>NC_090769.1:22233698-22291421 GCF_036898095.1 Palaemon carinicauda
CAATTAATCAATATTTCTAAATATTTTCTGTTTTTTTTTTAGCCGTAAATTATAATCAGCATATTTCAATTAATCATTATTTCAAAACATCGTATACCGTTTTTTTAAAACCGAAAATAATATTGTTTTAATATAGAAACTGACCAAATTTCACGAGAAACCAATTATCCTTTTTGGTAAAAGTAATAAGTTATTTGAGAAATTTTAGGAGTATATGTATGATAGCGACCATCTGTATGTATGATAACGGCTAACCTAGAATACGGGGTAAAATTATATGAAAAAGTTGTTTTTACGTAGGAAAGTTTTACCCATCCGCAACTATAATAAAACCGAGTGTTAGGGGAGTTGCAGGGGCCTGTTAGCCCCCCATTAGGTAAGTAGGTAAGGATGCGGCTTGTAGGCTTGTAGGTTAGGTTAGGGTGGAAAGTTTAGGTTACTTGGTGTCCATTATCAAAACCATGCGAGAGGAACTGGCCGCTGATATACAAAGGCTCCTCCTCCTGAAACTAAATCATTTAGAAAAAAAAAAATTCACAAGTGAAGCTACCAAGGATGTTACCTAGTTAACCGAAGGTTCTTCAATATTATTATTGTTACTGGGGTGTATGTATGATGACGGTCATACCCCCAATAACTCTTACTTTCAACCATATTGCTAAGAATATGGTAGTCTAAGGGGGGTAACAGCTGGGCATTAGCCTCCCTGTTATGTAAGTAGGAAAGGACATGGCTGGTTTTATTATAATTATAGATGGAAAAAGCTTTTCTTCTAGAAAACAGGTGTTTCCTATAGAATATTATTATTATTATTATTATTATTACTTACTAAGCTACAACCCTAGTTGGAAAAGCAGTATGCTATAAGCCCAGGGGCTCCAACAGGGAAAATAGCTCAGTGCGGAAAGGAAAAAAGGAAAATAAAATATTCTAAGAAGAGTAACAACAATAAATATCTCCTATATAAACTATAAAAACTTTAACAAAACAAGAGGAAGAGAAATAAGATAGGAGAGTGTGCTCGAGTGTACCCTCAAGCAAGAGAACTCTAACCCAAGACAGTGAAAGGCCATGGTACAGAGGCTATGGCACTACCCAAGACTAGAGAACAGTGGTTTGATTTTGGAGTGTCCTTCTCCTTCTCCTTCTCCTTCTCCTAGAAGGCTTTGCTGAAACCAGGATTTTGGGGTGCCTTACCACATGTGTAAGGAGAGCCAACAGCAAAGTTGAAATTCACTTTATGTACAAGAGAAGCAGTAAAAAAAATATTGTACTGTACACATCTTATTCTTCTTCTTTGTCTGCATCTTTTCCCACTTTTAAAGGTTTAAAGGTTTTAAAGGTCGCTCATGAATGGCAGAGGTAAGGGACAGTGACATTGCCCTAGCAATCAGGACAATACCCTAGAGACTGACCATATATTATATGATCAGCGCCCAAGCCTCCTCTCCACCCAAGCTAGGACCAGGAAGGGCCAGGCAGTGGCTGCTGATGACTCAGCAGATAGACCTATAGGCTCCCCCAAACCCCCCAACATTAGCTCACAAGGATGGTAAGGTTTCAGACACTAATGGCACTAACGAGTCTTAGCGGGACTCGAACCCCCGACTGGGAAACACCAGGCAGAGACGTTACCAATCAGGCCAGGGGTCGATGTTTCTGACAAAGAAGAAGAATGAGATGTGTACAATATTTTTTCTACTGCTTCTCTTGTACATAAAGTGAATTTCAGCTTTGCTGTTGGCTCTCCTTAGACATGTGGTAAGGCACCCAAAAAACCTGGTTTCAGCAAACTATTGGAATTTTCATACCAGTTTGTCTAGCTTTAAATCCTTTCATTCACGCTAGAACTTCCAAGAAAATTTCCTGGCCATAAACAAGTTAATTTAGATGTATTACAGTGGGGGGACAGGTGTGTGGTAATATTACTAGAAACAGGAGATTGAATAGGTAAAATATCAATTAGATTAGACACCTCCTAGCCTAACCTAACCATTTTTAACTTAATGTGAGCTAATATTTCACCTGATTTTGGAAGTGGACTTCATTTCCCCTGGAAAGTATACTTGTGTCAACCCTGCCATTTTCCCGCAGATATTTTGGAGCCTGTTGCAATATTAGAAAGTATAACAATCAAAAAAGGATGCCGTCACCAGCTATACCGCAGAACGCTTCAAGTTCTCCCGTGTTAACGAAACATCCCGATATTTCAAGTATTGGAAATTCCATGTATTCCTCCGTCACAGATGGTGGAATGACGGAGAATGACGTTAAAAAGGCTGTTGGTGATATATCTGATAAATTTACTGAAGCCATGGAGTTGATGAACGATGCAGTAAGTTGACATATTATTTTTCAATATTAAACTTACCCGATAATCATGTAGCTGTCAACTCCGTTGCCCGACAGAAATCTAAGGAGGGATACGCCAGCTATCACAATACTAGAAGGGGGTGTACTAACAGCGCCACCTGTGGCCAGGTACTCAAGTACTTCTTGTTGACACCTCCTCAATTATTCCTCTGTCGTGCCTCCGGCTAGACGTTCTGGGATACGCTTATGGTCTTCGAGTTTATTCTCGCTTATTTGGTGATGTATTCTCTTTGATTTACGGCTGTCGCATTACTAGAAACCTTCTGATATTAGCTAGATAGCTTTTATTTAATTCAGTTTAACGGTTAACGAATTTTTGCTTGTTTTTTGGATCTCCCTTTGACTTCTCTTGAAAACAAAATGTCTGACATTTCGCAAGCCCCCTCCCATAGACGTTGTAGGTCTTGCAATAGACGTATTCCGAAGGTCTCGGTAGATCCTCACACCGCTTGTTCTGACTGTAGGGACAGACCCTGTCAGTTAGAAAATCGATGTGAGGAATGCGCCGGTCTTTCGGAATTGGATTTTGTCCGACTTTTAAAGTATTCTTCTAAGTTAGAGAGAATTAGAGCTAGGAGGAGTTCTTCTCACTCTTCTTTATTTTCCTCATCTCATGATCCTCTTCCTGATCCTACCCCTGTAGTGGCTACCCCCGATCCTACTGTGTGCCCTCCGCCTGATATGTCAGTGGTTTTACGTGCTATTCAGGCTTTAGGCGATAAGGTAGAGTCAGTGGTAAGTGACCATAAGTCTCTGATGGCCGAAGTGAAAGAGTTGAAGGCCAAGAGTGCAGTGGGTGAAGTTAGTGCCAGTGCTGTGACGAGTGCTAGTGTCGGTGCAGTGCCTTGTACTAGTGTTAGTGCCAGTGTGGTGCGTGGGGATTTTTCTGTGCGAGCCAGTCGTTCTCCCAGTCCGGGACCTCTTGCAAGCTCCCAAGCCCAGGGGAGAAGCAATGTCGAAGGGCATAAGGGTTCGGCAGGCCTTGTTAGGCGCACAGAATCATCCTCAGTGGTTGCGGGCGTGTCTTCCACAGACCGTCACTCCCACTTGCAGACGATTGAGCCCGTCTTCCGCTCGTCCGCTGATCTTCTCTCGGGGAAGAAACGTTGGTCTCAGGTCTCTAGACCGCTTAAACGCAGAGTCCAACCCTCGAGTGCTCAGCCAGGTTGCAGTCGTTGGCTCAGCTCTGACTCGCCTCAGTCTTCTAGCGATTGTACTCCGCCCAAGAGGAGTAAGGTACAACAGAGCTGCACCGGTGGTGCAACCACTGTTATGGCTTTACCTCAGTCTGCTACTGTCTCTGCTGATCCCAAGTGGTCTATGCTTCAGTCCATGCAAGCTCAGCTTTCGGACCTGATGCGTGAGTGTCGTGCTGAGAGTGCTGCACCTACTGCACCTGTGGTGCACCAATCTCCTGCACCCGTTCAGCCTGTGCTGCACCCGCCTGCACCGGTGGTGCACCAACCTCCTGCACCCGTTCAGCCTGTGCTGCACCCGCCTGCACCGGTGGTGCACCAACCTCCTGCACCCGTTCAGCCTTTGCTGCACCCGCCTGCACCGGTGGTGCACCAACCTCCTGCACCTGTTCAGCCTGTGCTGCACCCGCCTGCACTCGCTGCACCCAGTCGCAGCTCCATCTGCCAGGCGTACGATGTTGAACCAGTTTCTGTGTTCACTGTTCCCGGTGTTGTTCAGCATCAGCCTTCTTTAAGGCAACCTTCAGTTTGGGATCAGGAGGATTACTCCACTCTTCCTCCTCCTCCCCTGACTGCTCCACCGGCGGTGCAACTCTCGGTGGAGGTACAACAACCTCTTCCACCTGTGAGTCAGTCTGCTCAGCTGCTGCACCGAGCTCTACCCGTGCACCCTGATCCTGCTCCTCAGACATCTCTGCTTGCGGGAACTTTACCTTGTTCTGCACAGCCTCGATCTCTTCACGCTCCACTCATACCACAGGAACAGGAACTTGCTGCACCTCCTCCTTCCACCTCTGTTGTTGTTCCTGCTCGTTCTGACTCTGCGGTTCAGCATTCGTATCCGATCCCGTCGCCTCATTCTGGGGTTGAGATTTCGGATGATGAGGAAGCACACCTTGATCCCTCTTCGGACGTGGACGAATCCAAGCTCTCTCCACAGTCTCTTGATTTTCGCAAGGTCTTGGCTCTTCTCAGGGAGGTTTATCCAGACCATTTTGTCTCAGCTATACCCCGCTCTCCACCATCTGAGTTTTCGCTGGGAGTGCAACAAGCTCAGTCTTCCTATACCAAGCTTGTCCTAGCTAGATCCTCCAAGAGGGCTTTTAGGATCTTAGGGGAATGGCTGCAGTCTAAGCAACTTCTTGGCAAGACTTCCTTCATGTTCCCTCCAACGAAGCTCACTTCGAAAGCGAGCGTTTGGTATGCCACAGGGGAAGCACCAGGCTTGGGAATACCTGCCTCTGCCCAGGCTGACTTCTCAAGTCTGGTAGACTCGCCTCGAAGATCTGCTATGAGACGCTCAAAAGTGTGTTGGACCTTCTCGGACTTGGATCACTTGCTTAAAGGAGTGTTTAGAGCTTTTGAAATGTTTAATTTTCTCGACTGGTGCCTGGGGGCCCTCAGCAAGAAAACCTCCCATACGGACAAAGATTCTGCCATGCTGTTAATGTCCTGTATGGATAAGGCCATCAGAGATGGATCGGGCGAGCTAGCGTCCTTGTTTGTATCAGGGTTTTGAAGAAAAGAGAACAGCTGTGTTCTTTCCTTTCCGCCAGCATTACCCCTTGCCAACGTTCACAACTTCTGTTTGCTCCTCTTTCGAAGTTTATTTTTCCCGAAGAGCTCATTAAAGATTTGTCTGCTGCTTTGATACAGAAGGACACGCACGATCTTGTAGCTTCTTCGGCTCGTAAGTCTAAGGCTTCCACCTCAGCCCCTAAGACTTACCGCTCCCCAGTGGCTGATACCCCTGCGACTAGATTCATACCGCCCTTTCGTGGTAGAGCCCCCAGCCGAGGAAGCTCCCGTCCAGACTCTTACAGAGGCAAGTCCAGGAAAGGATCCAAGCCATCCAAAGGAAAACACTGACTCTCCGATTCTCCAGACGACAGTAGGAGCCAGACTCAAGACCTTCTGGCGAGCTTGGGAGATGAGAGGTGCAGACGCACAGTCTGTCAGTTGGCTGAGGTTCGGTTACAGGATTCCATTCTTCCTTCAACCACCTCTGACCACTTCGCCCATCAACCTCTCCCCCAACTACAAAGAGGAGGACAAGAGACTAGCTTTGCACCAGGAGGTGTCGCTTCTTGTGCAGAAGAAGGCTGTGGTTGTAGTCCGGGACCATCAATCCCCGGGCTTCTACAACCGCCTCTTTCTTGTGGCCAAGAAGACAGGAGGTTGGAGACCTGTGCTGGACGTCAGCGCTCTCAACGAGTATGTCTCCAAGCTGACGTTCACGATGGAGACGACCAAGTCGGTCTTAGCAGCGGTCAGACAGGAGGACTGGATGGTCTCATTGGACTTGAAAGATGCTTATTTTCACGTTCCGATTCATCCAGACTCCCAACCTTTCCTAAGATTCGTTTTCGGAAAGGTCGTCTACCAATTCCAAGCCCTGTGTTTTGGCCTAAGCACAGCTCCTATGGTCTTTACCCTTCTGATGAGGAATGTAGCCAAATTCCTTCACTTGTCAAACATCAGAGCCTCCCTCTACCTAGACGACTGGCTGTTGAGAGCCTCCTCGAGTCGTCGTTGTCTGGAGAATCTTCATTGGATTTTAGACCTTATCAGAGACCTGGGTCTATTAGTCAATTTGGAAAAATCTCAACTCATTCCCTCACAATCCATCGTGTATCTGGGAATGGAAATTCAGAGTCAGAGTTTTCGGGCTTTTCCATCGGCCCCCAGGATAAGCCAAGCCCTAGAGTGCATCATGAGCATGCTGAAGAGGAACAGTTGCTCAGTGAGACAGTGGATGAGTCTCACAGGGACTCTCTCGTCCCTAGCCCTGTTTGTCGAGCTGGGCAGACTCCACCTCCGCCCTCTTCAATTCCACCTTGCAGCTCATTGGGACAAGAGTTCTACTCTGGAAGCAATCTCTATCCCTATCAACCAAGAGATGAAGACCACTCTCCTGTGGTGGAAGCACAACCTCCTTCTCAGAGAGGGTCTATCCTTGGCCATTCAGACCCCCAATCTTCATCTCTTCTCAGATGCATCGGACTCGGGCTGGGGTGCAACCTTGGACGGAAAGGAATGCTCCGGAATGTGGAACGAGGAACAACGATCTCTCCACATCAACTGCAAGGAACTGCTGGCAGTTCATCTAGCCCTGTTGAACTTCAAGTCCCTCCTGCTAGGCAAAGTGGTGGAGGTGAACTCGGACAACACCACAGCCTTGGCTTACATCTCCAAGCAAGGGGGGACCCATTCGAGGAGCCTTTACGAGATCGCAAGGGTCCTCCTCATTTGGTCAAGAAGTCTAAACCTCTCTCTAGTCACGAGGTTCATCCAGGGCAATATGAACGTGTCAGCAGATCGTCTGAGCAGAAGGAATCAGGTCATTCCCACGGAATGGACCCTCCACAAGAGTGTGTGCAACAGACTTTGGACCTTGTGGGGTCAACCTACCATAGATCTGTTTGCCACCTCCATGACCAAGAGACTTCCTCTGTTTTGTTCTCCTGTTCCAGACCCTGCAGCAGTTCATGTGGATGCCTTTCTACTGAACTGGTCCCATCTCGACCTGTACGCATTCCCTCCGTTCAAGATAATCAACAAGGTTCTGCAGAAATTCGTCTCGCACGAAGGGACACGGCTGACGCTGGTTGCTCCCCTTTGGCCTGCAAGAGAATGGTTCACAGAGGTACTACAATGGCTAGTAGACTTCCCCAGGACTCTACCTCTAAGAGTGGACCTTCTACGTCAACCTCACGTAGACAGGTTACATCCAAACCTCCACGCTCTTCAACTGACTGCCTTCAGACTGTCGAAAGATTCGCTAGAGCTCGAGGCTTTTCGAAGGAGGCAGCCAGGGCTATTGCCAGAGCAAGAAGGGTTTCCACTCGTAGGGTCTACCAGTCTAAGTGGGAGGTCTTCCGAAGCTGGTGTAGAGCCAATTCAATATCCTCTACCAATACCTCTGTGACCCAAATAGCTGACTTCCTGCTTCATCTTAGGAATGAGAGATCCCTTTCAGCTCCTACGATTAAGGGATATAGGAGTATGTTGGCCTCAGTTCTCCGCCATAGAGGTTTGGACCTGTCTTCCAACAAGGACCTTCAAGACATTCTTAAGTCTTTTGAGACGTCTAAAGATCGTCGTCTTTCCACTCCAGGCTGGAATTTAGACGTAGTCTTAAGGTTCCTTATGACATCTAGGTTCGAACCTCTCCAGTCAGCTTCATTCAAGGACCTTACCCTCAAGACTCTTTTTCTCGTTTGCCTGGCAACAGCTAAGAGAGTCAGTGAGGTTCATGCCTTCAGCAAGAACATTGGTTTCACGACCGAGTCTGCTACATGTTCTTTCCAGCTTGGATTCCTAGCAAAGAACGAACTTCCTTCACGTCCTTGGCCTAGATCGTTCGAGATACCTAGCCTTTCCAACATGGTAGGTAACGAACTTGAGAGAGTTCTTTGCCCTGTCAGAGCTCTCAAATATTATCTCAAGAGGTCTAAACCTCTCCGAGGACAGTCAGAAGCCTTATGGTGTGCCATCAGGAAACCCTCGAGACCCATGTCCAAGAATGGGCTTTCGTATTATATAAGGCTTCTGATCAGAGAAGCACATTCTCACTTAAAGGAGGAAGACCTTGCATTGCTGAAGGTAAGGACCCACGAAGTAAGAGCCGTAGCTACTTCGATGGCCTTTAATAAAAACCGTTCTCTGCAGAGTGTAATGGATGCAACCTATTGGAGGAGCAAGTCAGTGTTTGCATCATTTTATCTGAAAGATGTCCAGTCTCTTTACGAGAACTGCTACACCCTGGGACCATTCGTAGCAGCGAGTGCAGTAGTAGGTGAGGGCTCAGCCACTACATTCCCTTAATCCCATAACCTTTTTAACTTTTCTCTTGAATTCTTTTTGTTGTTTTTATGGTTGTTACGGTAGGCTAAGAAGCCTTCCGCATCCTTTTGATTTGGCGGGTGGTCAATTCATTCTTGAGAAGCGCCTAGGTTAAAGGTTGTGTAGAGGTCCTTTAGTAGGGGTTGCAACCCTATATACTTTAGCACCTTGGGTTGATTCAGCCTCCAAGAGGAACGCTGCGCTCAGTAAGGAAGACGAACTTAAAAAAGAGGCAGAGTAACGGTTCAATTCGACTTCCTTACCAGGTACTTATTATTTCATTTGTTATTAGAGATAACTGTTATATGAAATTTGGGGATACTTGGCTATCCTTTAATCTTGTTCACTGGTTTTCACCCACCCCCCTGGGTGCGAATCAGCTACATGATTATCGGGTAAGTTTAATATTGAAAAATGTTATTTTCATTAGTAAAATAAATTTTTGAATATACTTACCCGATAATCATGATTTAATTGACCCTCCCTTCCTCCCCATAAAGAACCAGTGGGACCGAGGAATAATTGAGGAGGTGTCAACAAGAAGTACTTGAGTACCTGGCCACAGGTGGCGCTGTTAGTACACCCCCTTCTAGTATTGTGATAGCTGGCGTATCCCTCCTTAGATTTCTGTCGGGCAACGGAGTTGACAGCTACATGATTATCGGGTAAGTATATTCAAAAATTTATTTTACTAATGAAAATAACATTTTTATTATTATTATTATTACTACTACTAACTAAGCTACAATCCTTGTTGGAAAAGCAGGATGCTATAAGCATATTCTTGGTTCAATTTAAGTTTATATTTTTGGCCACACAAAAAAATATACTGTACCATAAAAGTTGTTTGTTGATGCTTATAGCAGGCAAAATAAGATCTAAAGCAAGTGGTTATTGTACATATGGGTATAATTGATAGGCTTGCAATTCAGTTCAATTCCTTGACCTTTTATTTTAGTATTAAACTGTCAAGTGTCCACCCTGGATGACTCTGCTGCTGCCGTACCATTACCTCACTCAGCATCAAAGTATTCAAATAAGTTTTCTTTAGCTTGAATTGTAAATTTCTCTCCAGATCAGCAACACAAGCAAAGGGATCTCTCTCTCTCTCTCTCTCTCTCTCTCTCTCTCTCTCTCTCTCTCTCTCTCTCTCTCTCTCTCTCTCTCTCCATGAAAGAGGAAGTGGAGCCTCCGCGGATGGACTAAAAAGCCTTTGAAACATCCAAAATCTTTGTAATTCTCTCTCTCTCTCTCTCTCTCTCTCTCTCTCTCTCTCTCTCTCTCTCTCTCTCTCTCTCTCTCTCTCTCTCTCTCTCTCTCTCTCTCTCATATCCATTTTCAGAGAATAGATCAGCTCTTTTAATGTATCACTTGAGAATTGAACCATCCAAAATCTTTGTAATTCTCTCTCTCTCTCTCATATCCATTTTCAGAGAATAGATCAGCTCTTTTAATATATCACTTGAGAATTGAACCATCCAAAATCTTTGTAATTCTCTCTCTCTCTCTCTCTCTCTCTCTCTCTCTCTCTCTCTCTCTCTCCTCTCTCTCTCTCTCTCTCTCTCTCTCTCTCTCTCTCTCATCCATTTTCAGAAAATAGATCAGCTCTTTCAATGTATCACTTGAGGATTTGGAGTCCTCTAGTGTCAAGTGCCCAACTAAAAAAAAACATTGCTGGGCAGCTTGTTACTTTCCATCTACAACTTCCGTATTTTGAGAGTGCTACCAATTGACGTTCCTACACTTTCTATACGAGTAAACTTAATATTACGAGAATGACAGCATGACACGGTTTAAATTCATAACCGTAACATCACGTTTAAGGCAATACTGAGTTAGTTGCGGTAAACACATTATGACGTGGGTGATGTTCAATAGGTTAATGTTTAATTTACTTTACACATAATTTTGTAATGAATGATCAGTAAGTATTGAATATTATTGTATTGCAGTTACTGAACATTTGGTGTTTTATATGCCTGAAGAGGCCAAATAACACTGATATTAATCTTTGGCACCATCGTTTAATTAGTTCATTATGCATGTTGCATAAGATTTTTCATAACTCTGACCATCCTTTACATTCAGATCTCCCTGGACAATTTTATCCTGTTCGTAATACTAGGCAGGCAGTTAATTCTAATAGCCAGGCCTTCTCCATCATGAGGCTCAATACTACACAGTATTCTGGAAGTTTTATTCCAGCTTTTACCAAGTTGTGGAATGATCTTCCTAATCGGGTAGTTGAATCAGTAGAACTTCAAAAGTTCAAAGTTGGAGCAATTGTTTTTATGTTGACCAGGCTGACATGAGTCTCTTTGTTGTTTATATAGGACATATCTGTTTTTGACGTTGTTAATAGTTTATATATGACATATCTGTTTTTGACGTTGTTAATAGTTTATATAGGACATACCTGTATCTGTTTTGACGCTGTTACTGTTTTTAGAATAATATATTGTTAATTTATTCTCATCATTTATTCATTTCCTTATTTCCTCTCCTCACTGGGTTATTTTTCCCTTTTGGAGCCCTTGGGATTATAGCATCTTGCTTTTCCAACTTGGGTTGTAGCTTTGCTAGTAATAATAATAATAATAACAGCTCATAAGTATCTTAGTAACTGCTCTCCTAATAATGTTGTTTTACATTTTTCATTTGGTTTCTTGTATGTAGATTTCGCAATTCAAAATTACAGTATGTATAAATCAGTTTCAATTTAGAAGATAGAACTGTATTGTTATGTTTGGTGCATATTATTATTATTATTATTGCGACTAGCTAAGCTATAACCCTAGTTAGTAAGGCAGGATACTATAATCCGTAGGGCTTCAACAGGGATAAATAGTCCAGTGAGGAAAGGAAATAAGGAAATAAATAAGCTATATGAGTAGTAATAATGAATAAAGAATTTAGAATATCTTGATATCAGTAATGTTAAAATAGATATGTCATATATAAACTATGAAGACAGTCTTTTGTTAGTTTGTTCAACATAAAAATATTTGCTGTAAGTTTGAACTTCGGAAGCTCCACCAATTAAATTGAAGTCTTATTGAACATAAACATTATTGAGTGGGGGTATACAGATAAACCTATAATTTTCAATATTAAACTTACCCGATAATCATGTAGCTGTCAACTCCGTTGCCCGACAGAATTCTATGGAGGGATACGCCAGCTATCACAATACTAGAAGGGGGTGTACTAACCAGCGCCACCTGTGGCCAGGTACTCAAGTACTTCTTGTTGACACCTCCTCAATTATTCCTCTGTCGTGCTTCTGACAAGACGTTCTGGGATACGCTTATGTTCTTGGAGTATTTTCACGACTTTGGTGAAGTATTTCTCTTTGATTTCGGCTATCGCTTTACTGGAAACTTCTATTTTAGCTTAGTTAGCTTTTGGAATTAATTTGATTAATTTTGGTGACGAAGAGAGTATGAACTCTCGTTCACCTTTCAATGGCCGACCCTTCCCTTAGACGGAAGTGTTGGTGTCTAAGAGAGTATAGACTCTCTTTCTTAATTTTGCTTAACAAAAGTTATAGATTTATTTTATATCTCTCCGCCTCTTATAGGCCTCTTCGATTAACTTCCTTTTATTATAAACTTATTAAAATTAATTTTTATATTTGTTTATATTCGACCTTCCTAATAGTAGGCGGTCTTTTCTTGGTACCGAAGTTAATTAACATTGAGCCCGTCATTTCGGTTTTACCTGTTAACATATTATGCTATTTTAATGTCTTTGAAAGAATTTCTTTGATAGTCTCGTACTTTTTCAAAGTTGAACTAACGTTTTGTTTGTCTCTGCAGTTGTTGACGTTCAGAACGTTCAACTTGCACTCTATCGTTACGATAGAGAAAGAATGTTCACGGTTTCACATTGCAGTAAGAGTAACCGTGTCTAGCGTTTTGTTCATTCTTTCTTAACTTAATGGTTTTGATCCTAATAAAGGAACTTTTCATTTTGGGAAATATTTCAGTTTTTTCCTTTAACAATAATATGTTTTAACGATATATATGATTGGGCTCTTCTCTCAGGTTCTAAGTCAAGAGAGAGAGAGAGAGAGAGAGAGAGAGAGAGAGAGAGAGAGAGAGAGAGAGAGAGACGGAGGGAGAAAGAGGATAAACGTTTCCCTCAAGCCTGCCAGGCGTACGAGTAACGTCGTTATCGTTTTTGCTCTTATCCCTAGTCTCTTTAGGGGAAGAAACTAAACGTTTCTAGAGTGATCTAGTGTTTAGTCTCTTTCCAGCCACTGAATTATCTTTCATTAGATTTTTCTGTTACATTGTAATTCTGTTTTCGCAATTACTAACTTTTGAGAAGGATAGAATTGCGTGTTTCAGGTACAAACCACTTAAAGTTTCGAGTTCAGTGAAATAAGTGCAAACAGAAATCAAAGTGATAAGTGATTAGCGCAAAGTATGTCAGTGTTATGCGTGAGGGTACTTTAGTGCGCGCCAGTCATCCTCCCAGTCCGGGACCTCTTGCAAGCTCCCAAGCCCAGGGGAGAAGCAATGTCGAAGGGCAAAAGGGTTCGGCAGGCCTTGATCGGCGCACAGAAGTATCCTCGGTGGTTGTGGGCGTGTCTTACCGAGACCGTCACTCCCACCCGCAGACGATTGAGCCCTTATTTTGCTCGTCTGCAGAAGAGATTTAGAGGAGAAAATCTGGCAGAGTAACGCTGGTCTCAGGTCTCAAGACCTCTTAAACGTAAAGACCAGACCTATGCCAGACGTACGAAGTAAAGTTCAACAACCCGGATGCAGTCATTGGGTTAGCTCTGACTCTCCTCAGTCATCAGTTTGTCGGGCTGAGAGTGCGCCTACACTCCCCCCGCCTATGCTCGCTCCGCCTGATGGCAGTACCACCTGCCAGGCGTACGATGTTGTGGACTCTACTACAGTCCATGCAAGCACAGCTTTCGGACTTGATGCGTGAGTGTGGGGCTGAGAGTGTTGCTCCTCCGCCTCCGCCTACACTCCCCCCGCCTACACTCGTTCCGCCTGATCGCAGTACCACCTGCCAGGCGTACGATGTTGTGGACTCTACTACAGTCCATGCAAGCACAGCTTTCGGACGTGATGCATGAGTGTCGGGCTGAGAGTGTTGCTCCTCCGCCTCCGCCTACACTCCCTCCACCTGCACCCGCTCAGCCTGTGCTCAACCCGCCTGCGCTCGCTCCACCTAATCGCAGCACCATCTGCCAGGCGTACGATGTTGAGCCACATTCTGTGTTCGCTGTTCCCAGTGTTGTTCAGCCTCAGCCTTCTTTAAGGCAACCTTCTGTGTGGGATCAGGAGGATTACTCCACTCTTCCTCCTCCTCCCCTGGCTGCTCCACCGGTGGTGCAACTCTCGGTGGAGGTACAACAACCTCTTCCACCCATGAGTCAGTCTCCTCAGCTGCTGCACCGAGCTCAACCCGTGCACCCTGATCTTGCGCCTCAGACACCTCTGCTTGCGAGAACTTTACCTTGTTCTGCGCAGCCTCTTCCTCATCGCGCTCCGCTCACACCACAAGAACTGGAACTTGCTACTCCGCTTCCGCCAACCGCTCAGCAAGCGCAACCCTTGGGTTCAACCACTCATGCTAGGAGTCAGCCTCCTCCACCCATGCGCCTTCCTTCTGCTTGTCTTTTATTCAGCCTTTGCAGACTGAGCCTCAGGTGTTCCCTCAACAGAGTCTTGAAGAGGAAACCACAACTATTGTTGTTCCAGCTCGTTCTGACTCTGCTGTTCAGCATACCTTACCTCCATTTTCAAACCATGGCAAAAATATGAATCATGAGTTATGAATGTAAGGTAAACATTATGTTGATTTTTAAACCCCATGCAAGCATGCATAAAGCACTCTAGCACTGGTCATGGAATTTCTGAGAAATGTTAAACGCCATGCACACGCTCTGCTTTCCTTACAGCAGGCTCTGCTTACAGCAGGCTCTGCTTACTACATGCTCTGCTTACAGCATGCTCTGCATTCAGCATGCTCTGCATACAGCATGCTCTGCATTCAGCATGCTCTGCATACAACATGCTCTGCATTCAGCATGCTCTGCATTCAGCATGCTCTGCATACAACATGCTCTACATACAGCATGCTCTGCATACAGCATACTCTGCATACATCATGCTCTGCATACCTTACCGCATGCTTCTCAGTCACACATCTTGGGTTGTTGCCAACTCACTAGACTGTCAAGCAGTTTCATTACGTTGCCTTCTAGTCTGCTGCTTTTGCACCAGTGAACCCTCACTCAGAGAACTTAGCTTTTCTAGGATAAGGTCCCTGTAGATGAGAAAGTTCTTTTCTCCCTCCTTCTGATATTCCCTTGAGGACTCTGTCATTTGGAGGGAGCCTTTAGCTGCATAACCTCTTATGGACTTTTATTTAAGCTTAACATGCTTCCAGGGAAGGTAATGGTTCCACTTCAGTCGCTAATCCCGTCTGTTACCACACCTGCTCCCTTAGACCTTGAGCTGTGTTGCATGACATGCAGTCCAAGCTTAGTCCTTGTTAGAGGATTTTTTGTTTACGGAGTCAATGTGTCACGGGGAAGACGTTCAACAACCAACAGAAGTGACTTGTTGTGACGCAGTGCGGCAACCTCAGCAACCCGTTAAGGAGTTGTCTGTACGACCCAGACAGTCTAGACAGATTCGGGTTGTCACTGTACTTCCTCGCTTGCCCATGATTGACAGTTCACAGACTGTGCAGCAGTATCATGATCTTGTGTCCGGCTCCGTCAGACGACTGGCTTTTAAGAGCTCCCACAAGTCGTCGCTGTCTGGAGTTTTTCAAATGGACTATGGATCTGACCAAGGAACTGGGCCTCCTGGTCAATTTTGAGGAGTCTCAGCTCGTTCCATCCCAAACTATTGTCTCCTTGGGTATGGATCTTCAGAGTCGAGCTTTTCGGACTTTTCCGTCGGCCCCAAGGATCTTCCAAGCCCTAGAATGCATCCAGAGCATGCTGAGAAGGAACCGATGCTCAGTCAGGTAGTGGATGAGTCTAACAGGGACACTTTCATCTCTGGCCCTGTTCATCGTGTTAGGGAGACTCCACCTTCCCCCCCTTCAGTATCATCTAGCTGCTCACTGGATAAAGGACATGACGCTAGAGACGGTCTCAGTTCCTGTTTCCGAAGAGAGGAGGTCTTCTCTCGCGTGGTGTAAGAACAGCTTTCTTCTCAAGGAAGTCTTCCTTTGGCTGTTCAGAAACACGACCGCCGTCTCCTCTCGGACGCATCAGACATGGGCTGGGGTGCGACTTTGGACGGACAAGAATGCTCGGGAACATGGAATCAGGAGCAAAGGACACTTCACATCATTTGCAAGAAGTTGTTGGCGGTTATTCTGGCCTTGATAAACTTCAAGTCCCTCCAGCTTAACAAAGTGGTGGAGGTAGACTCTGACAACACCACAGCCCTGGCTTACATCTTCAAGCAGGGAGGGACTCTTTCGTGGAAGTTGTTCTAGATCGCAAGGGACCTACTCATCTGGTCTTAAGATCGAAAGCTAACTGGTAACGAGGTTCATTCAGGGCGGTATGAATGTCATGGCAGATCACCTCAGACGGAAGGGTCAGGTCATCCCCACAGAGTGGACCCTTCTCAAGAATGTTTGCAACAGACTTTGGGCCCTGTGGGGTCAGCCAACCATAGATCTGTTCTCTACCTCGATAACCTAGAGACTCCTGTTGTATTTTTCTCCGATTCCAGACCCAGCAGCAGTTCACGTGGATGCTTTTCTGCTGGATTGGTTCCACCTCGACCTGTATGCATTCCCGCCGTTCAAGATTGTCAACAGGGTACTTCAGAAGTTCTCCTCTCACAAAGGGACACGGCTGACGTTGGTTGGCTCCGCTCTGGTCCGCGAGAGAATGGTTCTTAGAGGTACTGCATGGCTGGTCGACATTCCCAAGACTCTTCCTCTAGGAGTGAACCTTCTAAGTCTACCTCTCGTAAAGAAGGTACACCCTATCCTCCACGCTCTTCGTCTGACTGCCTTCAGACTTTCGAAACACTCTCAGGAGCTAGGGGCTTTTCGAAGGAGGCAGCCAGAGCGATTGCCAAAGCAAGGAGAACATCCACTCTCAGAATCTATCAGTCTCAAGGGGAAGTCTTCCGTAGCTGGTACAAGACCAATGCAGTTTCCTCAACCAGTACCACTGTAACCCAGATTGCTGACTTCCTGTTATATCTAAGGAAAGTAAGATCCCTTTCAGCTCCTACGATCAAGGGTTACAGAAGTATGTTGGCAGCGGTTTTCCGCCACAGAGGCTTGGATCTTTCCACCAACAAAGATCTTCAGGACCTCCCTAGGTCTTTTGAGACCTCAAAGGAACGTCGGTTGTCCACTCCAGGCTGGAATCTAGACGTGGTCCTAAGGTTCCTTATGTCATCAAGATTTGAACCTCTCCATCAGCCTCTTTTTAGGACCTCACATTAAAAACTCTTTTCCTCGTGTGCTTGACAACAGCTAAAAGAGTAAGTGAGATCCACGCCTTCAGCAGGATCATTGTTTTCACATCTGAAACGGCTACATGTTCCTTGCAGCTCGGTTTTTGCTAAACGAGCTTCCTTCACGTCCTTGGCCTAAGTCGTTCGAGATCCCAAGCCTGTCCAACTTGGTGGGGAATGATCTGAAGAGAGTTCTTTGCCCAGTTAGAGCTCTTAGGTTCTATCTAAAAGGTCTTAACCTTTACAAGGACAATCAGAAGCCTTATAGTGTGCTATCAAGAAACCTTCTTTTCCAAGTTCTAAGAACTCAGTTTCTTACTATTCAGGCTTCTGATTAGAGAAACACATTCTCATCTGAAGGAAGAAGACCTTGCTTTGCTGAAGGTAAGGACACATGAAGTGGGAGCTGTGGCTACTTCAGTGGCCTTCAAACAGAACCATTCTCTGCAGAGTGTTATGGATGCAACCTATTGGAGAAGCAAGTCAGAGTTCGCATCATTCTATCTCAAAGATGTCCAGTCTCTTTACGAGTACTGCTACACCCTGGGATCATTCGTAGCAACGAATGCAGTAGTAGGCGAGGGCTCAGCCACTACATTCCCATAATCCCATAACCTTTTAACCTTTCTCTTGAATACTTTTTATGGGTTGTACGGTCGGCTAAGAAGCCTTCCACATCCTTGTTGATTTGGCGGGTGGTCAATTCTTTCTTGAGAAGCGCCGAGGTTAAAGGTTGTGATGAGGTCCTTTAGTATGGGTTGCAGCCCTGTATACTTTAGCACCTTTGGGTTGATTCAGCCTCCAAGAGGAACGCTGCGCTCAGTAAGGAAGACGAACTTAAAAAAGAGGCAGAGTAACGGTTCAATTCGACTTCCTTACCAGGTACCTATTATTTCATTGTTATTTGAGATAACTGTTATATGAAATATGGGATACTTAGCTATCCTTTAATCTTGTACACTGGTTTTCACCCACCCCCCTGGGTGTGAATCAGCTACATGATTATCGGGTAAGTTTGATATTGAAAAATGTTATTTTCATTAGTAAAATAAATTTTTGAATATACTTACCCGATAATCATGATTTAATTGACCCTCCCTTCCTCCCCATAGAGAACCAGTGGGACCGAGGAATAATTGAGGAGGTGTCAACAAGAAGTACTTGAGTACCTGGCCACAGGTGGCGCTGGTTAGTACACCCCCTTCTAGTATTGTGATAGCTGGCGTATCCCTCCATAGAATTCTGTCGGGCAACGGAGTTGACAGCTACATGATTATCGGGTAAGTATATTCAAAAATTTATTTTACTAATGAAAATAACATTTTCTTTTCATGATATAATGGTGTATAACTTATTTTTAACTTGTTATAAGTTTTCATTGCAGCAGAAAAAAATTTTGATTTTCATATTTTCATCAATATGTGTACAGTACTTCGTTTAAAAACGTGCTTGATCTTATAATTATATTTACATCAAATGTACCAAGTGCCTCACAAAAAAAATTAGGCTTAAACTTACCTAGATAAACTATCAAAATTGGACATCAACAATCATTGTGTATTTTATCTAAATCCCCTAAATGTTTATTAAGGCCAGGTACTTCTTATCATAGATTATATGATAGCTGATGTAAGCTTTGTAACTGTAGCCTTGTTATGAAAAATTGGGTTAATACAAACAGAGCACATCAGCCATTGAAATCTCTAGCAATATCCAAAGCCATTATAGGCATTACTTTTGGGTCTTTGCTATGTCCCTGTGGTCCATAGCTGCATCTATTTTTAGCCTTTTACCTAAACTCTGTTCCTCTTTTGTTACTTTAACCCTTTGGTCCATAGCTGCATTTATTTTTAGCCTTTTACCTAAACTCTGTTCCTCTTTTGTTACTTTAACCCTTTGGTCCATAGCTGCATTTATTTTTAGCCTTTTACCTTAACTCTGTTCCTCTTTTGTTACTTTCACCCTTTGGTCCATATCTGCTTTTCTTTTTAGCCTTTTACCTTAACTCTCTTCCTGTTTTGTTACTTTAACCCTTTGGTCCATAGCAGCATTTATTTTTAGCCTTTTACCTGAACTCTCTTCCTGTTTTGTTACTTTCACCCTTTGGTCCATAGCTGCATTTATTTTTAACCTTTTACCTTAACTCTGTTCCTGTTTTGTTACTTTCACCCTTTGGTCCATAGCTGCATTTATTTTTAACCTTTTACCTTAACTCTGTTCCTGTTTTGTTACTTTCACCCTTTGGTCCATAGCAGCATGTATTTTTAGGCTTTAACCTTAACTCTGTTCCTCTTTTGTTACTTTCACCCTTTGGTCCATAGCTGCATTTATTTTTAGGCTTTAATCTTAACTCTGTTCCTATTTCCTTACTTTCATCTCTCTGACCAAGCTTATCTTCATTATGCATCTACAGTTTCCTCCAATCACACCTTGGTGTTCATTGGCCTCCCTAGTCTCAGTGGATGGCCATACACTATAGTCAAAATTAAAGAATCTATTTCAATCCCATGTTTGAGACAACCGCTCTCTAGAAGCCAAAGAGAAAGAGTGACTAGTTCATCACTCGTGTCTATACATACAGGCGGCTGGTACCACCAACCACCCCCTACCCAGGCTCTGGGTACGGTTGCCACCTCTCACCAAAAAGTCTAATTGACTACCATCCAGCTTTGCCGAAAGATATATCCATATAAAGATGACTCCAGGTTTGTGTTAGGGAAAAATACAAATTATCTACGAGTTTGTCATATTCACAGCACCCAACTTTATTAAGAGCTAAGGAAAAGGCTTTTTATCATTATTATTTCATTAAAGATGATCGCAGTCTCAGTACTATTTATCTTAAAGTTGAGCTTTTCTATGGCTTGTCTGGCTTTTCTTTTTTGCTTTTACTCAGTACTGCACTCTGCCAGTAACTGTGCTATTTTTTTCAACAGTAGGGAGAGCAAAATACCTAGAAAAACTTGTCAAAATCGGTACAATGAAGATCGACTTTGCTGAAATCATACTCCTATTAACCGTTTTACCCCCAGGCTATTTGGAAATTTCCAATTCTTAACCCCGAGGGGGTTATTTTTTTCCCAGCACATTTTGCAGTATATTTTTTCTAAATTGCTCTAACAGCCTTAATTTTTGTCATAGAGAGGTCAGGTTGGTCTCATTCTCTTGGAAAATGCCTGAATTTTTTCAAAAAATTATCAAAAAATATGAAAAAAAAATTTTTATAGCATTTTTTTGCAAGGACATAGCAGTACGTCCATGGGGGTAAAGGGATGGCTTTAGTGAAATGTACCAGTATGTCCTTTGGGGGTAAAAGGGTTAGAGGACTCAGGTTTGTGTAGTCAGGAAAGTTACAAATTACTTTTAGAATTTATGATATTTATTTAGCCTAAGTGCTATTCTGTATAGTAATTTCTGATTTCCACAGAGGTCATCACTAGGAACTGTTTACTTTTCGGAGGACGTTATAGACACTCAAGCTCAGGTAAAAGAGACTCTTGATGACTACAACAACTTACTGCCACGATTGAGTGAGAAGCAGAGAAAGAATGTCATACAGTCAATAGGTAAAATTTCTTATCTTTATACTTATTTATAAATCATAGCTTGTTCTTACATGAATACAGACATTCGTTATTTACATATATTTAAAAATGTACAAACATACATATACCAAGGCACTTCCCCCAATTTTGGGGGTAGCCGACATCAACAAATGGAACAAAAACAAAAAGGGGACCTCTACTCTCTACGTTCCTCCCAGCCTAGCAAGGGACTCAACCGAGTTCAGCTGGTACTGCTAGGGTGCCACAGCCCACCCTCCCACTACAGTAATATTATATACTAATTAAAAAAAGTACTGTAGTCTGTCTAATTGTGACAAGATGCTGGTGAGGGAAAAAATTAATAGGTCTACCTTGTATCACATGAAATGAAAAACTTGGCGACATAGCTAAGGTGGTGAAAAGGCACCCCTAGCTTCCCAAGAGAGACGGTTCTCCAAATAAGTGTCAGAAAATAAAAGTATGTAAATATGCATATGAAATTACTACTGTACCAACTTTCCAGAGTAAGGGTGAGGGGGTCTCTTTACTAACTCAGCCCCCCCTGGCCCCCAAATCTCTGGATACGCCCATACATTGGGACAATCTTGGTATCGTACTGTATTCTTCAAGTCATATTACTGTACTGTACAAAGCAGATTCCTTGTAACTGATGTTATTTTTGCTTATTTGACTTTTCATCCTTCTTTTTGCTTGTATTTTTGAGGAATTGTCAACTAGATGCTCTTCTTACTATTTCCTTTAGGAATGATAACAGTCAGAGGGATTGTATTTACCTCAAGCAATCCTTCTTGTTTTAACAGTATAGTCACTATAGTATGTATTTGATTACTGACTGCTTTACAGGAGACTCTCATCCTTAGTTGTAAATAGTCAAATGTATCAGAACACAATACGAAGTACGGAATTTTAAATGATTGAATGAGGCAAGGTTGGCATTTTCTGGGTTACTGGCTTGGTTACTGGGCACCACAAGGAAAGGTGGGCCAACAAAGATTATTAATGTTTATTCTTGCTCTCCTCCAGTTCTTTGAGTTTTTACCTCAGGGTCTTGACTTACTTTCCAGTATCAGATCTACGACTTGATGTTAGAGAATCATGTGTACAGTTTTCATAAGAAAGACTTCCTTTTTACTGTCTTGGTCGGTTTTAGTTTCCGCAATAGATATCAATAGGTCCTGACACATTTGAATTGTACCTTGGATCTTACTGGAAGTATGAGACTAAATGTGACTTGTACCCTTTGTTGAAATGTCCATTTTTTCTGTAGGAAATACATACATATATACATATATATACCAAGGCACTTCCCCCAATTTTGGGGTGATAGCCAACATCAACAAATGAAACAAATCAATAAGGGGAACTCTACTCTCTACGTTCCTCCCTGCCTGACAAGGGACTCAACCGAGTTCAGCTGGTACTGCTAGGGTGCCACAGCCCACCCTCCCCCATTATCCACCACACATTAAGCTTCATAATGCTGAATCCCCTACTGCTGCTACCTCCGCGGTCATCTAAGGCACCGATTATTATTATCAATACAGTATTGTTATTATTCAAGATGAACTATCATTCATAAGAAACAATCCTACAAAGACATTACCTTCTTACGCATGCAGCCAAAGAACAGGGGGCCCTAAATGTAACTCCTGGCTCTACAAGGGGTCTATGCATTTGCTCCAAAACGGTATTATTATTATTATTATTATTATTATTATTATTATTATTATTATTATTATTATTATTATTATTATTAAATGTTAAGCTACAACCCTAGTTGGAAAAGCGGGATGCTACAAGCCCAGGGGCCCCAACAGGGAAAATAGCCCATTGAGGAAAGGAAACAAGGAAAAATAAAATATTTTAAGAAGAGCAACAACATGTATCTGGGGAATGTACATGTTCAAACCAAATCTTCAAGTGGCAGTTGAGTATAGTGATCAAAATAGGTGCACTTCACCTTAACAAGAATGTCATAGCAGTTGATTAAGCATAACCAATTATCAGTTGACTTTATCACTACAGTCCTCCAGCTAATGCACTGAAGGTATTCATGAAAAAGCTGGTTTCTCACAAAATATTTTGTATAAGGTTATGAGCTTCACTTTGTTTAAGCTTATTTAATTGCAAATGGAGAGAGAAAAAACAAGAAATCTTTTAGATCAGAGACTGTTGACATCATCTCAAGTTGAAGGTCACATAATTGATTTGCTTAATTCGGCATCAGAACGAATGGGTAGCGATGGGAGCAGACACAGACCCCAATCACATAGAGTGTGTCTATTATGTTTCAGGGAACTAGTCTTTGTCAATAACCTGGAGTAATCTGGCTGAGCATAATCTATTTCCCATCAGTTGACTCACTGACACCGGTCTTTTGGTTATCACCTGTCAGTTTATTTTTTGGCTACTGTTTTCGTTTGAGGAATGGACTATTCATGAAAGATGCGGTCCTATGTGAGGTATTTTCAAGGTTTCTGTGATCTGGTTGGAGTTGATATTACATAAGAGAAAATAGTAAATATTCTATCTAATAAGTAACTGAAGGGATAACCATCATTAGTGGGATGACCCCTTTAGTCTACAGACAAGTTATTCAAGCCTCTCATTCATTAGGCCGGTAGTTCATTCTAATAGCCAGGCCTTCTCCATCATGAGGCTCAATACTACACACTACACAGTATTCTAGAAGTTTTGTTCCAGCTGTTACCAAGTTGTGGAATGATCTTCCTAATCGGCTAGTTGAATCGGTAGAACTTCAAAAGTTCAAAGCTGGAGCAAATGGTTTTATGTTGACCAGGCTGACATGAGTCTTTTTATAGTTTATATATGACATATCTGTTTTTGACGTTGTTAATAGTTTATACAGGACATATCTGTTTTGACGTTACTACTGTTTTTAGAATGATTTATTGTTAATTTTTTCTCATCATTTATTTATTTCCTAATTTCCTTTCCTCACTGGGCTATTTTTCCCTATTGGAGCCCTTGGGCTTATAGCATCTTGCTTTTCCAACTAGGGTTGTAGCTTGGCTAGTAATAATGATAATAATAATAATATCTAATGTTTATAAAAGCAGTTGTAAACTAAGGAGGAGCTGTTTTTTCTTGTTGATGCAACTAAGCACATAGCAATCATGCTGGGGTTGAAGGTCATCTTTTATAGGTTTTACATACAGTGTTCGAAGATCATCTAATATACTGCTGCAACTGTGATAACAGACAATTTGGTTACTGTAGCCTAACCTGGGAAGCTGTTCATGGCTGCATACAAAGCCTTTCTTAAGATGGATTTTCAATTTTCATAGTGAATGAAGATCTTTCCCTAGATTTTTGCCATATTTACCTTTGCCAACGAAGTTGGGAAGTTATGTTTTCGCCCCTGTTTGTCTGTGAACAACTTCCTGGCCACAATTTTACTCATAGAGTGGTGAAACTTTCAGGGATTAATTGTTATGTTGAAACATGGAAGCGATTCTGTTTTGAAAGTCCTAGGTCAAAGGTCAAGGTCAAGGATGAGCAAAAGGTTTACCAAATTAACCCTAACCCTAAACTTAACCCCAAGTTTGCACATGGTTGTCACTCAGGCTTCGAATACGCCTACGGTCTAAATTGATTCTGGGAAAGGCAAGCTGGTTTCGAGAAGTAAGCTTCCATGGTGGAGGTCTGCACTTTCAGAGTGCTTTTCTAGTTCAAACTGAATTGATAGATACCCCCTGAACTACCTGTAGTTGCTGAATTCAGAACCTTCTGATTGTATCATCGTCTTTCTGAAAGGCAATTTTTTTCATGTGAACTTGATGGACTAAGAAGTGACTTTTTACATGAAGAAAATAAGAGGGGTACTAAATGAAGGTTGGGACAATGATGGAATGTTGCAGTAATGGAAGTAAATATGATTATTTACTATTCCATCGTCATCTGTCACAATTCTTTTTCTTCTTCGACTAAAGCTTTTGCTGCTATGCAGGGTCGCTATTTCTTGAAAGCCATTTCCAATTTCTTCTGTCTCCGATCTCCTCCACTGTGAGATCTTTCTCCTCCATATCCACTGCTACACACTCCGTCCACCTTCTCCTCGGTCTTCCCCTTCTCTTCCTCCTACCTGGAACATCCATCTCCAATAACCTCCTCCCAACATACTCCTGGTCTCTCCAAGAAAAGAGACTCACTGGTTTGGGCACATAATCCTCATCTGTCACAATGCCTCATTTTAATTCTTGAAAGGATTGAATGTGTTTAGGAATGTGGTCATAGCAAATAAACAAGGTACAGTGTGGTATACACTATACTTATTTCAAGTGAAGAAATAGATTGATTATATAATGAGGCATGATGTATGAATATATTCTACAATTTAGTCTAAAATATAAGGCATATAATAGACAAGTTGCTAAACAAATATGATAGATACTACAGTTTACAGTACTGAACTGTATACACAAACTCTCAACACCCCACTACAAATCTGCATCCAGTTAACTTCTATATACCCAATGTAATAATAGTTCATAGCAGGCTGGTTGTTTTGGATGTTCCTACCTGCTTTTGTTGCTAGAAACCACCTAAGTGATCCATTTGAGAGTTTTACTCCTATTTTGGTTCATAGGAGTGATTCTCAAGGCTTAGGGGCAATGTTCTAGTGCATGGCCATATTTTCAATATATTGTAATCATTATTCTTGTGATATAAACGTTATCAATGATATTTACACATAATCTCTGTTATTACAAAGACTAAGTGAGTTCCTAAATACAATTTACTTACGTATATTTTAAACAGAAGTGAACTAATTGGTACCTGTTGAGCATCATTCTTTTTAGGTTTTCTCAATGTTCTATTTATAGTCTTCAAAATAAGCTTTTAGCCATCATGCTTGGTGGTTTGTGTTTATTTCCTCCGTGTGGCTTTTTTTGCATTAAATGTACCTTTAAATCTTATGTGGTTCCATGGTTTGTAGTTCCTTAACTCTTGCCCGAGAATAAAAATGAATAATTATTAAGTTATATCAATCATGGCTCTTGGTTTATCCAGGTTGCACTGGTTTTTAAAACCAATTTATCTGAAATTCATCCCTTACTTTGGCCACACTCTAAAGTTTAGTGGTTCCCAATCATCTCGGAATCTGAATATCCACTCTTCCTTTGAAACGTGTGATGGTTTGGACTTTACACATCAAAGTCTTTTATAATGGTTTCATGTTTAGTTAATGCAAACTAGATTACTGCAGAAATGTTCATGCTCTCTTTTGATTAAATGATGGCGGGCTAAGATATTCTTTGAATATTTATGAAAAATTTGGGACCAGAGAAATAAGAGGTACAGTATCCTCCAGTGGTGTTCAGGGGTATCTATCTATACAGTATGAACTATAAAAACACTCTGAAAGTGCAGACCTCCGTCATGGAAGCTTATTTCTCGAAACAAGCTTGCCTTTCCCAGAATCAATTTAGACCGTAGGCGTATTTGAAGCCTGTGTGACAACCATGTACAAAATTGGGGTTAAGGTTAGGGTTAATTTGGTTGATCTTTTGCTCATCCTCGACCTGGACCTTTGACCTAGGACTTTCAAAACTCAATCGCTTCCATGTTTCAACATAACAATTAATCCCTGAAAGTTTCACCACTCTATGAATAAAATTGTGGCCAGGAAGTTGTTCACAAACAAACAGACAATCAGGAGCGAAAACATAACCTCCTCCCGACTTCGTTAGCAGAGGTAAATATGGCAAAATTCTAAGGAAAGATCTTCATTCACTATGCAAATCGAAAATCCATCGTAAGAAGGGCTTTGTATGCAGCCATAAACAGCTTCCCAAGTTAGGCTACAGTAATCAAATTGTCTGTTATCACAGTTGCAGTAGTATATTAGATGATCTTCAAATACTGTATGTAAAACCTATAAAAGATGACCTTCAACCCCAGCATGATTGCTATATGTGCTTAGTTGCATCAACAAGAAAAATCAGCTCCTCCTTATTTTACAACTGCTTTTATAAACATTAGTTCTAGTGAATGAGAGGCTTGAATAACTTGTCTGTAGACTAAAGGGGTCCTTCCACTAATGATGGTTACCCCCTCAGTTACTTATTAGTTTTGACTGACAGTTTGAAGATGGTTTAAATTCAAGTGCATATTGCATCTCTTAACTGTTCACTTCAATTTGGAGTACTCTGCCATGCATCAGATTGAGGTTTATCTGAATAAGGGTTTGTATGTTGTGAATCATGAAAATAAAATCGAATATCAGAAGGTCCTCAATTTGAAAACATTCGCAGATACAAATAAATACAACTGAAAATGTAAAAGATAATATAAAGAAATGTTGTAATAAAACAATTTTATATTATTTAATACAGTAAGCAAAACAACATTTGTAATAACCTGATATGTATTTCATATGAAACCCAACCATTTATTGACTTGTAGCTGGAAATTATAGGCATAGGATTGAAGTTAGGCCTACTATAGGCCAAAATGTAACAAATTTCGACTTACAAACAACTTGGAATCTGTTATGTTAGACGAGGACTTTCTCTACTGTATCTTGTAATTATATCTTACTAACACAAAACAAAGTCACTTTATTTGAATAGTTAAGGTAGACATTTCCTCTATTTGCTTTTATTATAAGGGATTCTTTATAATCGTGTATCATCGCCAGTCTCCGGGCTGCTTGCTTTAAAAAGAAGTAGTTAAGGTAGACATTTCTTCTATTTGCTTTTATGAGAAGTGATTCTTTATCATTAAAGTGGTGTACCATTGCCAGTCTCTGTACTGCTTGCTTTAAAAAGTACCAATGGACAGTTTAGAGTTAAGTAACATTTTAAAGTATCTCAGTAAAGTATTAAGGCCCCCTACACACGATCAATTTTTTCGTCAATTGATATCAATTTATTGACGACAATGAAATTGAGGAAATCAGTGCCTCTACACACGGTCAATGATTTTACTTCAATTTTCAGTTTGATTCATAACTTCGAGATGAAAGCATCTGTGGCTCTAGGAATAGTGCTTGCTCTGGACAATAAATTATTGATCAATATATTGATGCTTTGCCCACACACAATCAATTTTATTGAAGACCCATCAATAAATATCAAAGGATCTTTGATCTCTCAATGAATTGATTCAATGAAATTGTTTCAATTAAATTGATATCAATGTCCCCTACTCACGGTCAATTTCTCCATCAATTCATTGACGAAAAAATTGATCGTGTGTAGGGGCCTTTATACTTTAGTCTTATCTTATTATTGTCAATATTTTCCAGGTTTAAAGAGTACTAATAGACATTTTAGAGTTAAGTAACAATTTAAAATATCTCAGTAAAGTATTATACTTTAGTCTTATCTTATTATTGTCAATATTTTTCAGGTTTAAAGATGGAAGAGCTCAAAGCACAATTATCTCTCTTAGAAGACCTTGCAAAAGAGTAAAGGCTCAACAGGAGGAGAAATAAGAGGAGCTGATTTGTACGTTCAATTATGAATTTAGCTGCAAGAGGTGTAATATAACCTTCGATGATATCTTCTTACCGTGTGCTGTCAGTGAAGTAAAGTGGTTACATATTAATTGAAGAGTATATATATATGGTAATTCAGTTATGCATTGCAATGTATGTGGAGTTACAGGTATTGTATAAAGTCTCGTTTAATAATGATTATTTTGTATAGAATAAATACTTTAAGTTTTTATGAACTTTTTTGTTGTTGTTTCCCTCAGATGCAGATTGCACGGATGGTGAAAACTTCTAATTTTAAACATAAGACTTACCTGGTAGTTATATATATAGCTTTCTCTGACGTCACGCTATATATATAACTACCGGGTAAGTATGTTCAAAAATTTATTTTATAATGAAAATAACATTTTTAAACATAAGACTTACCTGAACTCGGTTGAGTCCCTGATTAGGCTGAAGGAACATAGAGAGTAGAGGTCCCCTTTTTGTTTTGTTTCATTGTTGGTGTCGGCTACCCCTCAAAATTGGGGGAAGTGCCTTGGTATATGGATGGATGGAAGACTTACCTGGTAGTTATATATAGAGCGTGGCGTCAGAGACTAAGCTAATTATATATAACTACCAGGTCAGTATGTTAAAAAATTTATTTTATGATAAGAATAACATTTTGTATCCATATCTGATGATAATATAAAGAATAATTGGAATTTACTCAGAGGCTACATGCTACCTCGAAAAGGTTAATTTACTGCATTGTAAATTATATTTATTCTGTGACGTACGTTTGATATCAATTTAAATCACAAAGTGAGGTTGAAGAGGTATTCTGTAACTGAGACAACTAGAAATTGGCCATAAATATTTGATACGTGGCTGTTCTTCCAGAATATCTGATATTCACGATGCTGTTACTCTTTGAAGTGTGAGCTTCCGTTTTTATATCAATTTAAATCACTAAGTGAGATTGAAGAGGTATTCTGTGAATGAGAAAGAAGTGAAACTTGGCCATGAATATTTGATACATGGCTGCTCTTCTTGAATATCTGAAATTCACGATGCTGTTACTCTTTGAAGTGTGAGCTACCGTTCTTAACTCACTTTATTAGTCTATCTCTCCTATTCATGATTACCCTGATGGATTTGTCCATTAACTTCTTCCTTCACCATCATTTGTCATTTTTAAAGTATCAAATTGGTCTTTCTTTTTCAATTGTCTCAAGTCTTGAAAGAATACTATCTTGAATAGATTCATTTATTATATATTTATGCTGTGATATACTTTTGATATCAATTTAAATCACAAAGTGAGATTGAAGCGGTATTCTGTGAATGAGGAAGAAGTAAAAATTGGCCATGTTGAAATTCACGATTCTTTTACGCTTTGAAGTGTGATCTTCCATTCTTAACTCGCTTTGTGAGTCTGTCTCTCCTATTCATGATTACCCTGATGGATTTGTTCATTATCTTCTTCCTTCACCATCATTTTTCATTTTTACAGTTTCAAAATGGGCTTTCTTTTTCAATTGTCTCAAGTCTTGAAAGAATACTATCTTGAATAGATTTATTTGTTATATATTTATGCTGTGATGTACTTTTGATCTAAATTTAAATCCCAAAGTTAGGTTGAAGAGGTATTCTGTGACTGAGATAACTAGAAATTGGCCATAAATATTTGATAAGTGGCTGCTCTTCTTGAATATCTGAAATTCACGATGCTTTTACTCTTTGAAGTGTGAGCTTCCGTTCTTAACTCGCTTTATTAGTCTATCTCTCCTATTCATGATTACCCTGATGGATTTGTTCATTATCATCTTCCTTCACCATCATTTTTCATTTTTACAGTTTCAAAATGGGCTTTCTTTTTCAATTGTCTCAAGTCTTGAAAGAATACTATCTTGAATAGATTTATTTGTTATATATTTATGCTGTGATGTACTTTTGATCTAAATTTAAATCCCAAAGTTAGGTTGAAGAGGTATTCTGTGACTGAGACAACTAGAAATTGCCCATGAATATTTGATACGTGGCTGCTCTTCTTGAATATTTGAAATACACGATGCTGTTACTCTTTGAAGTGTGAGCTTCCGTTCTTAACTCACTTTATTAGTCTATCTCTCCTATTCATGATTTTCTTGATGGATTAGCTCATTATTTTATTCCTTCACCATCATTTTTCATTTTTAAAGTCTCAAAATGGGCTTTCTTTTTCAATTGTCTCAAGTCTTGAAAGAATACTATCTTGAATAGATTAATTTATTATATATTTATGCTGTGATATGCTTTTAATATAAATTTAAATCACAGAGTGAGATTGAAGAGGTATTCTGTGAATGAGAAAGAAGTGAAAATTGGCCATGTTGAAATTCACAATTCTTTTACTCTTTAAAGTGTGAGCTTCCATACTTAACTCGCTTTATTAGTCTATCTCTCCTATTCATGATTTCCTTGATGGAATTGTTAATTTTCTTGTTCCTTCACCATCATTTGTCATTTTTAGTCTCAAATTTCTTTCTTTTCCTATTGTCTGAAGTACTGTAAGAATCTTGTAGTTTTATCAAGATCACCGCCTTTTTTTTATTCATTAAATGAAACTCTTTTGCTTGAGGAAACATCAATAATATTTCTTGGAAGTGACAATGTCTAGGGCTCTCGGATTGCTTTAAACGTCTTGGAAAGAGCACTAAATTCCAAACTGCTTAATCTGATTCAAAGAAGTAGTACATTTCATTGCAATATTTTGAATTGTACTCCACATCCCAAGTACAAAATCTGTATACAATTCTTACCTTATTTGTAAGTGGATAAGAATCTTGTGATATTTGAGAATGTTCTCTCCTTTTGAGTCTTTCTACTTGCCATTATTTAATGGTTGCCTTTCCTTTTTAAAACCCCTCACCTCCATTATACTCCTATCTGTTTCTGTTTTAATCACTGATCCAATTTACTGAAAAAGTAAAAACAGCATAAAACCTCTAAGACAGCCTCAAGAAAGTCTCTTACCACTTCTATTCTATTATTGTTATCACTAGCTAAGCTACAACCATAGTTGGAAAAGCAGGTTGCTATAAACCCAAGGGCTCCAACATGAAAAATAACCCAATGCATGATAGGAAATAAACGGATTTTGAAGCGAAGCGAAAAGTCTATTTTTGGGTGAGATGGTCATGTCGTCCTGATGGAAGTTCCTTAAAGTAGCTTCCTAAGGGATATATGTACTACAGTGATATTCCCAGAGAATTTTACCTTTAGGTATCCAGAATTCTAACTCCTGGCGCAAATATCATTAAATTTTCTCTCAAGGATATCGCATAATATCAGAGGACGTATTCTTGACACGCCACATAGCAATCTGCACCCCTAATAACGTTTACGCTTCGAGGGGGGTGTGGCAGAATAGAAGGGGAGCCGTATCAAGGTTACCCCCGTTCTCGTACTACTACTGAGTATGACAACAGCGCTATTTCCAAGATGGCGGACATTCCTTATTTTGTAGCGATTTCGCTAAGTGGTGTTCCCTGGTGATCTAACTTTAACTTAGAAAAGTGTACCCTCAAGCAAAAGAACTCTAATCCAAGACTGTGGAAGGCCATGGTACAGAGTCTATGGCATTACCTATGACTAAAGTACAATGGTATGATGCTTATCATAGTTATCATGTCTCTTCTACCCCTACCAAGTGGAAAATAACCATTGAACAATTACAGTGCAGAAGACTACTTGGTTTGGTTTCCTATTTTCTCATCTTGTTATCCAACTTCTTTATCTTTACCATGATCCAGTTTTCACCTCTCATTCCAGAATAAGTTCTTTTGGCTATCCCTGTGAGAGTCGAGAAATGTGGCTCCATGGACTTGAATTGAAAGTCTTATTCTATTCAATTTTATAGATGTTTAATTAAACAATATCATCTGGCTAATATGTTTTATAGTTTTTATTTATCCCGGGAAGAATGTAACATAATGCACCCATAAACTGAAGATATATATAAATGTTAAAGATGAACAAATTTAGAGCTATTCAACTACTTTATGTATATGTGATAAAAAGAATCATCCATATTTGGTTTATGAAAATCCAGACCCAAATATTTTGAAATCAGCAAATTTTCTTGAAAAGAGAAAGAATATAATTGTAAATATGAAAATTTTGAGGTTATGGTAATTTGGGCAAATATCTTAGTTGAAGAAGCTGCACCATTTAAGGTTGCCTGCACGTACAAAACTTATCACTATAGTCAGCAAATATCTATGGGGCCAGTTTCAACACCACTAATAGCTGTTAAGCCTAAGTTGCGTTGCCCTCCCATGCACTTATTGTCTACGTAGAGTAGTTATTTATTGTGTATAACCCTTCATTGGAAAATATGGTGTGGCTACATTATTTTTGCTACATTCTTCCTGTTTGTTGCTACACAGATACAATCCTGCATCCCGAAATAGGAGTGTGATTTCCGCAAAACTGGAAATGCTGCTTTTAAAATTTATAACGAGGTGTCGGTGGTTACTGGTTGGTAGCAGTGGAAGCTGTGTCCCTTCCAACTCCCTAAAAAGCCACTTTTGACTTCAGCTGATGAGTAGGACAGCCGTACTCTTGGTCAATAAACTTGGTGCATTAATTGCTTTTTTTATTTTTTCAGATTGCAAGTATGTGTGCCTGTTCATGGAAAAACCATGAATAGGAATGCGGTCTTGCCCTTGCATCCCAGCACAATGTTGCGCGTCTTTCCTGAGCAGGCCTAATGTGGATCCCCATTCTTTATGTCCTGCTTGCAATGGGCATGACTGTACATAGTCGTCTTGTAAGGAGTATAGGGAGCGGTCGGTCTCCGAGTTGCAGGAGTTCGACAAGAAGCGGAAGAAGAAAACCAAGTTAGATTTTTCTCCTTTGGGTTCTGCTGCCAAGATGAAGAAATTTGCTGGTTCTCTTCTCTCTTCTCTTGAAACTCAGGCTGCTGATCCCTTTATATCATGATCCTTTGGGGGGAATACGAAGAAGGAAGACCACAATAATTCATCTCTGTGGCAAGCACAGAGTAATATAGCAGTATTAGCTTCCCTAGAGGAGCTGATATAGCCTCTGCTAATGGTCAACCCAACCAAACCTTTTCAGATTACACTGCGAGTGACAATGGCCTAAAGACATTATGGCCATCTTTAGGACTAGAAGGAATACCTTCCTGAGAGACTCCTGCAAGCCTTAGCATTATCTGAAGCAAAGTCTCCATAGATGGAGCCTGCTTAATCTACTACACCAGCAGAAGAAGCCTCTGGCTCTCCCCACTCAGGATTGACTTCTCCAGAAGAAATAGCTGAACATCCATCCACGCTTTTAGTCGCCTTCAGCGTCAAAGAAACTTTTACGCCATCCTTCATTTCCTAGCTCTTTACCGGATACATCTTCATCGGATAAACAATCTCCAAACTTGGACCGCCTCTACAATAAAAAGTAGAGTTTCTCTCCAATAAGATAAGGACGTTGCTGTCTCACACAAGGAACCTCCTTCCCTTCCCTTCAGGAGGCATATTGTTATGTCCTCTAAAGATTACCTTCATTGCAAAGGAATTAAATCTTCCTACAGGAAGTGAGAAGTTCTTCAAGCACTTGTACACTCATTCTTTTGAGTGCTCTCCAAATGGATCACTCTCTTCTGTGAATAAGCGTGTACGCTGGAATGCGCACACTCATTATTAAAATGTACTCCTCATCGCGCATGCTTTTGAGCACTACAGTTCATCTATGGTCTCTTAGAGAGCATTCAACTCGTAGCACATGCGTACACCTTTGTGCCTAAGCGCTATTTGGAAATTGATCGGTCTCCTATTAGTGTGGACCCTCTGACAAGTTAGGGTTCTTCTACTCACACCATTTCTTAAGTCCCATGATCAATTCCCTAATAGACAACACTGTGAATTTCATTTTATGAATTATAGGCTACCTTTATCCCCAAGTACTGTACCTGTAAACAATGGTATGTAACCTGTGAACTCAGGTTTGGTTTATCAATAACTACCAGTTACTTAAGGAAAGTGCCATGGACACTTCTTCAGTTGATTTATTGGTTCATCTTGCAAGGCATAAAATTTGGGATGAAAAGAGAATGTTTTACTATTAATAGGTATATAGTTTGGAAATCATTTGAAAGATGAGATGATATATTAGAGAATAACTGATATTATATCTATAGTCCATTTCTTTTAGCGATGCATATTTGCACCGACTCGCGGCGGTGCCCTTTTAGCTCGGAAAAGTTTCCGGACCGCTGATTGGTTGGACAAGATAATTCTAACCAATCAGTGATCAGGAAACTTTTCCGAGCTTAAAGGGCACCGCCGCGAGTCGGTGCAAATATGCATCGCTAAAAGAAATGGACTAAAGTTTGTTTTGAGTAAGAGTGAAGACACAAAGCTGCTACTTAGAACTAAGACAATAGAAAACAGGAAAGATCAGCGAAGGTTAATGGCATGGCAGATCAACTTCCAGGGAATTTAAAGTGACTGAGAATGACTTATGAAGGCAATTACCTCCATAGGATGGTAGTGCCGTAATTGGACAAACGGTGGCACGCTTAGGCATTACTTGAGGGTCATTGCAGCATATTCTTTGCCCAGAGTTGCATGCATGCCTTATTTCCTTCAGGGATTATGGTAGCCTATTGGGTAGTGCCATAGCCTCTGTACCATGGTCTTCCACTGTCTTGGGTTAGAGTTCTCTTGCTTGAGGGTACACTCAGGCACTCTATTCTATCTTATTTCTCTTCCTCTTGTTTTGTTGAAGTTTTTATAGTTTATATAGGAGATATTTATTTTAATGTTACCCTACTTAAGATACTGTATTTTTCCTTGTTTCCTTTTCTCACTGGACTATTTTCCCTGTTGGAGCCCCGGGGCATATAGCATCTTGCACGCAAGCTAGATAGTTTCTTGTAGTGTCAGCAACCTCACTATCCATGTGAGCTAAGGATGCGGGTTTTGAGGGAGCTTACAGGTCTACCTGCTTAGTCATCAGCAGCCATTGCATGGCCCCTCCTAGTCGTACCTTGGATGAAGAGCGCTTTGGCTCCTGATTATATACATATATAGTCAGTCTCTAGGGCATTGTCACTGTCCCTGACCTCTGCCATTCATGAGTGCCCTTTGAACTTCAGTTTCATTCTTGCTTTCCCTCTTCCATCTTGGTGTCCAACCGGTTTTAACTTTTACTGTATGTAGGCTACTCCCGTTGCAAATCTGGGTTGAATGGCCTTCTCACTTCCAGCACTGGACCATAGAGCCAAATTCATGAATCTAATCTAATCTTAAATGCTTTTAGAAGTAAAAATAAAAATGGATGTTATATGTATGAGATTATCTCATTGTCTTAATTTTATTTGCAAATTATAAGAGAATTGGTTACATTGGCAAAATTGACTCTTGTGGTAAAATAATGTTGAGCTCAATTATTATTATTATTATTATTATTATTATTATTATTATTATTATTATTATTATTATTATTATATCCCAGTGAGGGAAGGAAATTAATAAATTATAAGAGAAAGAACAATTAAGATGAAATATCTTAACAACAGTAACAACATTGATATAAATCTTTTATATATATGAACTATAAAGACTTATGTTACTATTATTATTATTATTATTAATTGCTAAGCTAAACCCTTGTTAGAAAAGCAGAATGCTATAAGCCCAGGGGCTCCAACAGGGAAAATAGCCCAGTGAGGAAAGGAAAAAAGGAAAAAAATATTTTAAGAATAATAAAATAAATATCTTATGTAAACTATATAAACTTTAACAAAACATGAGGAAGAGAAATTAGATAGAATAATGTGCCCAGTGTACCCTCAAGCAAGAGAACTCTAACCCAAGATAGTGGAAGACCATGGTACAGAGGCTATGGCACTACCCAAGACTAGAGAACAATGGTAGCCTATTCAACAAAAAATCATCGCTGTAAGTTTAAACTTTTGAAGTTCTAAGTTATAAAGTCTTTGAAACATCCCTTTGACCCTTATTGGCACAGTTTTCATCCTTCTACTGGACCTCTGTGTCTAATTCCTTAATTCCATCCTGCCATCCAACATCTTAAGCCCTGTCTACACGATCGAGCATGCCCGACGGGCAAACAGTGATACCAGTCCACAATAGTTAGTGAGAATGAGGGTTGATGACGTCAGGAGCGGGAAAACTTATGGCAGGGATCTGGCAACACTTTATGATGCCAGATCCCTGTCTGTGGTTTTCCCGCTTCTGACGTCATTAACCCTCATTCTTACTAACAATTGTGGTCTGGTATCACTGTTTGCCCTTCGGGCATGCTCGATCGTGTGGACAGGGCTTAACATTTGATTGAAGTGCCAACTGTCTATACTTTACTTTGAAGGCTGCTTTTCCGGTCCTATACAGCAGGGGGGAACCCTGCTTTCTACAGTGCCTTCACAGTCATTTTATCATATGCATTCCAAGGCATTCAACATTTCCAAACTCACGTCATCAATGAATGCCAGAAGCCAGAAGCCAGAAGCCCTTCGGCACTTAAATGCCCTAAACATCCTTGTGTTTTCGCATTCATCACAATTTAGAAGGAAGAAAAAATGTATGTTTGGTTAAAGGGATGAACGGAAGGCTTATTCTTGCCTTGACCGCTAAGAAAAGCCGTAAGGAAACCCACAGGTATAGCCACTTTCCGGATGTTAGCTAGTGTCTGCCTAGCCACGAACCACCAAACAGCTAAGTCACTTGCATGAGTCCCTTGCATTAATTATTACAGGACGTTGGAAGGTCAACTCTCTTCCGGATTCATTTTTCAGGCTTAGTTTTAGAATCTCTCTCTCTCTCTCTCTCTCTCTCTCTCTCTCTCTCTCTCAGGATAAGTTGCTTAAATAACAAGCAACAAACTATAAGGAACAGTCGAAATGGAATGATGGTAAGGACAAAAGTCTCTCTCTCTCTCTCTCTCTCTCTCTCTCTCTCTCTCTCTCTCTCTCTCTCTCTCTCTCTCTCTCTCTCTCTCAGGATAAGTTGCTTAAATAACAAGCAACAAACTGTATAAGGAACAGACGAAATGTAATGATGATAAGGACAAAAGTCTCTCTCTCTCTCTCTCTCTCTCTCTCTCTCTCTCTCTCTCTCTCTCTCTCTCTCTCTCTCTCTCTCTCAGGAGAAGTTGCCTAAATAACAAGCAACAAACTGTATAAGGAACAGTCGAAATGTAATGATGATAAGGACAAAAATCTCTCTCTCTCTCTCTCTCTCTCTCTCTCTCTCTCTCTCTCTCTCTCTCTCTCTCTCTCTCAATATCCAATTCATCAACAAAGCAAATAAGATATCAGAAAATTGATGCATAACTCTGAAAAGGGGGATGTATAATGATGAAAACTATAAATATTTTAAAAATTCTTTAACATTCTTCTAATAAATGGTCTAAGTTTGATGAATTTACCACCGTTCACGTTGTCTGTTAAGAAAAAAAAATTACTTATGTAAAGCTAGTAAATAAAAACTTCATTGATTAGGTAAATAAAGTCAAAGACAGTAAAGTTCCAAGTGTATTTACCTAGTCCTGTCAAGTAGAAAACCAAAATTAACTCCAGATTTCCGAGTAATATAAAAAGTATTAAAATAGAAACGTCTGATATAGTGATATTGAAAAATGAACCCATCACTGTAGCAACACATTGAATTAATGAATCTCTCCTAAATATATTTGCCTATCTTGTTTTCCATATATATATATATATATATATATATATATATATATATATATTCATTTATATAAAAAAAGAAATAATCTTGCACGCGTTTCTGTTCTGTGGAAATTTAATTGGGAATATATTGATTAAGTTAGATTCAATAATTTTTGTTTTGTAGACTTAGTATGACATAAACACACATCTTTAACAAATTACTTACAATTTACACAGTGCGAGATTTAATAAACGTAGGAGATATTTATTTTAATCTCGTTGCTCTTCCTAAAATATTTAATTTTTCTTTGTTTAATTTTCTCATTGAGCTATTTTCCCTGTTGGAGCCCCTAGGCTTATTATAGCATACTGCTTTTCCAATTAGGGTTGTAGCTTAGCAAGTAGTAGTATAAATCTAACATGAACAAGAAAACTTTCTCGCTATTTTGAGAGAGAGAGAGAGAGAGAGAGAGAGAGAGAGAGAGAGAGAGAGAGAGAGAGAGAGAGAAGCATGAAACATCATAAACAAAAGAGAGAGAGAGAGAGAGAGAGAGAGAGAGAGAGAGAGAGAGAGAGAGAGAGAGAGAGAGAGAGGCATGAAACACATCATAAACAAAGAGAGAGAGAGAGAGAGAGAGAGAGAGAGAGAGAGAGAGAGAGAGAGAGAGAGAGAGAGAGAGAGCAGAAGTCGTGTGATCTTCGAATACTGGGACTCATTACTTTTCCCCGCCACAGTTGCCTCAAAAAGTCAACAGTTCGTGAGAAAATCCTACGAAATTATTATGGCAGATGTTTTCTTTTTCAAACCACGTATTAAATCTTTGGTTTTCTCTTCCCCCCTGCTTTAGTAATTGTTTCCTGCTGCTATATGTCGAGTTCTTTGTTTGAAAAATAAACGAAGAACTTAGTAATTGATATTTTAATGAGATTTTCGGAATGGATTGTATGTCGATGAAAGTGCTTTCCTTATTAAAACATGCAAATTTGGTTTCATACATTTATGTGTAGATATATTGGTTCCTTTTTGAATGGAGATACCCTAACGTGGTGAAACACTGTGTATCGCCATGAACAGCAAAGTTGTACTAGTCAGGCCCATCCATACTAGGTTGGTTTGCTATGAGCGATCAGACAAAAGTCTTCCACCGTCACCAATCCATAGTTGGCCAGCGTGGTCATGAAAACTGGCCAAACCCCAGACATGAATAAGGACATGTCCGAGGCCTTTGTCCTGCAGTGGACTAAAAACAGTGGCATTTGCTGTTAGTTCCTGGCTGAATATAATATAGTGCTTTTAATATATATTATTTGCGATCTAAAGTGACCCAGGAATTTGTTAAATTTCAGCAGTAATATCTGTTCTTTCAAGAATTATTAATGACTATAATAATGATATTATTATTATTATTACTATCCAAGCTACAACCCTAATTGGAAAAGCAAGATGCTATAAGCCTAGGGGCTCCAATAGGGAAAAATAACCCAGTGAGGAAAGGAAATAAGGAAATAAGTAACTGAAGAGAACAAATTAACAATAAAATATTATAAAAAAGATCAAATATAAGAATGAATTCACTTCCCAAATTAAACCAAGCAGAAAATATTCATGAGAAATCCTTGTAAAAATATGAAAGATTCCTTAAAAGCGGAACCCATCACAGTATGAAGTCCTGAAGTCATCTCATAATGGTTTTTTTCCTGACCCTTGGAAGCCGAGTTCCGGGTCAACGTCTGCTTTAAGTTGTTCGTTGGTTTCTTCCTTCCCGAGTTTAGCTCAGGGCAAACATTGCTCATATGCCTATAAACCTTATGATAAGATAGGCCTAGTAGGATTATTTTTATTTAGTGAAAGAAATATAGAAAAAAAACCCATTAAACCTGATGTACAGGAAAAGATAAAACGGTAAAAAGAGATAAACCTGAACCTGAGATAACCTTTTCATATATATATATATATATATATATATATATATATATATATATATATATATATATATATATATATATATATATATATATATATATATATATATGAATAATAGCTTTAATTTTATTGTAAAGTTTTGGAAAGATATTTGTAATTGAAGAGAAAAGAAAATGTTCATACCAGGGTCACGTGACTGTAGGCTACAAATGAATATTCGCAGACATAATTTAATGGACTTATCAAAACCACATGGAAGGAAAGCAGGGTAAGGGAATTAAATTAAAAGTCTATAAAGGCCTATACGAACTATCATAAGTTATTCCTACTTCTATATAAACTGTTAAAATTAATATTTGCAGACATAATTTGATGGACTTATCAAAACCACATGGAAGGAAAGCAGGGTAGGGAATTGAATTCAAAGTCTATATAGGCCTATATTAACAATTATAAGTTATTCCTACTTCTATATAAACTGTTAAACATTCCCATTCCTTCTTGCCTACAGTATGTGGTTACACTTGGAACACTAGCTTTTTCCATGACATTGCAATTACCACTATCATAATCATTGCTGTGATATATATATATATATATATATATATATATATATATATATATATATATATATATATATATATATATATATATATATATATATATATATATATATATATATATAAATATATATATATATATATATATATATATATATATATATATATATATATATATATATATAAAATGGTTATTACTTTATTAACAAATTTCTTAAAATGTGAAAACCTCGTTGGTCACGTGACAGTCAAATTAGCATTCGATATTGAATTAGAAATAATAATTTAAGTCTTAAATAGAAAAAAAACTATTGATGATACATAATGAATAATTATAGTGTATATTTATATGAATATACATAATTATTTGTATATAATTGATAGATTTATACAATACACAAAATTTCATTCATTTTCAAATTCATAGCCAAGTTCGCGTTTCTAAGTTTACACTTCGTTTTCTGTTATCATTTTATCCGTGATTGTGTTAATCCAATTGACTTTTCGTTAATAATTTGTTAATACGACATTCGTGTGATTATAAAGCACATTGGAAAATGAAGCCCTTCTTAAAATCTCTGTAATTATTGGAGAAATCACAAGATGTTTGGATCTCCGGTGAGTATTGCCTAGGTGACTTCGTAGGGCAGGTGTTGTGGAGTAAAATGATTTTGATATTTCAAAGGTTGTTTTCCATCTTATTTGTAGCAATAATTAACTATGTTTTGCATGCAAATTATTGCTTTGGCATGGTTCTAGTATGAATTATTTAGAAATATTAATTACGCGTTGTGGATAACCTATACATGTGTGTTTAGGCCATAACCTAATGGCCAAGGATATTTCTGTAAATTTGTACTGTAATACACTACAATGAAACCGATATTTCTACATTATTTTGATATTTCAAAGGTTGTTTTCCATATTATTGCAGCATTAATTAACTGTTTTGCATGCAAATTACTGTTTTGGCATTGTTCTAGTGTGAACTATTTAGCAATATTAATTACGCGTTTTAAATACCCTACATGTGTCGTGTTTAGGCCATAACCTTGACGTAGCCCTTATGGCCAAGAATATTTCGGTAAATTTGTACTGTAATACACTACAATGAAACCGATATTTCTACCTTATTGTAGCAATAATTAACTATGTTTTACATGCACACGTTATGTCTTTGGATTATTTCTAGTATGAATTATTTAGCAATATTAATTACGCGTTTTAAATACCCTACATATGTCGTGTTTAGGCCATAACCTTGTCGTAGCCCTAATGGCCAAGTATATTTCGGTAAATTTGTACTGTAATACACTACAATGAAACCGATATTTCTACCTTTTTGTAGCAATAATTAACTGTGCTTCACATGCACGTCATGTCTTTGGATTATTTATAGTATGAACCATTTAACAATATTAATTACGCGTTTTAAATACCCTACATATGTCGTGTTTAGGCCATTTCCTCATCCTAGGCCTAATGGTCAACTCTAACGTTGGGGAGCAAGAAGGTGCCATTAGTATATATGTCCAATTTTAAACATTAATTCATGAACTTTAATGTTTTTCCTCCTTTTTTTTCATGTAATTGTCTCCATTCTGGTATACCATTATCATCAGTATTTATGTCATTATTTAACAGCATAAATAAAAAATTCCATTATGCGTCATAATTAGCCTAACCTAACGCGACCTTTAGCGTCATGTTCTTTCAGACCGCAGTGGCTTATAATAATAATAATCAGTATATATCACAGTAAAATATTTAACAGTATGAATAAATATATCCCAATTTCTAGGATGCATCCACATTAGCCTAACCTAACGTCACCTTTGGTACCGTGAAGAGGGTACAGTATATTAAAAGGTCTATGAAATCGTTATTATTATTATTATTATTATTTTTATTATTATTATTTTTATTATTATTAATTATTATCTACTATTAATTATTATTTACTTTTATTATTATTTTTATTATTTATTCTTATTATTATTAATTATTATTTACTATTAATTATTATTTTTTTTTATTATTATTATTATTAATTATTATTATTAAATAAATATTAATAATTGTTATTAATTATTAATCATTAGTTATTTATTTATTATCATTATTTTTATTATTATTATAAGTTAGTACAACCCAAGTTGGAAAAGCAATATGCTATAAACCCAAGGGCTCCAAGAAGAAAAAACTAGCCCAGTGAGGATAGGAAACAAGGAAATGAATAAACTATGATAAAAATAAATATCAGTCTGGTTAATAATCCTGCTAGATTCCTTGCTACCCATCCAAACTTCTCATCTGGGGAAGGGGGGGGGGGGGGGCTAATCCCCTAACCCTCCTATCCTTTAGAAATTATGGGAGTGAGTGTGTTTTCTCTTAGGTTCTTGGTTCTTATTTTTCTGAGGAATACGAGACGGTGGTATGGTATAGGCTATCTTTGGAATGAATTTTGAATTAGAACTTTTAAAACTGGGAACCAATCTTTTAGTTATTATTATTATTATTATTATTATTATTATTATTATTATTATTATTATCATTATTATGATTATTATTATTTTATTATTATTGTTATTATTATCGTTATCATTATTATTATTACTACCAGCTAAGCTACAACCCCTTTTAAAAGTGATGCCCAGTTATTATTATAATTATTATAATAATGATAATAATAATAATAATTATTATTATTATTATTATTATTATTATTATCATTATTATTATTATGAATATTATGATTATTATTATTATCATCATTGTTGTTACTACTACTACTACTACTACTACTACTACTACTACTACTACTACTACTACTACTACTACTACTAGCAGCTAAGCTACAACCCTAGTTGGAAAAGCAGGATGCTATAAGCCCAAGGGCTCCAACAGGGAAATATACCCACCAAGGAAAGAAAATAAAGAAATAAACTATATGAAAAGTTATCAAAAATTGAAATTAAATATTTTAAGAACAGTAACAACATTAAAACAGATCCTTCATATATTAACTATTAGAATATACTTCTGTCTGTTTGTTCATCATGAAAGCATTTGCTGCAAGTTTGAACTTTTGAAGTTCTACTTTTGTAACTTATCCAAGGTCCCAATTACAGTATTTAATTCCTTTGTAACTTATCCATGGTCCCGGTTACAGTATTTAAGACCACAAGAACACTCTCCGTCTCGATACCGTTGTTTACACAAACAAATGTTTTTATGTTGACCAGGCTGACATGAGTCTTTTTATAGTCTATGTATGACATATCTGTTTTGACGTTGTTAATAGTTTATACAGTACTGTATATGACATATCTGTTTTGACGTTGTTACTGTTTTTAGAATGATTTATTGTTAATTTGTCCTCATCATTTATTTATTTTCTTATTTCCTTTCCTCACTGGGCTATTTCTCCCTATTGGAGCCCTTGGTCTTGTAGCATCTTGCTTTTCCAACTAGGTTGTAGCTTGGCTAGTAATAATAATAATAATAATAATAATAATAATAATAATAATAATAATAATAATAATAACAACAACAACAACAACAATTGTGACGTCATAGATTGTATGGTTAGTTTGGAGGTTAGGTAAGGTTAAAAAGTTGGTCTTCAGCTGCTGACTCGCATCTTAATTTATTGGATAGGGACTTGCTTTTTATTGAATTCCTTATTCTTGACCTGGATATTAATCTCTAGCACCGCTGCTCAGTTCTATATGCATGTTGCATAAGATTCATGATTCAGATCATCCATTGCATTCAGATCTAACCAGACTGTACTATCCTGTATGTACAGTAGTACTGTACTAATTATACAGTTTTCAATATTAAACTTACCCGATAATCATGTAGCTGTCAACTCCGTTGCCCGACAGAATTCTACGGGAGGGATACGCCAGCTATCACTATACTAGAAGGGGGTGTACTCACAAGCGCCACCTGTGGCCAGGTACTGCAGTACTTGTTGTTGACGCCACCTCACTTTTTCCTCTGTCGTGCTTCCGGCAAGACGTTCTTGGATACGCTTATGATTTTGGAGTATTGTTCACGGTTTGGTGAAGTATTTCTCTAAAATTTGCAGCTATTCGCTATACTGGAAACTTCTATATTAGCTTAGTTAGCTTTTGGAATTAATTTGATTAATTATGGTGACGAAGAGAGTATGAACTCTCTTTCACCTTTAAATGGCCGACCCTTCCCTTAGACGGAAGTGTTGGTGTCTAAGAGAGTATAGACTCTCTTTCTTAATTTTGCTTAACAAAAGTTATAGATTTATTTTATATCTCTCCGCCTCTTATAGGCCTCTTCGATTAACTTCCTTTTATTATAAACTTATTAAAATTAATTTTTATATTTGTTTATATTCGACCTTCCTAATAGTAGGCGGTCTTTTCTTGGTACCGAAGTTAATTAACATTGAGCCCGTCATTTCGGTTTTACCTGTTAACATATTATGCTATTTTAATGTCTTTGAAAGAATTTCTTTGATAAGTCTCGTACTGTTTTCAAAGTTGAACTAACGTTTTGTTTTGTCTCTGCAGTTGTTGACGTTCAGAACGTTCAACTTGCGCTCTATCGTTACGATAGAGAAAGAATTTTCACGGTTTCACGTTGCAGTAAGAGTAACCGTGTCTAGCGTTTTGTTCATTCTTTCTTAACTTAATGGTTTTAATCCTAATAAAGGAACTTTTCATTTTGGGAAATATTTCAGTTTTTTTTTCCTTTAACAATAATATGTTTTAACGATATATATGATTGGGCTCTTCTCTCAGGTTCTAAGTCGAGAGAGAGAGAGAGAGAGATAGAGACGGAGGGAGAAAGAGTAGGATAAACGTTTCATTCAAGCGAGTAACGTTGTTATCGTTTTTGCTCTTCTCCCTAGTCTCTTTAGGGGAAGAAGGTAAACGTTTCTAGAGTGATCTAGTGTTTAGTCTCTTTCCAGCCACTGAATTTTCTTTCATTAGATTTTTCTGTTACTTTGTAATTCTGTTTTCGCAATTACTAACTTTTGAGAAAGGATAGAATTGCGTGTTTCAGGTACAAACCACTTAAAGTTTCGAGTTCAGTGAAATAAGTGCAAACAGAAAATCAAAGTGATAAGTGATTAGCGCAAAGTGTGTCAGTGTTGTGCGTGAGGGTACTTCTGTGCGCGCCAGTCGTCCTCCCAGTCCGGGACCTCTTGCAAGCTCCCAAGCCCAGGGGAGAAGCAATGTCGAAGGGCAAAAGGGTTCAGCAGGCCTTGATCGGCGCACAGAAGTATCCTCGGTGGTTGCGGGCGTGTCTTACCGAGACCGTCACTCCCACCCGCAGACGATTGAGCCCTTATTTTGCTCGTCTGCAGAAGAAATTTAGGGGAGAAAACGCTGGTCTCAGGTCTCAAGACCTCTTAAACGTAAAGTCCAGACCTATGCCAGACGTACGAAGTTAGAGTTCAACAACCCGGATGCAGTCATTGGGTTAGCTCTGACTCGCCGCAGTCATCAGTTGAATGCACTCCGCCTAAGAGGAGTAAGGTTCTGCCGCAACAGATCTCTGCTGTTAAGGCTTTACCTCAGCAGACCTTAGTGTCTGCCGACCCCAAGTTGACTCTACTGCAGTCCATGCAGTCACAACTTTCGGTCTTGATGCGTGAGTGTCGGGCTGAGAAGGTTGCGCCTCCGCCTGCGCTCGCTCCGCCTGCGCTCGCTCCGCCTGCGCTCGCTCCGCCTGCGCTCGCTCCGCCTGCGCTCGCTCCGCCTGCGCTCCCTCCGCCTGCGCTCGCTCCGCCTGCGCTCCCTCCGCCTGCGCTCGCTCCGCCTGACCGCAGTACCGCCTGCCAGGCGTACGATGTTGAGCCACGTTATGAGTTTACTGATCCCAGTGGTGTGCAGCTCCCTCCGCCTTCCTTAAGGCAACCTCAGCAATGGGAACAGGAGGCTTATACCTCTCTTCCTCCGCTTCCACTTGCTGTTCCACCAGTGAGGCAACACTCGCTTGAGGTACAACAACCTCTCCCATCCATGAGTCAGTCTCCTCAGCTCTCGCTGCAGCGAGCTCAACCCTCCTCAAGGCAAGCACCTCAACACCTTAGCCTTGCGCCTCAGGAGCCTCAACTTGCGAGACTTTTACTGCGTTCTGCGCAGCCACTACCTTTTCGCTCTCAGCTCACACCGCAGGAACCTCAACTCGTTCCTCAGGAACTTGCTACTGCGCATCCGCCAACCACTCAGCAAGCGCAACCCTTGAGTTCAGCCACTCATGCCATGAGTCAGCCTCCTCCACCCATGCGCCTACCTTCTGCTACTTCCTTTGATCAGCCTTTGCAGACTGAGCCTCAGGTGTTCCCTCAACAGAGTCTTGAAGAGGAAACCACAACTATTGTTGTTCCAGCTCGTTCTGACTCTGCTGTTCAGCATACCTTACCTCCATTTTCAAACATTATGATAATGGAGGTTATTTGTATTACTTATAAAAATATATTTGTATTCCTTGCAATATATTTTTAACAATATCGCAAAATATGGCAAAAATATGAATCATGAGTTATGAATGTAAGGTAAATATTATGTTGATATTAAAACCCCATGCAAGCATGCATAAAGCACTCTAGCACTGGTCATGGAATTTCTGAGAAATGTTAAACGCCATGCACACGCTCTGCTTACCTTACAGCATGCTCTACATACAGCATGCTCTGCTTACAGCATGCTCTGCATACAACATGCTCTGCATACAGCATGCTCTGCATTCAGCATGCTCTGCATACAACATGCTCTACATACAGCATGCTCTGGATACAGCATGCTCTGCATACATCATGCTCTGCATACAGCATGCTCTGCATTCAGCATGCTCTGCATACAACATGCTCTGCATACAGCATGCTCTGCATTCAACATGCTCTGCATACAGCATGCTCTGCATTCAGCATGCTCTGCATACAACATGCTCTACATACAGCATGCTCTGCATACAGCATATTCTGCATACAACATGCTCTGCATACCTTACCGCATGCTTCTCAGTCACACATCTTTGGTTGTTGCCAACTCACTAGACTGTCAAGCAGTTTCATAACGTTGCCTTCTAGTCTGCTGCTTTTGCACCAGTGAAACCCTCACTGAGAGAACTTAGCTTTTCTAGGATATGGTCCCTGTAGATGAGAAAGTTCTTTTCTCCCTCCTTCTGATATTCCCTTGAGGACTCTGTCATTTGGAGGGAGCCTTTAGCTGCGTAGCCTCCTATGGACTTTTATTTAAGCATAACATGCTTCCAGGGAAGGTAATGGTTCCACTTCAGTCGCTAATCCCGTCTGTTACCACACCTGCTCCCATAGACCTTGAGCTGTGTTGCAAGACATGCAGTCCAAGCTTAGTCCTTGTTAGAGGATTTTTTGTTTACGGAGTCAATGTGTCACGGGGAAGACGTTCAACAACCAGCAGAAGTGACTTGTTGTGACGCAGTGCGGCAACCTCAGCAACCCGATAAGGAGTTGTCTGTACGACCCAGACAGTCTAGACAGATTCGGGTTGTCACTGTACTTCCTCGCTTGCCCATGGTTGACAGTTCACAGACTGTGCAGCAGTACCATGATCTTGTGTCCGGCTCCGTCAGACGACTGGCTTTTAAGAGCTCCCACAAGTCGTCGCTGTCTGGAGATTTTCAAATGGACTATGGATCTGACCAAGGAACTGGGCCTCCTGGTCAATTTTGAGGAGTCTCAGCTCGTCCCATCCCAGACCATTGTCTCCTTGGGTATGGATCTTCAGAGTCGAGCTTTTCGGGCTTTTCCGTCGGCCCCAAGGATCTTCCAAGCCCTAGAATGCATCCAGAGCATGCTGAGAAGGAACCGATGCTCAGTCAGGTAGTGGATGAGTCTAACAGGGACACTTTCATCGCTGGCCCTGTTCATCGTGTTAGGGAGACTCCACCTCCCCCCCCTTCAGTATCATCTAGCTGCTCACTGGATAAAGGACATGACGCTAGAGACGGTCTCAGTTCCTGTTTCCGAAGAGAGGAGGTCTTCTCTCGCGTGGTGTAAGAACAGCTTTCTTCTCAAGGAAGTCTACCTTTGGCTGTTCAGAAACACGACCGCCGTCTCCTCTCGGACGCATCAGACACGGGCTGGGGTGCGACTTTGGACGGACAAGAATGCTCGGGAACATGGAATCAGGAGCAAAGGACACTTCACATCAATTGCAAGGAGTTGTTGGCGGTTATTCTGGCCTTGATAAACTTCAAGTCCCTCCAGCCCTGGCTTACATCTTCAAGCAGGGAGGGACTCTTTCGTGGAAGTTGTTCTAGATCGCAAGGGACCTACTCATCTGGTCTAAAGATCGAAAGCTAACTGGTAACGAGGTTCATTCAGGGCGGTATGAATGTCATGGCAGATCACCTCAGCCGGAAGGGTCAGGTCATCCCCACAGAGTGGACCCTTCTCAAGAATGTTTGCAGCAGACTTTGGGCCCTGTGGGGTCAGCCAACCATAGATCTGTTCGCTACCTCGATAACCTAGAGACTCCTGTTGTATTGTTCTCCGATTCCAGACCCAGCAGCAGTTCACGTGGATGCTTTTCTGCTGGATTGGTTCCATCTCGACCTGTATGCATTCCCGCCGTTCAAGATTGTCAACAGGGTACTTCAGAAGTTCTCCTCTCACAAAGGGACACGGCTGACGTTGGTTGGCTCCGCTCTGGCCCGCGAGAGAATGGTTCTTAGAGGTACTGCAATGGCTGGTCGACATTCCCAGGACTCTTCCTCTAGGAGTGAACCTTCTAAGTCTACCTCACGTAAAGAAGGTACACCCAATCCTCCACGCTCTTCGTCTGACTGCCTTCAGACTTTCGAAAGACTCTCAAGAGCTAGGGGCTTTTCGAAGGAGGCAGCCAGAGCGATTGCCAAAGCAAGGAGAACATCCACTCTCAGAATCTATCAGTCTCAAGGGGAAGTCTTCCGTAGCTGGTACAAGACCAATGCAGTTTCCTCAACCAGTACCACTGTAACCCAGATTGCTGACTTCCTGTTATATCTAAGGAAAGTAAGATCCCTTTCAGCTCCTACGATCAAGGGTTACAGAAGTATGTTGGCAGCGGTTTTCCGCCACAGAGGCTTGGATCTTTCCACCAACAAAGATCTACAGGACCTCCCTAGGTCTTTTGAGACCTCAAAGGAACGTCGGTTGTCCACTCCAGGCTGGAATCTAGACGTGGTCCTAAGGTTCCTTATGTCATCAAGATTTGAACCTCTCCAATCAGCCTCTTTTTAGGACCTCACATTAAAAACTCTTTTCCTCGTGTGCTTGACAACAGCTAAAAGAGTAAGTGAGATCCACGCCTTCAGCAGGATCATTGTTTTCACATCTGAAACGGCTACATGTTCCTTGCAGCTCGGTTTTTGCTAAACGAGCTTCCTTCACGTCCTTGGCCTAAGTCGTTCGAGATCCCAAGCCTGTCCAACTTGGTGGGGAATGAACTGAAGAGAGTACTTTGCCCAGTTAGAGCTCTTAGGTATTATCTAAAAAGGTCTTAACCTTTACAAGGACAATCAGAAGCCTTATAGTGTGCTATCAAGAAACCTTCTTTTCCAAGTTCTAAGAACTCAGTTTCTTACTATTCAGGCTTCTGATTAGAGAAACACATTCTCATCTGAAGGAAGAAGACCTTGCTTTGCTGAAGGTAAGGACACATGAAGTGGGAGCTGTGGCTACTTCAGTGGCCTTCAAACAGAGCCATTCTCTGCAGAGTGTTATGGATGCAACCTATTGGAGAAGCAAGTCAGTGTTCGCATCATTCTATCTCAAAGATGTCCAGTCTCTTTACGAGTACTGCTACACCCTGGGACCATTCGTAGCAACGAATGCAGTAGTAGGCGAGGGCTCAGCCACTACATTCCCATAATCCCATAACCTTTTAACCTTTCTCTTGAATACTTTTTATGGGTTGTACGGTCGGCTAAGAAGCCTTCCACATCCTTGTTGATTTGGCGGGTGGTCAATTCTTTCTTGAGAAGCGCCGAGGTTAAAGGTTGTGATGAGGTCCTTTAGTATGGGTTGCAGCCCTGTATACTTTAGCACCTTTGAGTTGATTCAGCCTTCCAAGAGGAACGCTGCGCTCAGTAAGGAAGACGATCTTATTAAAGGCAGAGTAACGGTTCAAGTCGACTTCCTTACCAGGTACTTATTATTTCATTGTTATTGTGGATAACTGATTATATGAAATACGGGATACTTAGCTATCCTTTAGTCTTGTACACTGGTTTTTCACCCACCCCCCTGGGTGTGAATCAGCTACATGATTATCGGGTAAGTTTAATATTGAAAAATGTTATTTTCATTAGTAAAATAAATTTTTGAATATACTTACCCGATAATCATGATTTAATTGACCCACCCTTCCTCCCCATAGAGAACCAGTGGACCGAGGAAAAAGTGAGGTGGCGTCAACAACAAGTACTGTAGTACCTGGCCACAGGTGGCGCTTGTGAGTACACCCCCTTCTAGTATAGTGATAGCTGGCGTATCCCTCCCGTAGAATTCTGTCGGGCAACGGAGTTGACAGCTACATGATTATCGGGTAGGCCTAAGTATATTCAAAAATTTATTTTACTAATGAAAATAACATTTTATCCTCATAGTCTTGCTTTCTCCACCATAGGAGACAATACTAAACACTACTATAGAAGTTTTATCCCAGCTATGATCAGATTGTGGAATGCCATAGCCCCTGTACCATGGTCTTTCACTGTCTTGGGTTAGAGTTCTCTTGCTTGAGGGTACACTCGGGCACACTATTCTATCTCATTTGTCTTCCTCTTGTTTTGTTAAAGTTTTTATAGTTTATATAGGAAGTATTTATTTTAGTGTTGTTGCTGTTCTTGAAATATTCACCTTTTCCTTGTTTCCTTTCCTCACTGGGCTATTTTCCCTGTTGGAACCCCTTGTCTTATAACATCCTGCTTTTCCAATTAGAGTTGTAGATTAGCAAATAGTAATTATAATAATAATCAGACATCTGAATGAGCGGAACTTCAGAATTTCAAACTTATTTTAGATTATTATTCTTTTGAAGAGCTTGACAATACCCGTTTTATAGTTTATATGTGACTGACGCATTTTAAAGTTGTTACTGACATTAAAGTATTTTATAGTTTTTATACATTTTATATAGTTTATCTGCCATTCCCTTTCCTCACCGGGCTACTTTTCCAGTTGGAGCCCTTTGGGCTTTTAGCATTCTGCTTTTCCAGTTGGAGCCCTTGGGCTTGTAGCCTTCTGCTTTTCCAGTTGGAGCCCTTGGGCTTGTAGCCTTCTGCTTTTCCAGTTGGAGCCCTTGGGCTTGTAGCCTTCTGCTTTTCCAGTTGGAGCCCTTGGGCTTGTAGCCTTCTGCTTTTCCAGTTGGAGCCCTTGGGCTTGTAACATTCTGCTTTTCCAGTTGGAGCTCTTGGGCTTGTTGCATTCTGCTTTTCCAGTTGGAGCCCTTGGGCTTGTAGCATTCTGCTTTTCCAGTTGGAGCCCTTGGGCTGGTAGCATTCTGCTTTTCCAGTTGCAGCCCTTGGGCTTGTAGCATTCTGCTTTACCAGTTGGAGCTCTTGGGCTGGTAGCATTCTGCTTTTCCAGTTGGAGCTCTTGGGCTGGTAGCATTCTACTTTTCCAGTTGGAGCCCTTGGGCTGGTAGCATTCTGCTTTTCCAGTTGCAGCCCTTGGGCTTGTAGCATTCTGCTTTTCCAGTTGGAGCCCTTGGGCTGGTAGCATTCTGCTTTTCCAGTTGCAGCCCTTGGGCTTGTAGCATTCTGCTTTACCAGTTGCAGCCCTTGGGCTTGTAGCATTCTGCTTTACCAGTTGGAGCCCTTGGGCTGGTAGCATTCTGCTTTTCCAGTTGCAGCCCTTGGGCTGGTAGCATTCTGCTTTACCAGTTGGAGCCCTTGGGCTTGTAGCATTCTGCTTTTCCAGTTGCAGCCCTTGGGCTGGTAGCATTCTGCTTTTCCAGTTGCAGCCCTTGGGCTGGTAGCATTCTGCTTTTCCAGTTGGAGCCCTTGGGCTGGTAGCATTCTGCTTTTCCAGTTGGAGCCCTTGGGCTTGTAGCATTCTGCTTTTCCAGTTGCAGCCCTTGGGCTTGTAGCATTCTGCTTTACCAGTTGGAGCCCTTGGGCTTGTAGCATTCTGCTTTTCCAGTTGCAGCCCTTGGGCTTGTAGCATTCTGCTTTTCCAACTAGGGTTGTGGCAAGGCTAGTAATGGTAACAACAACAACAACAATACTACTACTACTACTACTACTACTACTACTACTACTACTATAGTGGGCTCCCTCGATAAATCTTATATTTGACAATTGTATTATTATTGTTATTATTACTATCCAAGCTAAAACCCTAGTTGGAAAAGCAAGATTCTATAAGCCTAGGGGCTCCAACAGGGAAAAATAGCCCAGTGAGGAAAGGAAATAAGTAAATAAATAAATGAAGAGAACAAATTAACAATAAATCATTCTAAAAAAAAAAAAAAAAGTAACAACGTCAAAACAGACATGTCATATATAAACTATTGAGACAACCAATGTTTGAGCCGGTTCTTATCTTGCCAGCAATGAGGAATGTAATATATTGCACATAATTCCATCTCTCGTGTCGTAAATATCGTGTCTACAAAACGAATTTCGTCCAAAGTATCTTCCTACACATCATTATCATAAAAACGTATTTTTGGGCTCAAGCCATGGCGTCCTGATGGAAGGTTCCTTTTTGGTAGCTTCCTTGGGTATATAAAGGATGATATACCCAAGGAAGCTACCAAAAAGGAACCTTCCATCAGGACGCCATGGCTATCTCACCCAAAAATAGATTTTTCGCTTCGCTCAAAGTCCGTTATTTGATTGGTATTGTGAGTATAAAAAGGGAATTAAAATATAAAATGAAAAAGTTTAGGTAGATAATATTGAATTTTGGGATGATATAAGTGATGATCATGGTCTTATATCATCTTGAAAATTAAGGTTGTATTGTTACTAATTGTTTAAATTTTGCTAAAAACTGAACTTTATATGATTCGTGTATGTTTTCTGTTTTCTCCCTTGAAGTTTTAGCAATGTTCTAAGTTTCATATATAGTGGAATAGATATATAGTCCTTTTTTAGGGGGATAGTGTTTTGGGGTGGACTTTTCATTCATGTTTTTAATGATACAAGAAACAGTAATTTGTTCGATATAGTGACCCAAAGGAAAGTTATAGGTTTGGGGAGCCTATAGGTCTACCTGCTCTGTCACCAGCAGCCATTGCCTGGTCCTCCTTGATCCTAGCTTGGGTGCAGAAGAGAACAGTAATTTGTTCTGTATGTTGACCCAAAGGAAAGTTATGGGTTTGGGTAGCCTATAGGTCTATCTGCTGAGTAATCAGCAGCCGTTGCCTGGCCCTCCTTGGTCCTAGCTTCGGTGCTGATCATATGTATATATGGCTAATCTCAAGGGCATTGTCCTGCTCGATAGGACAATTTCACTGTCTTTTGCCACTGCCTTTCATGCGTGGTTTTTAAACCTTCAAAGACAGATACACAGATTTTTTTAAACTTGGAAGTTTTTCGAAAAACTGAAACGATGTAGGCCTATATTTTGAATAATTGACAGAGGCCTCTCAGATCGTATTGAACACAACGCCAGTATTATTATTATTATTATTATTATTATTATTATTATTATTATTATTATTTTAGTACGAGCTACGCTACAACCCTTGTTGGGAAAGCAGATCGCTATAAGCCCAAGGGCTTCAACAGGGAAATAGCCCAGTGAGGAAATGAAATTAGGTATATAATAAATAAACCAAGAAAAGAAGCAATAAACAATAAAAATAAAATATCTTAAGAACAATATCCCAAGGAACTGCTCAGCATAAACTAAACCTTATATCATTCATTGTTCGATTTATGAATATCATCCTTCATGAAATGTCAGATTTTATGTGATGGGGAATGATACGAATTGCTACCAGCTGAGAAGCATCAACTGCACAGTGGCTACAATTGTCCCTTTTGGGCGCTAGGTTCGTCTTCAGGGTTCATTGAGAGAGAGAGAGAGAGAGAGAGAGAGAGAGAGAGAGAGAGAGAGAGAGAGAGAGAGAGAGAGAATCTATAGTGGTTATTCAAATGTTTTTTTCTCTAGGTTTTGTTCTAACTTTTGAGAGAGAGAGAGAGAGAGAGAGAGAGAGAGAGAGAGAGAGAGAGAGAGAGAGAGAGAGAGAGAGTCTTTAGTGGTTAATCAAATGTTTGCTTCTCTTTTTAGGTTTTGTTCTAACTTTTGAGAGAGAGAGAGAGAGAGAGAGAGAGAGAGAGAGAGAGAGAGAGAGAGAGAGCGATAGCGCATGCCTCCGCCACCGCCACTTTAGTCACCACCAAACAAAACTGATGTAGTTATTTGATTCCAAAGGACTTCAGTCATCTAAATATATTATGGCCTAAAAACTTTCATTTTCATTCAGTTTGACACCGATTAAGACGTTTTTTTACCTTTTCGTGACCTTGGCCTTGACTTACGACCCAATCACTCCCAAAATCTATTCAAATTATCCTTGGATCATGGCTAATCTTCCCACTAAATTTCACAAGATTCGGTCAAATAGTTTTTGAGTTATGCTAATCGCAAGCACACGGACACAGCCTAACAAAACACAACTCTCGCAGCAAAGAAATTGGCGAAGGTAATAATATAGTCAAGTAGACACTACGATTTTTAGTGCCCATTTTTATCACGTTGTTTTGCGCTAGGTCTATAGACTCAGGATTAATCCTGTATAGACCTAGGTTTCGCGGAAAGCTAGATGAATGGTTATCTCCTCTTCGAGACTGTGGTAATTGGCGATTTCTATCCCTGATGGATAGAGACGTTTAGAGACTGAAAGGGAGAATGGATTGGTTCGACAGGGAGGGAAAGGAGATAAAGATCTGACCATTTGTCTGGGCGGTGCAGATTTCGGTGGTAGATCGGGAGAGATAAGATTGCTGTAGAAGGGAAATCCTCTTAAGGAGAGAGAGAGAGAGAGAGAGAGAGAGAGAGAGAGAGAGAGAGAGAGAGAGAGAGAGAGAGAGAGTGTGTTTCATCTCAAACATTTAGCCAAGAACTGCCACAAATATTGTTAATACAGCAATAACCACCACAAACTTGAGAGAGAGAGAGAGAGAGAGAGAGAGAGAGAGAGAGAGAGAGAGAGAGAGAGAGAGAGAGAGAGAGAGAGAGAGTGTTTCATCCCAAACATTTAGCCAAGAGTTCTCACAAATATTGTTAATACAACAATAACCACAACAAACTTGAGAGAAAGAGAGAGAGAGTTTTATCCCAAACATTTAGCCAAGAGCTTTCACAAATATTGTTAATACAGCAATAACCACAACGAACTTGAGAGAGAGAGAGAGAGAGAGAGAGAGAGAGAGAGAGAGAGAGAGAGAGAGAGAGAGAGAGAGAGAGAGGGTGTGTGGTTATGGTTTTACCAGTAGATTTAGTTCCAAGTTTGTTGTGAATATTGTTGTATCAACGATACTTATGAGTGCTCTTGGCTAAATGTTTGGGATGAAACAGTCTCTCTCTCTCTCTCTCTCTCTCTCTCTCTCTCTCTCTCTCTCTCTCTCTCTCAAGGTTTTTTCCTTCCCATTTATATTAGAATTATCTTCATGACTGTTTGGGATGAAACAGTCTCTCTCTCTCTCTCTCTCTCTCTCTCTCTCTCTCTCTCTCTCTCTCTCTCTCTCTCTCTCTCTCTCTCTCACAGAAGCTTCTTGGATTTGGGTACGCCGTCAAACTACCACCCTCTGGTTTAATGTCTTTTTCCCTCCTTCATTTGTATTAGAATTTCCTTCATGACTAAGAGTCCTTACATGAAACTTATTCACTCTCTTGATCTATAATACACTGAAGAAATTTGATATCACAATTTTACAAGCCCTGCTATTATCATACTTTGTCGGCTGTTTTTCTGGTCATTTATAGCAGGGGAACCTTACTCTATACAGGTTCTCCACTGTCATTTTATCTTGTTCTGTGAGTATTCAATGGGATTATTGATATTATTCATAATTTTCTGGTTGCTATTAACCAGCCTATTGACAAGAAAATGGAACACAATTTAGGCCTATATAAGCAAATAGAAGCCTATTTCATGTAGATTATATATATATATATATATATATATGTATATATATATATATATATATATATTCAAGCTTGTCGACCAGGGTTCGATTCCCGGCCGGTCACAAGCTCTTGTCTTTGTGTGATTTCGCCTGGGGCTCTGATCCCGAGGTCGTTAAGAGAATCAAGACATTAATGTATCAAAAATATATGTGGCTTATTTGAATATGAAAAACACGTCTAAATGTGCAAAATTTATCTTATATATATATATATATATATATATATAAATCTGTTTTATCAGTTACTGATATAATAACGGTTTACATACAAACATATTCTTACATCAACACCAGTGACACTATTCTCAAGCAGTATGAAGTAACAAAGATGACACGTAATCAAATATATTCTCAAGTGTGACTTAAGGTGGCAAAGTCTTTTTACCTTGAGCCCGAAAGCTGACCGAGGGTGACAAAGCGTGAAGGCTGGAACAGCTCGGAGAGAGAGAGAGAGAGAGAGAGAGAGAGAGAGAGAGAGAGAGAGAGAGAGAGCACCACGGTCTAGGTATATATGATCTGATGAATGGTTTTTCTAATGTAGAGGTGAGGTTTTACAGTTTACCAAGGTCTATAGGTAGGTTTTGTAGGTTTTAGAACGACCTGCACTGTAGGTGCAGGCTACGGACTCTTGCCTAGAACCAAGGTCTATAGATTAAGGCATTTTACCTAGGCGAGGCTACCTGTTTTAAGTTGTTAAGTGCATGGTCTAGGGGTCTGTGTATGTGTGTATATATATATATATATATATAATGTGTGTGTATGTATGTTTGTATGTATGTATGTATATATCTATATATATATATATATATATATTATATATATATATATATATATATATATATATATATATATATATATATATATATATATATATATATATATATATATATATATATATATATATGAGCTCCTTTGACTGGCCAGACAGTACTACATTGGATCCTCTTATTCATATATATATATATATATATATATATATATATATATATATATATATATATATATATATATATACATATATATATATATATATTTATATATATATATATACATATATATATATATATATTTATATATATATATATACATATATATATATGAGCTCCTTTGACTGGTCAGACAGTACTACATTGGATCCTCTTATTCACGGTTCTTTCCCTTTGTCTACCCATACACCGAGTAGTCTGGCCTATACTTTACAGATTCTCCTCTGTCCTCATACACCTGACAACACAGAGATTAACAAACAATTCTTTTTCACCCAAGGGTCAGCTACTGTACTGTAATTGTTCAGTGTCTATTTTACTTGGTAAGGGTAGAAAGGATTCTTTAGCTATGGTAAGCAGCTCATCTAGGAGAAGGACACTCCAAAATCAAACCATTGTTCTCTAGTCTTTGGTAGTGCCATAGCCTCTGTACCATGGCCTTCCACTGTCTTGGGTTAGAGGTCTCTTGCTTGATGATGCACTCAGGAACACTA
>NC_090769.1:22291921-22421921 GCF_036898095.1 Palaemon carinicauda
TCTCTCTCTCTCTCTCTTGTTTATGATGTGTTTCATGCTTCTCTCTCTCTCTCTCTCTCTCTCTCTCTCTCTTTTGTTTATGATGTGTTTCATGCTTTTCTCTCTCTCTCTCTCTCTCTTTTGTTTATGATGTGTTTCATGCTTTTCTCTCGCTCTCTCTCTCTCTCTCTCTCTCTCTCTTGTTTATGATGTTTCATGCTTTTCTCTCTCTCTCTCTCTCTCTCTCTCTCTCTCTGTCGTTTATGATGTGTTTCATGCTTTTTAAATCTATAATTAAATCCAATCTAGCAAACTAAGTAGAGGTCCAATTAATCTTCCACCGAACAGAAACACCACGTGAGAATATTTTAAAGAAATTAGAAAGAAAAAATATGGAAAACAAGATAGGCAAATATATTTAGGAGAGTTTCATTAATTCAATGTTTTGCTGCAGTGATGGGTTCATTTTTCAACATCACTATATCAGACGTTTCTATTTAATACTTTTTATATTACTCGGAAATCTGGAGTTAATTTTGGTTTTCTACTTGACAGGACTAGTTAAATACACTTGGTACTTTACTGTCTTTGACTTTATATACTTAACCACGGAAGTTTTTTACTAGCTTTACATAAGTAATTTTTTTATTGTTCTTAATAGACAACGTGAACGATGGTAAATTCATCAAACTTAGACTATTTGTTGGAAGAATCTTAAAGAATTTTAAAATATTTATGGTTTTCATCATCATTATACATTCCCCTTTTCAGAGTTATGCATCAATTTTCAGATATCTTATTGGCTTTGTTGATGAATTGGATATTGAGAGAGAGAGAGAGAGAGAGAGAGAGAGAGAGAGAGAGAGAGAGAGAGAGAGAGAGAGAGACTTTTGTCCTTACCATCATTACATTTCGACTGTTCCTTATACAGTTTGTTGCTTGTTATTTAAGCAACTTATCCTGAGAGAGAGAGAGAGAGAGAGAGAGAGAGAGAGAGAGAGAGAGAGAGAGAGAGAGAGAAATTCTAAAACTAAGCCTGAAAAAAAAATGAATACGGAAGAGAGTTGACCTTCCAACGTCCTGTAATAATTAATGCAAGGGACTCATGCAAGTGACTTAGCTGTTTGGTGGTTCGTGGCTAGACAGACACTAGCTAACATCCGGAAAGTGGCTATACCTGTGGGTTTCCTTACGGCTTTTCTTGGCGGTCAAGGCAAGAATAAGCCTTCCGTTCATCCCTTTAACCAAACATACATTTCTTCTTCCTTCTAAATTGCGATGAATGCTAAAACACCAGGATGTTTAGGGCATTTAAGTGCCGAGGGGCTTCTGGCTCCTGGCTTCTGCCATTCATTGATGACGTGAGTTGGGAAATGTTGAATGCCTTGGAATGCATATGATAAAATGACTGTGAAGGCACTGTAGAAAGCAGGGTTCCCCTGCTGTATAGGACCAGAAAAGCAGCCTTCAAAGTAAAGTATAAACAGTTGGCACTTCAATCAAATGTTAAGCCCTGTCCATACGATCGAGCATGCCCGACGGGCAAACAGTGATACCAGACCACAATAGTTAGTAAGAATGAGGGTTAATGACGTCAGATGCGGGAAAACCACAGACAGGGATCTGGCATCATAAAGTGTTGCCAGATCCCTGCCATAAGTTTTCCCGCTCCTGACGTCATCAACCCTCATTCTCACTAACTATTGTGGCCTGGTATCACTGTTTGCTCGTCGGGCATGCTCGATCGTGTGGACAGGGATTTAGATGTTGAATGGCAAGATGGAATCAAGGAATTAGACACAGAGGTCCAGTAGAAGGATGAAAACTGTGCCAATATGGGTCAAAGGGATGTTTCAAAGACTTTATAACTTGAAACTTCAAAAGTTCAAACGTGCAGCGATGATTTTTTGTTGAATAGGCTGACATGAGTCTCTTCATAGTTCACATATAAAAGATTTATATCAATGTTGTTACTGTTCTTAAGATATTTCATCTTAATTGTTCTTTCTCTTATAGTTTATTCATTTCCTTTCCTCACTGGAATATAATAATAATAATAATGATAATTGAGCTCAACAATATTTTTACCTCAAAAAGCGCCAATTTTGCTCATGTAACCAATTCTCTTATAATTTGCAAATGAAAATAAGATAAACTAATCTCATACATATAACATCCATTTTTATTTTTACTTCTAAAAGCATTTAAGATTAGATTAGATTCATGAATTTGGCTCTATGATCCAGTGCTGGAAGTGAGAAGGCCATTCAACCCAGATTTGCAAAGGGAGTAGCCAACATACAGTAAAAGTTAAAACCGGTTGGACACCAAGATGGAAGAGGGAAAGCAAGAATGAAACTGAAGTTCAAAGGCCACTCATGAATGGCAGAGGTCAGGGACAGTGACAATGCCCTAGAGACTGACTATATATGTATATAATCAGCAGCCAAAGCGCTCTTCATCCAAGGTACGACCAGGGGAGACCATGCAATGGCTGCTGATGACTAAGCAGGTAGACCTGTAAGCTCCCTCAAAACCCCCATCCTTAGCTCACATGGATAGTCAGGTTGCTGACACTACGAGAAACTATCGAGCTTGCGTGCAAGATGCTATAAGCCCGGGGGCTCCAACAGAGAAAATAGTCCAGTGAGGAAAGGAAACAAGGAAAAATAAAGTATCTTAAGAAGGGTAACATTAAAATAAATATCTCCTATATAAACTGTAAAAACTTCAACAAAACCAGAGGAAGAGAAATAAGATAGAATAGTGACCCCGAGTGTACCCTCAAGCAAGAGAACTCTAACCCAAGACAGTGGAAGACCATGGTACAGAGGTTATAGCACTACCCAATAGGCTACCATAATCCCTGAAGGATATATGGCATTATTATTATTATTATTATTATTATTACTATCCAAGCTACAACCCTAGTTGGAAAAGCAAGATGCTATAAACCCAGGGGCCCCAACAGGGAAAAATAGCCCAGTGAGGAAAGGAAATAAGGCAATAAATAAATGAAGAGAACAAATTAACAATAAATCATTCTAAAAACAGTAACAACGTCAAAACAGACATGTCATATATAAACTATTAACAACATCAAAAACAAATATGTCATAAATAAACTATAAAAGACTCATGTCCGCCTGGTCAACAAAAAAGCATTTGCTCCAACTTTGAACTTTTGAAGTTCTACTGATTCAACCATCCGATTAGGAAGATCATTCCACAACTTGGTAACAGCTGGAATAAAACTTCTAGAGCACTGCGTAGTATTGAGCCTCGTGATGGAGAAGGCCTGGCTATTAGAATTAACTGCCTGCAACTCTGGGAAAAAAATATGCTGCAAAGACCCTCAAGTAATGCCTAAGCGTGCCAAGTTTTGACCAATTACAGCACTACCATCCTATAGGGGTAATTGCCTTCATAAGTCATTCTCCGTCACTTTAAATTCCCTGGAAGTTGATCTGCCATGCCATTAACCTTAGCTAATCTTTCCTGTTTTCTATTGTCTTAATTCTTAGTAGCAGCTTTGTGTCTTCACTCTTACTCAAAACAAACTAGATACAATCTCAGTTATTCTCTAGTATATCATCTCATCTTTCTAATTATTTCCAAACTATAGACCTATAGGGCACCACAGTGGGGGGTTGGGCTTGCCCGGCTGACATTCTGGTGATCATCTATTCTGATGGAACTGGAACTGAAACCAGACACCTTTAACCTTTTAATAGTAAAACATTCTCTTTTCATCCCAAATTTTATGCCTTTCAAGATGAACCAATAAATTAACTGAGGAAATGTCCATGTCATTTTCCTTAAGTAACTGGTAGTTATTGACAACCAAACCTGAGTTCAAAGGTTACATACCATTGCTTACAGGTACAGTACTTGGGGATAAAGGTAGCCTATAATTCATAAAATAAAATTTACAGTATTGTCTATTAGTGAATTGATCATGGGATTTAAGAAATAGTGTGAGTAGAAGAACCCTACCTTGTCAGAGGGTCCACACAAATAGGAGACCGATCAATTTCCAAATAGCGCTTAGGCACAAAGGTGTACGCATGTGCTACGAGTTGAATGCTCTCTAAGTGACCATAGATGAACTGTAGAATGCTAAAAAATCCTAAGCACGCGCGATGAGGAGTACATTTTTAACAATGAGTGTGCGCATTCCAGCGTACACACTCATTCACAGAAGAGAGTGATCCAGTTAGAGAGCACTCAAAAGAATGAACATACAAGTGCTTGAAGAACTACTCACTTCCTGTAGGAAGATTTAATTCCTTTGCAATGAAGGTAATCTTTCGAGGACATAACAATATGCCTCCTGAAGGGAAGGGAAGGAGGTTCCTTGTGTGAGACAGCAACATCCTTGTCTTATTGGAGAGAAACTCTACTTTTTATTGTAGAAGCAGTCCAAGTTTGGAGATTGTTTATCCGATGAAGATGTATCTGGTAAAGAGCTAGGAAGTGAAGGATGGTGTAAGCGCTTCTTTGAAGCTGAAGATGACTAAAAGCGTGGATGGATGTTCAGCTATTTCTTCTGGAGAAGTCAATCCTGAGTGGGGAGAGCCAGGGGCTTCTTCTGCTGGTGCAGCAGATTAAGCAGGCCCCAGCTAAGGAGACTTTGCTTCAGATAACGCTAAGGCTTGCAGGAGTCTCTCAGAAAGGTATTCTTTCTAGTCCTAAAGATGGCCATAATGTCTTTAGGACATTGTCAGTAGCAGTGTAATCTGAAAAGGTTTGGTCGGGTTGACCATTAGCAGAGGCTATAGCTGCTCCTCTAGGGAAGCTAATACTGCTATATTACTCTGTGCTTGCCACAGGGACAAATTATTGTAGTCTTCCTTCTTCGTATTCCCCCCAAAGGATCGTGATATAAAGGGATCAGAAGCCCGAGTTCCAAGAGAAGAGAGAAGAGAACCAGCAAATTTTTTCATCTTGGCAGCAGAACCCAAAGGAGAAGAATCTAACTTGGAGGCCAACCGCTCCCTATACTCTTTACAAGAAGACTACGTACAGTCATGCCCATTGCAAGCAGGACACAAAGAATGGGGATACACATTAGGCTTGCTCATGAAAGGCCCACAACATTGTGCAGGGATGCAGGGACAAGACCGCATTCCTATTCATGGTTTTTCCATGAACAGGCACACACACTTGCAATCTGAAAAAATAAAAAAGGCAATTAATGCACCAAGTGCTTGAAGAACTTCTCACTTCCTGTAGGTAGATTTAATTCCTTTGCGATGAAGGTAATCTTTAGAGGACATAACAATATGCCTCCTGAAGGGCAGGGAAGGAGGTTCCTTGGGCGAGAGAGCAACGTCCTTGTCTTATTGGAGAGGAACTCTACTTTTTATTGTAGAGGCGGTCCAAGTTTGGAGATTGTTTATCCGATGAAGATGTATCTGGTAAAGAGCTAGGAAGTGAAGGATGGCGTAAAAGTTTCTTTGACGCAGAAGGCGACTAAAAGCGAGGATGGTTCTTCAGCTATTCCTGCCGGAGAAGTCAATCCTGAGTGGGGAGAGCCAGGGGCTTCTTCTGCAGGCGTTAGCAAACTAAGCAGGCTCCAGCTATGGAGACTTTGCTTCAAATAAAGCCAAGGCTTGCAGGAGTCTCTCTGGAAAGTATTCCTTTTAGTCCTAAAGACGGCCATAACGTCTTTAGATCATTGTCACTAGCAGTGTAATCTGAAAAGGTTTGGTCGGGTTGACCATTAGCAGAGGCTATAGCTGCTCCTCTAGGGAAGCTAATACTGCTATATTACTCTGTGCTTGCCACAGGGACAAATTATTGTAGTCTTCCTTCTTCGTATTCCCCCCAAAGGATCGTGATATAAAGGGATCAGAAGCCCGAGTTCCAAGAGAAGAGAGAAGAGAACCAGCAAATTTTTTCATCTTGGCAGCAGAACCCAAAGGAGAAGAATCTAACTTGGAGGCCAACCGCTCCCTATACTCTTTACAAGAAGACTACGTACAGTCATGCCCATTGCAAGCAGGACACAAAGAATGGGGATACACATTAGGCTTGCTCATGAAAGGCCCGCAACATTGTGCAGGGATGCAGGGACAAGACCGCATTCCTATTCATGGTTTTTCCATGAACAGGCACACACACTTGCAATCTGAAAAAATAAAAAAGGCAATTAATGCACCAAGTTTATTGACCAAGAGTACGGCTGTCCTACTCACCAGCTGAAGTAAGAGTGGCTTTTCAGGGAATTGGAAGGGACACAGCTTCCACTGCTACCCGCCAGTAATCACCAACACCTTGTTATACATTTTAACAGCAGCATTTCCAGTTTTGCTGAAACCACACTCCTATTTCGGGATGCAGGATTGTATCTGTGTAGCAAAAAACTGAAAGAATGTAACAAAAATAATGTAGCCACACCATATTTTCCAATGGAGGGTTACACACAATAAATAACTACTCTACGTAGATAATAAGTGCATGGGAGGGCAACGCAACTTAGGCTCAACAGCTATTAGTGGTGTTGAAACTGGGCCCATAGATATTTGCTGACTATAGTGATAACTTTTGTACGTGCAGGCAACCTTAAATGGTGCAGCTTCTCCAACTAAGATATTTCCTCAAATTACCATAACATCAAAATTTTCATATTTACAGACAATTATATTCTATCTCTTTTCAAGAAAATTTGTTGATTTCAAAATATTTGAGTCTGGAGTTTCATAAACCAAATATGGATGATTCTTTTTATCACATATACATAAAGTAGTTGAATCGCTCTAAATTTGTTCATCTTTAACATTTATATTTACCTTCAGTTTGTGGATTTACCTTCAGTTTGTGGGTGCACTATGTTAATCAAGACATTTTATGGAGTGTGTTACATTCTTCCCGAGATAAATAAAAACCCTAAAACATATTAGCCAGATGATATTATTTAATTAAACATCTATAAAACCATTGTTTAAATAGAATGCAGACTTTCAATTAAAGTTCATGGAGCCACATTTCTCGACTCACAGGGATAGCCAAAAGGACTCATTCTGGAATGAGAGGCGAAAACTGGAGCATGGTAAAGATAAAGAAGTTGGATAGCAAGGTGAGAAAATAGGAAACCAAACCAAGTAGTCTTCTGCACTGTAATTGTTCAATGGTTATTTTCCACTTGGTAGGGGTAGAAGAGACATGTTAACTATGATAAGCAGCTCTTCTAGGAGAAGGACACTCTTAAACCATACCATTGTACTTTAGTCATAGGTAATGCCATAACTTCAGTGTCCTGGCCTTCCACTGTCTTGGATTAGAGTTCTTTTGCTTGAGGGTACACTTTTCTAAGTTAAAGTTAGATCACCAGGGAACACCACTTAGCGAAATCGCTACAAAATAAAGAATGTCCGCCATCTTGGAAATGGCGCTGTTGTCATACTCAATAGTAGTACGAGAACGGGGGTAACCTTGATACGGCTCCCTTTCTATTCTGCCACACCCCCCTCGAAGAGTAAACGCTATTAGGGGTGCAGATTGCTATGTGGCGTGTCAAGAATACGTCCTCTGATATTATGCGATATCCTTGGGAGAAAATTTAAGGATATTCACGCCAGGAGTTAGAATTCTGGATACCTAAAGGTAAAATTCTCTGGGAATATCACTGTAGTACATATATCCCTTAGGAAGCTACTTTAAAGAGCTTCCATCAGGACGACATAGCCATCTCACCCAAAAATAGATTTTTCGCTTCGCTTCAAAATCCGTTTAATTCCTTTTATGCATTGGGTTATTTTTCATGTTGGAGCCCTTGGGTTTCTAGCAACCTGCTTTTCCAGCTGTGGTTGTAGCTTAGCTAGTAATAACAATAATAACAGAATAGAAGTGGTAAGAGGCTTTCTTGAGGCTGTCTTAGAGGTTTATGCTGTTTTTACTTTTTCAGTAAATTGGATCAGTGATTAAAACATAGAAACAAAGGAGTATGATGGAGAAGGGTTTTTAAATGGAAAGGCAACCATTAAATAATGGCAAGTAGAAAGACACAAAAGGAGAGAACATTCTCAAATATCTCAAGATTCTTAACCACTTACAAATATACAAATAAGATAAGAATTGTATACAGATTTTGTACTTGGGATGTGGAGTACAATTTAAAACATTGCAATGAAACGTACAACTTCTTTGAATCAAATTAAGCAGTTTGGAATTTAGTGCTCTTCCAAAGACGTTTAAAGCAATCCGAGAGCCCTAGACATTGTCACTTCCAAGAAATATTGATAATGTTTCCTCAAGCAAAAGAGTTTCATTTAATGAATAAAGAGAAGGCGGTGAGCTTGATAAAACTACAAGACATCCCCTCACACCTCTAATATTCTTGCAGTACTTCAGACAATAGGAAAAGAAAGACCAATTTGAGACTTTAAAAATGACAAATGATGGTGAAGGAATAAACTTACAGTACTTCAGACAATAGGAAAAGAAAGACCAATTTGAGACTTTAAAAATGACAAATGATGGTGAAGGAATAAAATATTGAGCTAATCCATCCAGGAAATCATGAATAGGAGAGATAGACTAATAAAGTGAGTTAAGAATGGAAGCTCACACTTCAAAGCGTAAAAGAATCGTGAATTTCAACGTGGCCAATTTTCACTTCTTTCTCATTCACAGAATACCTCTTCAACCTCACTTAGTGATTTAAATTGATATCAAAAGTACATCACAGCATAAATATATAATAAATGAATCTATTCAAGATAGTATTCTTTCAAGACTTGAGACAATTGAAAAAGAAAGCCCATTTTGAAACTGTAAAAATGACAAATGATGGTGAAGGAAGAAGAAAATGAACAATTCCATCAAGGTAATCATGAATAGGAGAGATAGACTAATAAAGCGAGTTAAGAACGGAAGCTCACACTTCAAAGAGTAAAAGAATCGTGAATTTCAGATATTCAAGAAGAACAGCCACTTATCAAATATTTATGGCCAATTTCTAGTTGTCTCATTCACAGAATACCTCTTCAACCTCACTTTGTGATTTAAATTGATATCAAACGTACGTCACAGAATAAATATAATTTACAATGCAGTAAATTAACCTTTTCGAGGTAGTATGTAGCCTCTGAGTAAATTCCAATTATTCTTTATATTATCATCAGATATGGATACAAAATGTTATTTTTATTATAAAATAAATTCTTTAACATACTGACCTGGTAGTTATATATAATTAGCTTAGTCTCTGACGTCACGCTCTATATATAACTACCAGGTAAGTCTTGTTTAAAAATGTTGTTTTTATTATAAAATAAATTTTTGAACATACTTACCCGGTAGTTATATAAATTGCGTGACGTCAGAGACTAAGCTATATATATAACTACCAGGTAAGTCTTATGTTTAAAAATGTTATTTTTATTATAAAATAAATTTTGGAACATACTTACCCGGTAGTTATATATATAGCGTGACGTCAGAGACTAAGCTATATATATAACTACCAGGTAAGTCTTATGTTTAAAAATTTTATTTTTATTATAAAATAAATTTTTGAACATACTTACCCGGTAGTTATATATATATAGCGTGACGTCAGAGACTAAGCTATATATATATATAACTACCAGGTAAGTCTTATGTTTAAAATTAGAAGTTTTCACCATCCTTGCAATCCACATCTGAGGGAAACAAAAAAATTTTCATAAAAACCTAAAGTATTTATTCTATACAAAATAATCATTATTAAACGAGACTTTATACAATACCTGTAACTCCACATACATTACAATGCATAACTGAATTACCATATATATACTCTTCAATTAATATTTAACCACTTTACTTCACTGACAGCACACGGTAAGAAGATATTATCCAAGGTTAAATCACACCTCTTGCAGCTAAATTTTATAATTGAACGTACAAATCAGCTCCTCTTATTTCTCCTCCTGTTAAGCCTTTACTCTTTTGCAAGGTCTTCTAAGAGAGACAATTGTGCTTTGAGCTCTTCCATCTTTAAACCTGAAAACATTGACAATAATAAGATAAGACTAAAGTAGAATACATTAGTGAGATATTTCAAAATGTTACTTAACTCTAAAATATCCATTAGTACTCTTTAAACCTGGAAAATATTGACAATAATAAGATAAGACTAAAGTATAAAGGCCTCTACACACGATCAATTTTTTCGTCAATTAGTTGAGGTCAATGAATTGATGGAGAAATTGACCGTGAGTAGGGGACATTGATATCAATTTAATTGAAACAATTTGATTGAATCAATTCATTGAGAGATCAAAGATCCTTTGATATTTATTGATGGGTCTTCAATAAAATTGATCGTGTGTGGGCAAAGCACCAATATATTGATCAATAATTTAGTGTTTTCCCAGCAGTGAAAGAGCACTATTCCTAAAGTCACAGATGCTTTCATCTCAAAGTTATGAATCAGACTGGAAATTGAAGTAAAATCATTGACCATGTGTAGGCACAGTGATATCGTCAATTTCATTGTCGTCAATAAATTGATATCAATTGACGAAAAAATTGATTGTGTGTAGGGGCCTTAATACTTTACCGAGATACTTTAAAATGTTACTTAACTCTAAACTGTCCATTAGTACTTTTTAAAGCAAGCAGCATGGAGACTGGCTATGATACACCACTTTAATGATAAAGAATCCCTTATAATAAAAGCAAATTGAAGAAATGTCTACCTTAACTACTTTTTTAAAGCAAGCAGCCCTGAGACTGTCAATGATAAACCCTTTTAATGATAAAGAATCCCTTATAATAAAAGCAAATTGAAGAAATGTCTACCTTAACTACTTTTTTTAAAGCAAGCAGCCCGGAGACTGGCAATGATACACCCTTTTAATTATAAAGAATCCCTTCTAATAAAAGCAAATAGAAGAAATGTTTACCTAACTACTTTTTTTAAAGCAAGCAGCCTGGAGACTGGCAATGATACACCCTTTTAATTATAAAGAATCCCTTCTAATAAAAGCAAATAGAAGAAATGTTTACCTAACTACTTTTTTTAAAGCAAGCAGCCCGGAGACTGGCAATGATACACCCTTTTAATTATAAAGAATCCCTTATAATAAAAGCAAATTGAAGAAATGTCTACCTTAACTACTTTTTTTAAAGTAAGCAGCCCGGAGACTGGCAATGATACACCCTTTTAATTATAAAGAATCCCTTCTAATAAAAGCAAATAGAAGAAATGTTTACCTAACTACTTTTTTTAAAGCAAGCAGCCCGGAGACTGGCAATGATACACCCTTTTAATGATAAAGAATCCCTTATAATAAAAGCAAATTGAAGAAATGTCTACCTTAACTACTTTTTTTAAAGCAAGCAGCCCGGAGACTGGCAATGATACACCCTTTTAATTATAAAGAATCCCTTCTAATAAAAGCAAATAGAAGAAATGTTTACCTAACTACTTTTTTTAAAGCAAGCAGCCTGGAGACTGGCAATGATACACCCTTTTAATTATAAAGAATCCCTTCTAATAAAAGCAAATAGAAGAAATGTTTACCTAACTACTTTTTTTAAAGCAAGCAGCCCGGAGACTGGCTATGATACACCACTTTAATAATAAAGAATCCCTTATAATAAAAGCAAATTGAAGAAATGTCTACCTTAACTACTTTTTTTAAAGCAAGCAGCATGGAGACTGGCAATGGTACACCATTTTAATGATAAAGAATCACTTCTCATAAAAGCAAATTGAAGAAATGTCTCCCTTAACTACTTTTTTTAAAGCAAGCAGCATGGAGACTGGCAATGATACACCCTTTTAATGATAAAGAATCTCTTCTCATAAAAGCAAATTGAAGAAATGTCTACCTTAACTACTTTTTTTAAAGCAAGCAGCCCGGAGACTGGCGATGATACACCCTTTTAATGATAAAGAATCACTTCTCATAAAAGCAAATTGAAGAAATGTCTACCTTAACTACTTTTTTTAAAGCAAGCAGCCCGGAGACTGGCGATGATACACCCTTTTAATGATAAAGAATCACTTCTCATAAAAGCAAATTGAAGAAATGTCTACCTTAACTACTTTTTTTAAAGCAAGCAGCATGGAGACTGGCGATGATACACCCTTTTAATGATAAAGAATCACTTCTCATAAAAGCAAATTGAAGAAATGTCTACCTTAACTACTTTTTTTAAAGCAAGCAGCCCGGAGACTGGCAATGATACACCATTTTAATGATAAAGAATCTCTTCTCATAAAAGCAAATTGAAGAAATGTCTACCTTAACTACTTTTTTTAAAGCAAGCAGCATGGAGACTGGCAATGATACACCCTTTTAATGATAAAGAATCTCTTCTCATAAAAGCAAATTGAAGAAATGTCTACCTTTACCTTAACTACTTTTTTTAAAGCAAGCAGCCCGGAGACTGGCGATGATACACCCTTTTAATGATAAAGAATCACTTCTCATAAAAGCAAATTGAAGAAATGTCTACCTTAACTACTTTTTTTAAAGCAAGCAGCCCGGAGACTGGCGATGATACACCCTTTTAATGATAAAGAATCTCTTCTAATAAAAGCAAATTGAAGAAATGTCTCCCTTAACTACTTTTTTAAAGCAAGCAGCCCGGAGACTGGCAATGATACACCCTTTTAATGATAAAGAATCACTTCTCATAAAAGCAAATTGAAGAAATGTCTACCTTAACTACTTTTTTTAAAGCAAGCAGCCCGGAGACTGGCGATGATACACCCTTTTAATGATAAAGAATCTCTTCTAATAAAAGCAAATTGAAGAAATGTCTCCCTTAACTACTTTTTTAAAGCAAGCAGCCCGGAGACTGGCAATGATACACCCTTTTAATGATAAAGAATCTCTTCTAATAAAAGCAAATTGAAGAAATGTCTCCCTTAACTACTTTTTTTAAAGCAAGCAGCCCGGAGACTGGCGATGATACACCCTTTTAATGATAAAGAATCACTTCTCATAAAAGCAAATTGAAGAAATGTCTCCCTTAACTACTTTTTTAAAGCAAGCAGCCCGGAGACTGGCAATGATACACCCTTTTAATGATAAAGAATCTCTTCTCATAAAAGCAAATTGAAGAAATGTCTCCCTTAACTACTTTTTTTAAAGCAAGCAGCCCGGAGACTGGCAATGATACACCCTTTTAATGATAAAGAATCTCTTCTCATAAAAGCAAATTGAAGAAATGTCTACCTTAACTACTTTTTTTAAAGCAAGCAGCATGGAGACTGGCAATGATACACCCTTTTAATGATAAAGAATCTCTTCTCATAAAAGCAAATTGAAGAAATGTCTCCCTTAACTACTTTTTTTAAAGCAAGCAGCATGGAGACTGGCGATGATACACCCTTTTAATGATAAAGAATCACTTCTCATAAAAGCAAATTGAAGAAATGTCTACCTTAACTACTTTTTTTAAAGCAAGCAGCCCGGAGACTGGCAATGATACACCCTTTTAATGATAAAGAATCTCTTCTAATAAAAGCAAATTGAAGAAATGTCTCCCTTAACTACTTTTTTTAAAGCAAGCAGCCCGGAGACTGGCAATGATACACCCTTTTAATGATAAAGAATCACTTCTCATAAAAGCAAATTGAAGAAATGTCTCCCTTAACTACTTTTTTTAAAGCAAGCAGCATGGAGACTGGCAATGATACACCCTTTTAATGATAAAGAATCTCTTCTCATAAAAGCAAATTGAAGAAATGTCTACCTTAACTACTTTTTTTAAAGCAAACAGCATGGAGACTGGCGATGATACACCATTTTAATGATAAAAAGAATCTCTTCTCATAAAAGCAAATTGAAGAAATGTCTCCCTTAACTACTTTTTTTAAAGCAAGCAGCATGGAGACTGGCGATGATACACCCTTTTAATGATAAAGAATCTCTTCTCATAAAAGCAAATTGAAGAAATGTCTCCCTTAACTACTTTTTTTAAAGCAAGCAGCCCGGAGACTGGCGATGATACACCCTTTTAATGATAAAGAATCACTTCTCATAAAAGCAAATTGAAGAAATGTCTCCCTTAACTACTTTTTTTAAAGCAAGCAGCATGGAGACTGGCGATGATACACCATTTTAATGATAAAGAATCTCTTCTCATAAAAGCAAATTGAAGAAATGTCTCCCTTAACTACTTTTTTTAAAGCAAGCAGCCCGGAGACTGGCGATGATACACCCTTTTAATGATAAAGAATCACTTCTCATAAAAGCAAATTGAAGAAATGTCTCCCTTAACTACTTTTTTTAAAGCAAGCAGCATGGAGACTGGCGATGATACACCCTTTTAATGATAAAGAATCTCTTCTCATAAAAGCAAATTGAAGAAATGTCTCCCTTAACTACTTTTTTTAAAGCAAGCAGCCCGGAGACTGGCGATGATACACCCTTTTAATGATAAAGAATCACTTCTCATAAAAGCAAATTGAAGAAATGTCTCCCTTAACTACTTTTTTTAAAGCAAGCAGCATGGAGACTGGCAATGATACACCCTTTTAATGATAAAGAATCACTTCTCATAAAAGCAAATTGAAGAAATGTCTCCCTTAACTACTTTTTTTAAAGCAAGCAGCATGGAGACTGGCAATGATACACCCTTTTAATGATAAAGAATCTCTTCTCATAAAAGCAAATTGAAGAAATGTCTAACTTAACTACTTTTTTTAAAGCAAGCAGCATGGAGACTGGCGATGATACACCATTTTAATGATAAAGAATCTCTTCTCATAAAAGCAAATTGAAGAAATGTCTCCCTTAACTACTTTTTTTAAAGCAAGCAGCATGGAGACTGGCGATGATACACCATTTTAATGATAAAAAGAATCTCTTCTCATAAAAGCAAATTGAAGAAATATCTCCCTTAACTACTTTTTTTAAAGCAAGCAGCCCGGAGACTGGCAATGATACACCCTTTTAATGATAAAGAATCACTTCTCATAAAAGCAAATTGAAGAAATGTCTACCTTAACTACTTTTTTTAAAGCAAGCAGCATGGAGACTGGCAATGATACACTCTTTTAATGATAAAGAATCACTTCTCATAAAAGCAAATTGAAGAAATGTCTACCTTAACTACTTTTTTTAAAGCAAGCAGCATGGAGACTGGCAATGATACACCCTTTTAATGATAAAGAATCTCTTCTCATAAAAGCAAATTGAAGAAATGTCTCCCTTAACTACTTTTTTTAAAGCAAGCAGCCCGGAGACTGGCAATGATACACCCTTTTAATGATAAAGAATCTCTTCTCATAAAAGCAAATTGAAGAAATGTCTACCTTAACTACTTTTTTAAAGCAAGCAGCATGGAGACTGGCAATGATACACCCTTTTAATGATAAAGAATCACTTCTCATAAAAGCAAATTGAAGAAATGTCTACCTTAACTACTTTTTTTAAAGCAAGCAGCATGGAGACTGGCAATGATACACCCTTTTAATGATAAAGAATCACTTCTCATAAAAGCAAATTGAAGAAATGTCTACCTTAACTACTTTTTTTAAAGCAAGCAGCATGGAGACTGGCAATGATACACCCTTTTAATGATAAAGAATCACTTCTCATAAAAGCAAATTGAAGAAATGTCTACCTTAACTACTTTTTTTAAAGCAAGCAGCCCGGAGACTGGCAATGATACACCCTTTTAATGATAAAGAATCACTTCTCATAAAAGCAAATTGAAGAAATGTCTACCTTAACTACTTTTTTTAAAGCAAGCAGCCCGGAGACTGGCGATGATACACTCTTTTAATCATAAAGAATCACTTCTCATAAAAGCAAATTGAAGAAATGTCTCCCTTAACTACTTTTTTTAAAGCAAGCAGCATGGAGACTGGCGATGATACACCCTTTTAATGATAAAGAATCACTTCTCATAAAAGCAAATTGAAGAAATGTCTACCTTAACTACTTTTTTTAAAGCAAGCAGCCCGGAGACTGGCGATGATACACTCTTTTAATCATAAAGAATCACTTCTCATAAAAGCAAATTGAAGAAATGTCTCCCTTAACTACTTTTTTTAAAGCAAGCAGCATGGAGACTGGCGATGATACACCCTTTTAATGATAAAGAATCACTTCTCATAAAAGCAAATTGAAGAAATGTCTCCCTTAACTACTTTTTTTAAAGCAAGCAGCCCGGAGACTGGCGATGATACACCCTTTTAATGATAAAGAATCACTTCTCATAAAAGCAAATTGAAGAAATGTCTACCTTAACTACTTTTTTTAAAGCAAGCAGCCCGGAGACTGGCGATGATACACCCTTTTAATGATAAAGAATCACTTCTCATAAAAGCAAATTGAAGAAATGTCTACCTTAACTACTTTTTTTAAAGCAAGCAGCATGGAGACTGGCGATGATACACCCTTTTAATGATAAAGAATCTCTTCTAATAAAAGCAAATTGAAGAAATGTCTACCTTAACTACTTTTTTTAAAGCAAGCAGCATGGAGACTGGCGATGATACACCCTTTTAATGATAAAGAATCTCTTCTAATAAAAGCAAATTGAAGAAATGTCTACCTTAACTACTTTTTTTAAAGCAAGCAGCATGGAGACTGGCGATGATACACCCTTTTAATGATAAAGAATCTCTTCTAATAAAAGCAAATTGAAGAAATGTCTACCTTAACTACTTTTTTTAAAGCAAGCAGCATGGAGACTGGCGATGATACACCCTTTTAATGATAAAGAATCACTTCTCATAAAAGCAAATTGAAGAAATGTCTACCTTAACTACTTTTTTTAAAGCAAGCAGCCCGGAGACTGGCGATGATACACTCTTTTAATCATAAAGAATCACTTCTCATAAAAGCAAATTGAAGAAATGTCTCCCTTAACTACTTTTTTTAAAGCAAGCAGCCCGGAGACTGGCGATGATACACCCTTTTAATGATAAAGAATCACTTCTCATAAAAGCAAATTGAAGAAATGTCTCCCTTAACTACTTTTTTTAAAGCAAGCAGCCCGGAGACGGGCGATGATACACCCTTTTAATGATAAAGAATCACTTCTCATAAAAGCAAATTGAAGAAATGTCTCCCTTAACTACTTTTTTTAAAGCAAGCAGCCCGGAGACTGGCGATGATACACCCTTTTAATGATAAAGAATCACTTCTCATAAAAGCAAATTGAAGAAATGTCTCCCTTAACTACTTTTTTTAAAGCAAGCAGCCCGGAGACTGGCGATGATACACCCTTTTAATGATAAAGAATCACTTCTCATAAAAGCAAATTGAAGAAATGTCTCCCTTAACTACTTTTTTTAAAGCAAGCAGCCCGGAGACTGGCGATGATACACCCTTTTAATGATAAAGAATCACTTCTCATAAAAGCAAATTGAAGAAATGTCTCCCTTAACTACTTTTTTTAAAGCAAGCAGCCCGGAGACTGGCGATGATACACCCTTTTAATGATAAAGAATCACTTCTCATAAAAGCAAATTGAAGAAATGTCTCCCTTAACTACTTTTTTTAAAGCAAGCAGCCCGGAGACTGGCGATGATACACCCTTTTAATGATAAAGAATCACTTCTCATAAAAGCAAATTGAAGAAATGTCTCCCTTAACTACTTTTTTTAAAGCAAGCAGCATGGAGACTGGCGATGATACACCCTTTTAATGATAAAGAATCACTTCTCATAAAAGCAAATTGAAGAAATGTCTCCCTTAACTACTTTTTTTAAAGCAAGCAGCCCGGAGACTGGCGATGATACACCCTTTTAATGATAAAGAATCACTTCTCATAAAAGCAAATTGAAGAAATGTCTACCTTAACTACTTTTTTTAAAGCAAGCAGCCCGGAGACTGGCGATGATACACCCTTTTAATGATAAAGAATCACTTCTCATAAAAGCAAATTGAAGAAATGTCTACCTTAACTACTTTTTTTAAAGCAAGCAGCCCGGAGACTGGCGATGATACACCCTTTTAATGATAAAGAATCACTTCTCATAAAAGCAAATTGAAGAAATGTCTACCTTAACTACTTTTTTTAAAGCAAGCAGCCCGGAGACTGGCGATGATACACCCTTTTAATGATAAAGAATCACTTCTCATAAAAGCAAATTGAAGAAATGTCTCCCTTAACTACTTTTTTTAAAGCAAGCAGCCCGGAGACTGGCGATGATACACCCTTTTAATGATAAAGAATCACTTCTCATAAAAGCAAATTGAAGAAATGTCTCCCTTAACTACTTTTTTTAAAGCAAGCAGCCCGGAGACTGGCGATGATACACCCTTTTAATGATAAAGAATCACTTCTCATAAAAGCAAATTGAAGAAATGTCTCCCTTAACTACTTTTTTTAAAGCAAGCAGCCCGGACACTGGCGATGATACACCCTTTTAATGATAAAGAATCACTTCTCATAAAAGCAAATTGAAGAAATGTCTCCCTTAACTACTTTTTTTAAAGCAAGCAGCCCGGAGACTGGCGATGATACACCCTTTTAATGATAAAGAATCACTTCTCATAAAAGCAAATTGAAGAAATGTCTCCCTTAACTACTTTTTTTAAAGCAAGCAGCCCGGAGACTGGCGATGATACACCCTTTTAATGATAAAGAATCACTTCTCATAAAAGCAAATTGAAGAAATGTCTCCCTTAACTACTTTTTTTAAAGCAAGCAGCATGGAGACTGGCGATGATACACCCTTTTAATGATAAAGAATCTCTTCTCATAAAAGCAAATTGAAGAAATGTCTAACTTAACTACTTTTTTTAAAGCAAGCAGCATGGAGACTGGCGATGATACACCATTTTAATGATAAAGAATCTCTTCTCATAAAAGCAAATTGAAGAAATGTCTCCCTTAACTACTTTTTTTAAAGCAAGCAGCCCGGAGACTGGCGATGATACACCCTTTTAATGATAAAGAATCACTTCTCATAAAAGCAAATTGAAGAAATGTCTCCCTTAACTACTTTTTTTAAAGCAAGCAGCCCGGAGACTGGCGATGATACACCCTTTTAATGATAAAGAATCACTTCTCATAAAAGCAAATTGAAGAAATGTCTACCTTAACTACTTTTTTTTAAGCAAGCAGCCCGGAGACTGGCGATGATACACCCTTTTAATGATAAAGAATCACTTCTCATAAAAGCAAATTGAAGAAATGTCTCCCTTAACTACTTTTTTTAAAGCAAGCAGCCCGGAGACTGGCGATGATACACCCTTTTAATGATAAAGAATCACTTCTCATAAAAGCAAATTGAAGAAATGTCTCCCTTAACTACTTTTTTTAAAGCAAGCAGCCCGGAGACTGGCGATGATACACCCTTTTAATGATAAAGAATCACTTCTCATAAAAGCAAATTGAAGAAATGTCTCCCTTAACTACTTTTTTTAAAGCAAGCAGCCCGGAGACTGGCGATGATACACCCTTTTAATGATAAAGAATCACTTCTCATAAAAGCAAATTGAAGAAATGTCTCCCTTAACTACTTTTTTTAAAGCAAGCAGCCCGGAGACTGGCGATGATACACCCTTTTAATGATAAAGAATCACTTCTCATAAAAGCAAATTGAAGAAATGTCTCCCTTAACTACTTTTTTTAAAGCAAGCAGCCCGGAGACTGGCGATGATACACCCTTTTAATGATAAAGAATCACTTCTCATAAAAGCAAATTGAAGAAATGTCTCCCTTAACTACTTTTTTTAAAGCAAGCAGCCCGGAGACTGGCGATGATACACCCTTTTAATGATAAAGAATCACTTCTCATAAAAGCAAATTGAAGAAATGTCTCCCTTAACTACTTTTTTTAAAGCAAGCAGCATGGAGACTGGCGATGATACACCCTTTTAATGATAAAGAATCACTTCTCATAAAAGCAAATTGAAGAAATGTCTCCCTTAACTACTTTTTTTAAAGCAAGCAGCCCGGAGACTGGCGATGATACACCCTTTTAATGATAAAGAATCACTTCTCATAAAAGCAAATTGAAGAAATGTCTCCCTTAACTACTTTTTTTAAAGCAAGCAGCCCGGAGACTGGCGATGATACACCCTTTTAATGATAAAGAATCACTTCTCATAAAAGCAAATTGAAGAAATGTCTCCCTTAACTACTTTTTTTAAAGCAAGCAGCATGGAGACTGGCGATGATACACCCTTTTAATGATAAAGAATCACTTCTCATAAAAGCAAATTGAAGAAATGTCTACCTTAACTACTTTTTTTAAAGCAAGCAGCCCGGAGACTGGCGATGATACACCCTTTTAATGATAAAGAATCACTTCTCATAAAAGCAAATTGAAGAAATGTCTACCTTAACTACTTTTTTTAAAGCAAGCAGCCCGGAGACTGGCGATGATACACCCTTTTAATGATAAAGAATCACTTCTCATAAAAGCAAATTGAAGAAATGTCTACCTTAACTACTTTTTTTAAAGCAAGCAGCCCGGAGACTGGCGATGATACACCCTTTTAATGATAAAGAATCACTTCTCATAAAAGCAAATTGAAGAAATGTCTACCTTAACTACTTTTTTTAAAGCAAGCAGCCCGGAGACTGGCGATGATACACCCTTTTAATGATAAAGAATCACTTCTCATAAAAGCAAATTGAAGAAATGTCTACCTTAACTACTTTTTTTAAAGCAAGCAGCCCGGAGACTGGCGATGATACACCCTTTTAATGATAAAGAATCACTTCTCATAAAAGCAAATTGAAGAAATGTCTACCTTAACTACTTTTTTTAAAGCAAGCAGCCCGGAGACTGGCGATGATACACCCTTTTAATGATAAAGAATCACTTCTCATAAAAGCAAATTGAAGAAATGTCTACCTTAACTACTTTTTTTAAAGCAAGCAGCCCGGAGACTGGCGATGATACACCCTTTTAATGATAAAGAATCACTTCTCATAAAAGCAAATTGAAGAAATGTCTACCTTAACTACTTTTTTTAAAGCAAGCAGCCCGGAGACTGGCGATGATACACCCTTTTAATGATAAAGAATCACTTCTCATAAAAGCAAATTGAAGAAATGTCTACCTTAACTACTTTTTTTAAAGCAAGCAGCCCGGAGACTGGCGATGATACACCCTTTTAATGATAAAGAATCACTTCTCATAAAAGCAAATTGAAGAAATGTCTACCTTAACTACTTTTTTTAAAGCAAGCAGCCCGGAGACTGGCGATGATACACCATTTTAATTATAAAGAATCCCTTATAATAAAAGCAAATAGAATTAACTATTCAAATAAAGTAACTTTGTTTTGTGTTAGTAAGATGTAACTACAAGATACAGTAAAGAAAGTCCTCGTCTAACATACTTAACAGATTCAAAGTTGCTTGCAAGTCGAAATTTGTTACATTTTGGCCTATAGTAGGCCTAACTTCAAATCTATGCCTATGATTTCCAGCTACAAGTCAATAAATGGTTGGGTTTCATATGAAATACATATCAGGTTATTACAAATGTTGATTTATTTACTGTATTAACCCTTTTACCCCCAGGCTATTTGGAAATTTCCAACCCTTAACCCCCAGGGGGTTATTTTTTTCCCAGCACATTTTGTAGTATATATTTTTTAAATTGCTCTAACAGCCTTAATTTTTGTCATAGAGAGATCAGGTTGGTCTCATTCTCTTGGAAAATGCCTGAATATTCTCAAAAAATTATCAAAAATATGAAAAAAAAAATTTTATAGCATTTTTTTGCAAGGACGTACCGGTACGTCCATGGGGGTAAAGGGATGGCTTTTGTGAAACATACCAGTACGTCCTTTTGGGGTAAAAGGGTTAATTGATATAATATTGTTTTATTACAGTTTTCTTTATCTTATCTTTGTTATTTTCAGTTGGGTTTGTTCATATCCTCAAATGATTTTAAGTTGATCTTCTGATATTCGATTTTCTTTTCATGATTCACAACATACAAGCCCTTATTCAAATGAACCTCAACCTGATGCATGGCAGAGTATTCCAAGTTGAAGTGAACAGTTAAGAGATGCAATATGCACTCGAATTTAAACCATCTTCAAACTGTCAGTCAAAACTAATGATTGAGGTAACACCACTGGAGGATACTGCACCTCTTATTCCTCTGGTCCCAAATTTTTCATAAATATTCAAAGTTGATCTTTGCCCGTCATGGGAGACATACTATGGAGATGGAGGTTCAGGGAAGAAGAAGAAGAGGGAGACCAAGAAAGAGATGGAGGGACTGTGTGAGAGGAGACTTACAGGAGAAGGGGATTGATGAGGCAGAAGCGCAGAATAGAAAAAGATGCAAACGGCTCATCCGCAACGGCGACCCCATATAAAAATGGGAACCAGCTGGGAAGAAGAAGATCTTTGCCCATCATCATTTAATCAAAAGAGAGCATAATAATTTCTGCAGTAATCTAGTTTGCATTAACCAAACATGAAACCATTTTAAAAGACTTTGATGCGTAAAGTCCAAACCATGGCACGTTTCAAAGGAAGAGTGGATATTCATATTCCGAGATGATTGGGAATTACTAAGCTTTAGAGTGTGGCCAAAGTAAGGGATGAATTCCAGATAAATTGGTTTTACAAACCAGTGCAACCTGGATAAACCAAGAGCCATGAGGTATTCTTTTCATCCACAATGATTGATATAACTTGATAATGATTCATTTTTATTCTCGGGCAAGAGTTAAGGAACTACAAACCATGGAACGACATAAAATTTAAAGGTACACTTAATGCAAAAAAGACATGGAGGAAATAAACAAAAACCACCAAGCATGATGGCTAAAAGCTTATTTTGAAGACTATATGTAAAACATTGAGAAAACCCAAAAAGAAGGATGCTTAACAGGTACCAATTAGTTCACTTCTGTTTAAAATATACGTAAGTAAATTGTATTTAGGAACTCACTTAGTCTTGTGATAACAGAGATTATGTGTAAATATCATTTAGGCTGGGAGGAACGTAGAGAGTAGAGGTCCCCTTTTTTGTTTTTGTTTCATTTGTTGATGTCGGCTACCCCCCAAAATTGGGGGAAGTGCCTTGGTATATATATGTATGTATCATTGATAATGTTTATATAGCAAGAATAATGATTACACCATAATAAAAATATGGCCATGTACTAGAACATTGCCCTAAGCCTTGAGAATCACTCCTGTGAAACAAAATAGGAGTAAAACTATCAAATGGACCACTTAGGTGGTTTCTAAGCACAAAAGCAGGTAGGAACATCTAAAACAACCAGCCTGCTATGAACTATTATTACATTGGGTATATAGAAGTTAGTTACCTGGAAGCACATTTACAGTGGGGTGGTGAGAGTTTGTGTATACAGTTCAGTACTGTAAACTGTAGTATCTATCATATTTGTTTAGCAATTTGTCTATTATATGCTTTATATTTTAGACTAAATTGAAGAATTATTTATATATCATACCTCATCATATAATCAATCTATCTGTTCACTTGAAATAAGTATAGTGTATATTCTACTGTACTTTCAGTTTATTTGCTGTGGCCGCGGGGGCATAAAAACAATTAAAATAGCGCCAACGTTATCCCCGCGTGTCGTAAGAGGCGACTAAAAGGGACGGGACGAGGGGGCTGGGAACCCCCTCTCCTGTATGAAAATCCTGTGAGACATCATCAAAGAGATGGAGCTAGGGGGAGAGTGACTGCTCCCCGCACTCTAGTAGAGGTCCCCTTTTTTGTTTTGTTTCATTGTTGATGTCGGCTATCCCCCAAAATTGGAGGAAGTGCCTTTGGTATATGTATGTATGTACATTCCTACAACACATTCAATCCTTTCAAGAATTAAAATGAGGCATTGTGACAGATGAGGATTATGTGCCCAAACCAGTGAGTCTCTTTTCTTGGAGAGACCAGGAGTATGTTGGGAGGAGGTTATTGGAGATGGATGTTCCAGGTAGGAGGAAGAGAAGGATATGACCAAGTAGAAGGTGGATGGAGAGTGTAGCAGCGGATATGGAGGAGAAAGATCTCACAGTGGGGGACTTCGGAGACAGAAGACATTGGAAATGGCTTTCAAGAAATAGCGACCCTGCATAGCAGGAAAAGCTTTAGTCGAAGAAGAAAAAGAAGAATTGTGACAGATGACGATGGAACAGTAAATAATCATATTTACTTCCATTACTGCAACATTCCATCATTGTCCTAATCATCATTTAGTGCCCCTCTTAGTTTCTCCAAATAAAAAGCCACTACCTGGTCTATCAAGTTCACATAAAAAACATTGCCTTTCAGAAAGACGGTGATACAATCAGAAGGTTCTGAATTCAGCAACTACAGGTAGTTCAGGGGTATCTATCAATACAGTTTGAACTAGAAAAACACTCTGAAAGTGCAGACCTCCGCCATGGAAGCTTATTTCTCGAAAACAGCTTGCCTTTCCCAGAATCAATTTAGACCATAGGCGTATTTGAAGCCTGTGAGACAACCATGTGCAAACTTGGGGTTAAGGTTAGGGTTAATTTGGTCGACCTTTTGCTCATCCTTGACCTTGACCTTTGACCTAGGACTTACAAAACTGAATCGCTTCCATGTTTCAACAAAACAATTAATCCCTGAAAGTTTCACCACTCTATGAGTAAAACTGTAGCCAGGAAGTTGTTCACAAACAAACGGAGGTGAAAACATAACCTCCCAACTTCGTTGGCAGAGGTAAATATGGCAAAAATCTAAGGAAAGATCTTCATTCACTATGCAATCAAAAATCCATCTTGAGAAGGGCTTTGTATGCAGCCATAAACAGCTTCCCAAGTTAGGCTACAGTAAACAAATTGTCTGTTATCAGAGTTGCAGTAGTGTATTAGATGATCTTCGAATACTGTATGTAAAACCTATAAAAGATGACCTTCAACCCAGTATGATTGCTTTATGTGCATCGTTGCGTCAAGAAAAAACAGCTCCTCCTCATTTTACAACTGCTTTTATAAACATTAGTTATTATTATTATTATCATTATTACTAGCCAAGCTACAACCCTAGTTGGAAAAGCAAGATGCTATAAGCCCAAGGTCTCCAATAGGGAAAAATAGCCCAGTGAGGAAAGGAAATAAGGAAATAAATAATTGATGAGAATAAATTAACAATAAATCATTCTAAAAACAGTAATAACGTCAAAACAGATACAGTGAACCCTCGCTACTTCGCGGTTCAACCATCGCGGATTCACCACTTCGCGGATTTTTTCCATAACCCATATATATACAGTAATATATATATATATATATATATATATATATATATATATATATATATATATATATATATGTATGCATGTATTTATGTATATATGAATGTATGTATATATGTAGGTATGTATATGTGTATACATATAAATATATATATATATACACACACACACACACACATATATATATATATATATATATATATATATATATATATATATATATATATATATATATATATATATATATATATATATATATATATATATCTAAAGTAGGAAGATGTGATGTAGTTCTAATGGAAAAGAATGGGAAATATGTCTGGGTAATAAGCAAAGCTCTACCTCCAGTTTGTTTTTTCATTATGATCAGAGATAAACGTAAACAAAACATTGGTTGCCATTTTTTATCGTGCTTTTTAGCGTGTTTAGGAAACGCATGATATAAAATTGCCTTTAATATTTGTGCCTGTTTTAGTTTAGGGTACTGTAGTACATGCATTAAGTGTTCTGTACATTAAAGGGTAGTTTGTTAACAGTACTACGTACAAGGGAAGGTTTTAAAAGTCTGAATATACATTTTGAATAAGTAGGTAAATATGGTGTCACTACTTCGCGGATTTTCACCTATCGCGGCCGCGTCTGGAACCTATCTACCGCGATAAACGAGGGTTCACTGTATGTCCTGTATAAACTATTAACAACGTCAAAAACAGATATGTCATATATAAACTATAGAAAGACTCATGTCAGCCTGGTCAACATAAAAACATTTGCTCCAGCTTTGAAATTTTGAAGTTCTACCGATTCAACTACCCGATTAGGAAGATCATTCCACAATTTGGTAACAGCTGGAACAAAACTTCTAGAATACTGTGTAGTATTGAGCCTCATGATGGAGAAGGCCTGGCTATTAGAATGAACTGCCTGCTTAATGAATGAGAGGCTTGAATAACTTGTCTTTAGACTAAAGGGGTCATTCCACTAATGATGATCATCACTTCCGTTACTCATTAGATAGAATACTTACTATTTTCTCTTATGTAATATCAAAGCCACGACCACCCAAAACAATATACCCAGCTACTGGCATTCTGTCGTTTCCTCCACCCTTCTTCATCAGGAGGCTGATGGCTAACGACAGAACCCAATACTCGGACACGAGTGGGCGCCGCCGCCGACGACAAATATCAACTCCAACCCGATCACAGAAAGCTTGAAATTACCTCACATAGGACCGCATCTTTCATGAATAGTCTATTCCTCAAACGAAAACAGTAGCCAAAAAATAAACTGACAGGTGATAGCCAAAAGACCAGTATCAGTGAGTCAACTGATGGGAAATAGATTATCCTCAGCCAGATTACTCCCAGTTATTGATAAACCCTAGTTCCCTGAAACATAATGGACACACTTTAAGTGATTGGGGTCTGTGTCTGCTCCCATCGCTAACTATTCTGTTACTGTTTTTAGAATGATATATTGTTAATTTATTCTCATCATTTATTCATTTCCTTATTTCCTTTCCTCACTGGGCTATTTTTCCCTGTTGGAGCCCTTGGGCTTATAGCATTTTGCTTTTCCAACTAGGGTTGTAGCTTGGCTAGTAATAATAATAATATTCATTCTGAATTAAGCAAATCAATTATGTGGCCTTCAACTTGAGATGATGTCAACAGTCTCTGATCTAAAAGATTTCATGTTTTCTCTCTCTCCATTTGCATCTAAATAAGCTTGAATACATTGAAGCTCATAACAGTATACAAATTTGTTTGTGAGAAACCAGTTTTTCCATGAATAAATTCTGTGCATTAGCTGCAGGACTGTAGTGATAAAGTCAACTGATAATTGGTTATGCTTAATCAACTGCTATGACATTCTTGTTAACCCTTTTACCCCCAATGGACGTACTGGTACGTTTCACAAAACTCATCCCTTTACCCCCATGGACGTACTGGTACGTCCTTACAAAAAAACTGCTATTTACATTTATTTTTGCATATTTTTGATACCTTTATGAGAAACTTCAGGCATTTTCCAAAAGAATGAGACCAACCTGACTTCTCTATGACAAAAATTAAGGCTGTTAGAACAATTTTAGAAAATATATATTGCAAAATGTGCTTGAGAAAAAAAAAAAAAAAAAAAAAAAAAAAAACGCCTGAGAGTTAAGGGTTGGGAAGTTCCCCCTGGGGGTAAAAGGGTTAAGGTGAAGTGCACCTATTTTGATCACTATACTCAACTGCCACTTGAAGATTTGATTTGAACATGTACATTCCCCAGATACTGTTTTGAAGCAAATGCATAGACCCCTTATAGAGCCAGGAGTTACATTTAGGGCATCCTGTTCTTTGGCTGCATGCTTAAGAAGGTAATGGCTTCGAAGGATTGTTTCTTATGAATGGTTGTTCATCTTAAATAATAACAATACTGTATTGATAATAATAATCATATAGGTATTTCCTACAGAAGCAACTGGACATTTCAACAAAGGGTACAAGTCACATTTAGTCTCATAATTCCAGTAAGATCCAAGGTACAATTCAAATGTGTCAGGACCTATTGATATCTATTGGGGAAATCAAAGCTGACCAAGGCATTAAAGAGGTATCTTTTGAGGAAACCAAAGCTGACCAAGACAGTAAAGAGGTATCTTTTGAGGAAACCAAAGCTGACCAAGACAGTAAAGAGGTATCTTTTGAGGAAACCAAAGCTGACCAAGACAGTAAAGAGGTATCTTTTGAGGAAACTAAAGCTATCAAGACAGTAAAGAGGTATCTTTTGAGGAAACCAAAGCTGACCAAGTCATTAAAGAGGTATCTTTTGAGGAAACCAAAGCTGACCAAGACAGTAAAGAGGAAGTCATTCTTATGAATACTGAATACATGATGCTCTAACATCAAGTCGTAGATCTGATATTGGAAAGTAAGCCAAGACCCTGTGGTAAACTCAAAATACTGCAGGAGAGTTAGAATAAATGTTAATAGTATTTGTAGGCCCACTTTGCTTGTGGTGCCCAGTAACCAAGCCAGTAACCCAGAAAATGCCACTCTTGCCTCATTCAATCATTTAACCCTTTTACCCACAAAGGACGTACTGGTACGTTTCACAAAAGCCATCCCTTTACCCCCATGGACATACCGGTACGTCCTTGTAAAATTTGATAATTTTTTGAGAAACTTCAGGCATTTTCCAAGAGAATGAGACCAACCTGACCTCTCTATGACAAAAATTAAGGCTGTTAGAGCAATTTGAAAAAAATATACTGCAAAATGTACTGGGAAAAAAATAACCCCCTGGGGGTTAAGGGTTGGAAATTTCCAAATAGCCTGGGGGTAAAAGGGTTAAAATTCCGTACTTCGTGTTGTGTTCTGATACCTTTGACTATTTACTACTAAGGATGAGTGTCTCCTGTAAAGCAGTCAATAATCAGATACATACTATAGTGACTATACTGTTAAAACAAGGAGGATTGCTTTAGGAAAATACAATCCCTCTGACTTTTATCATCATTCCTAAAGCAAATAGTAAGAAGAGCAACACGGTGACAATTCCTCAAAAATGTAAACAAAAGGAAGGATGACAAGTCAAATAAGCAAAAATAACATCAGTTACAAGGAATCTGCTTTGTATTGTACAGTAATACTAGAAGAATACAGTACGATACAGAGAATGGCCCAGTATTCACAAATGCATATCCAGAGATTTAGGAGGCTGTGGGGATAAGTTAGAAAAGAGAGCGCCCTCACCCTTACTCTGGAAAGTTAGTACAGAGGTAATCTTATATGCATATTTACATACTTTTATTCACTGACACTGATTTGGAGAACCGTCTCTCTTGGCAAGTTAGGGGTGCATTTTCTCCACCTTAGCTATGCCGCCAAGTTTCTCATTTTGTGGAGGATTAATTTTTGTTTTATTTTTATTAATTTTTTGTTTGCCAAATCGAGAGAGAGAGAGAGAGAGAGAGAGAGAGAGAGAGAGAGAGAGAGAGAGAGAGAGAGAGAGAGAGAGAGAGAGAGAGAGAGAGAGAGTGAGTTAGTGTATCGATTTTGTTGTGAGAAAGACTGTTGGTATAAATGGGATTGTTTGTTTATGTTTTTAGCTAGGTTACGACAGTGGTGAACGTCTTGGGTGAATGGATTTTTAGATTTGGCTATTAGGTTTTTTTTTATATTTAGTGTTAAGTTTTGATTAGTTTTAAGTGTTTATTTTGATTGTGGATGGTTTATGATTTATTTTTAGTTTAAGAAATATAGTTTTAAGGATATGTTTTGTTTTCGTTTCCCTTCAGTCTAAGAGTCCAGTTTATAATAACGTAAGGGGAAAGTTTGTATTGAAGAGGCAATTGTCTGTTAGAGTGATCAAAGGTGTGGGGGGTTGTTTTTTAAACATCCCGCCACAATTTCATGGGATACAGTACAAGGTAGACCTATTCATTTTGTCCCTCACCAGCATCTTGTCACAATTAGACAGACTACAGTACTTTTGTTAATTAGTATATATTACTGTAGTACATTTTTAAACATGTAAACAATGAAGGTCTATATTCATGTAAGATCAAGCTATGATTTATCAATAAGTACCGTATGAAGATAAGAAATGTTACCTATTGACTGTATGACATTCTTTCTCTGCTTCTCACTCAATCGTGGCAGTAAGTTGTTGTAGTCATCCAGAGTCTCTTTTACCTGAGCTTGAGTGTCTATAACGTCCTCCGAAAAGTAAACAGTTCCTAGTGATGACCTCTGTGGAAATCAGAAATTACTATACAGAATAGCACTTAGGCTAAATAAATATCGTAAATTTTAAAAGTAATCTTTAACTTTCCTAACTACACAAACCAGAGTCCTTTAATAGGAGCCTGATTTCAGCAAAGCTGAACTTTATTGTACCGATTTTGACAAGTTTTTCTATGTATTTGCTCTCCCTACTGATGACAAACATAGCACAGTTACTGGCAGAGTGTAGTACTGAGTAAAAGAAAAATAGAAAACCCAGACAAGCAACAGAAAAGCTCAACTTCAAGATAAATACTACATAGGCAGTGATCATCTTTAATGAAATAATAATAAAAAGCCTTTTCCTTCTCTCTTAATAGAGGCGGGTGCTGTGAATATGACAAACTCGTAGATAATTTGTACTTTTCCCTAACACAAACCTGGAGTCATCTATATATGGATATATCTTTCGGCAAAGCTGGATGGTAGTCAATTAGACTTTTTGGTGCGAGGTGGCAACCGTACCCAGAGCCTGTATGTATAGTCACGGAGTGATGAACTGGTCACTCTTTCTCTTTGGCTTCTAGAGGGCGGTTGTCTCAAACATAGGATTGAAATGGATTCTTTAATTTTGACTATACTGTATGGCCATCCACTGAGACTAGGGAGGCCAATGAACACCAAGGTGTGATTGGAGAAAACTGTAGATGCATAATGAAGAAAAGCTTGGTCAGAGAGATGAAAGTAAGGAAACAGGAACAGAGTTAGGGTTAAAGCCTAAAAATAAATGCAGCTATGGACCAAAGGGTGAAAGTTAAAAAAGAGGAACAGAGTTAAGGTTAAAGCCTAAAATAGATGCTGCTATGGACCAAAGGGTGAAAGTAACAAAAGAGGAACAGAGTTAAGGTTAAAGCCTAAAAATAGATGCAGCTATGGACCAAAGGATTAAAGTAACAAAACAGGAACAGAGTTAAGGTTAAAGCCTAAAAATAGATGCAGCTATGGACCAAAGGGTTAAAGTAACAAAACAGGAACAGAGTTAAGGTTAAAGCCTAAAAATAGGTGCAGCTATGGACCAAAGGGTTAAAGTAACAAAACAAGAAGAGAGTTAAGCTAAAAGCCTAAAAATAGATGCAGCTATGGACCAAAGGGTGAAAGTAACAAAACAGGAACAGAGTTAAGGTTAAAGCCTAAAAATAGATGCAGCTATGGACCAAAGGGTTAAAGTAACAAAACAGGAAGAGAGTTAAGGTTAAAGCCTAAAAATAGGTGCAGCTATGGACCAAATGTTAAAGTAACAAAACAGGAAGAGTGTTAAGGTAAAAGCCTAAAAACAGATGCAGCTATGGACCATAGGGTGAAAGTAACAAAACAGGAACAGGGTTAAGGTAAAAGCCTAAAAACAAATGCAGCTATGGACCAAAGGGTGAAAGTAACAAAAGAGGAACAGTGTTAAGGTAAAAGGCTAAAAACCAATGCAGCTATGGACCAAAGGGTGAAAGTAACAAAAGAGGAACAGGGTTAAGGTAAAAGGCTAAAAATAAATGCAGCTATGGACCAAAGGGTGAAAGTAACAAAAGAGGAACAGGGTTAAGGTAAAAGGCTAAAAATAAATGCAGCTATGGACCAAAGGGTGAAAGTAACAAAAGAGGAACAGGGTTAAGGTAAAAGGCTAAAAATAAATGCAGCTATGGACCAAAGGGTGAAAGTAACAAAAGAGGAACAGGGTTAAGGTAAAAGGCTAAAAATAAATGCAGCTATGGACCAAAGGGTGAAAGTAACAAAAGAGGAACAGGGTTTAGGTAAAAGGCTAAAAATAAATGCAGCTATGGACCAAAGGGTGAAAGTAACAAAAGAGGAACAGGGTTTAGGTAAAAGGCTAAAAATAAATGCAGCTATGGACCAAAGGGTGAAAGTAACAAAAGAGGAACAGGGTTAAGGTAAAAGGCTAAAAATAAATGCAGCTATGGACCAAAGGGTGAAAGTAACAAAAGAGGAACAGAGTTAAGGTGAAAGCCTAAAAATTAGATGCAGCTATGGACCAAAGGGTGAAAGTAACAAAAGAGGAACAGAGTTAAGGTAAAAGGCTAAAAATAAATGCAGCTATGGACCAAAGGGTTAAAGTAACAAAACAGGAACAGAGTTAAGGTAAAAGGCTAAAAATAAATGCAGCTATGGACCAAAGGGAGGAAAGTAACAAAACAGGAACAGTTAAGATTAAAGCCTAAAAATAAATGCAGATATCGACCAAAGGGTGAAAGTAACAAAACAGGAACATAGTTAAGGTAAAAGGCTAAAAAGAGATGCAGCTATGGACCAAAGAGTTAAAGTAACAAAACAGGGAGAGAGTTAAGGTAAAAGGCTAAAAATAAATGCAGCTATGGACCAAAGGGAGGAAAGTAACAAAACAGGAACAGTTAAGATTAAAGCCTAAAAATAAATGCAGCTATGGACCAAAGGGTGAAAGTAACAAAACAGGAACATAGTTAAGGTAAAAGGCTAAAAAGAGATGCAGCTATGGACCAAAGAGTTAAAGTAACAAAACAGGGAGAGAGTTAAGGTAAAAGGCTAAAAATAAATGCAGCTATGGACCAAAGGGTGAAAGTAACAAAAGAGGAACAGAGTTAAGGTAAAAGGCTACAAATAAATGCAGCTATGGACCAAAGGGTGAAAGTAACAAAACAGGAACAGAGTTAAGGTAAAAGGCTAAAAATAAAGGCAGCTATGGACCAAAGGGTTAAAGTAACAAAAGAGGATCAGAGTTAAGGTAAAAGGCTAAAAATAAAGGCAGCTATGGACCAAAGAGTTAAAGTAACAAAAGAGGAACAGAGTTAAGGTAAAAGGCTAAAAATAAATGCAGCTATGGACCATAGGGACATAGCAAAGACCCAAAAGTAATGCCTATAATGGCTTTGGATATTGCTAGAGATTTCAACGGCTGATGTGCTCTGTTTGTATTGACCCATTTTTTCGTGACAAGGTTACAGTTACAAAGATTACATCAGCTATCATATAATCTATGATAAGAAGTATCTGGCCTTAATAAACATTTAGGGGATTTAGATAAAATACACAATGTTTGATGATGTCCAATTTTGATAGTTTATCTAGGTAAGTTTAAGCCTAATTTTTTTGTGAGGCACTTGGTACATTTGATGTACATATGATTATAAGATCAAACACTTTCTTAAAGTACTGTAAACATATTGATGAAAATATGAAAATCAGGAATTTTTTCTACTGCAATGAAAACTTATAACAAGTTAAAAATAACTTATACATCCTTATATCATGAAAAGAAATGATAGGGCTATCTGTATACAGTACTTTATAATGTTTATGTTCAATAAGACTGCAATTTAATTGCTGGAGCTTCTGAAGTTCAAACTTACAGCAAATGTTTTTACGTTGATCAGGCTAACATGAGTCTGTCTTCGTAGTTTATATATGACATATCTATTTTTACATTACTGATATCAAGATATCTTAAATTCTTTATTCATTACTACTCATATAGCTTATTTATTTCTTTATTTCATTTCCTCACTGGGCTATTTATCCCTGTTGGAGCCCTACGGATTATAGTATCCCGCGTTACTAACTAGAGTTATAGCTTAGCTAGTCGCAATAATAATAAGAATAATAATAATATGCACCACAAATAACAATGCAGTACTATCTTCTAAATTGAAACTGCTTTATACATAATTTTGAATTGCGAAATCTACATACAGGAAACCAAATGAAAAATGTAATTATACAACATGATTAGAACAGCAGTTACAAAGATACTGTACTTATGAGCTGTTATTATTATTATTATTATTATTATTCTTATTATCATTATTATTATTATTACTAGCCAAGCTACAACCCTAGTTGGAAAAGCAAGATGCTATAAGCCCAGGGGCTCCAACGGGGAAAAATAACCCAGTGAGGAAAGGAAATAAGGAAATAAATAAATAATGAGAATAAATTAACAATATATTATTCTAAAAACAGTAACAGCGTCAAAACAGATATGTCCAATATAAACTATTAACAACATCAAAAACAGATATGTCATATATAAACTATAAAAAACTCATGTCAGCCTGGTCAACATAAAAACATTTGCTCCAACTTTGAACTTTTGAAGTTTTACTGATTCAACTACCCGATTAGGAAGATCATTCCACAACTTGGTAACAGCTGGAATAAAACTTCTAGAATACTGTGTTGAGCCTCATGATGGAGAAGGCCTGGCTATTAGAAATAACTGCCTGCCTAGTATTACGAACAGGATAGACTTGTCCAGGGAGATCTGAATGTAAAGGATGGTCAGAGTTATGAAAAATCTTATGCAACATGCATAATGAACTATTTAAATGACGGTGCCGAAGATTAATATCAATGTTATTTGGCCTCTTCAGGCAAATAAAACACCAAATGTTCAGTAAAGGCAATACAATAATATTCAATACTTACTGATCATTCATTACAAAATTAAATGTGTAAAGTAAATTAAACATTAACCTATTAAACATCACCCACGTCAAAATGTGTTTACTGCAACTAACTCAGTATTGCCTTAAACGTGATATTACGGTTATGAATTTAAACTGTGTCATGCTGTCATCCTCGTAATATTAAGTTTACTCCTATAGAAAGAGTAGGAACATCAGTTGGTGGCACTCTCAAAATATGTTATTTTTATAATAAAATAAATTTTTGAATATACTTACCCGGTGATTATATAAGCTGCAACTCTGTTGCTCGACAGAAAACTCTACGTTAAAAATCCGCCAGCGATCGCTATGCAGGTAGGGGGTGTACTTCAACAGCGCCATCTGTCGTGCAGGTACTCAGTACTCAATGTAAACAAAGAACTCAATTTTCTCCTCGGTCCACTGCGTCTCTATTGGGGAGGAAGGGAGGGTCCTTTAATATATAATCACCGGGTAAGTATATTCAAAAATTTATTTTATTATAAAAATAACATTTTTCAATATTTAACTTAGCCGGTGATTATATAAGCTGATTCACACCCAGGGGGGTGGGTAGAGACCAGCAATAAATGTTTACATTATTATGAGCTAAGGATTTTTTATTTCATTTTAGCCGTTATCAAAATAACAAACTTAAAATAAATAAGTACCTGGTAAGGAAGTCGACTTGAACAATTACTCTGCCTTTTTAAGTACGTCTTCCTTACGGAGCCTCGCGATCCTCTTAGGATGCTGAGCGACCCCTAGGAGCTGAAGTATCAAGGGTTGCAACCCATACAACAGGACCTCATCAAAACCTCTAATCTAGGCGCTTCTCAAGAAATGACTTTGACCACCCGCCAAATCAAGTAGGATGCGAAAGGCTTCTTAGCCTTCCGGACAACCCAAAAACAATAATAAAACATTTCAAGAGAAAGATTAAAAAGGTTATGGAATTAGGGAATTGTAGTGGTTGAGCCCTCACCCACTACTGCACTCGTTGCTACGAATGGTCCCAGAGTGTAGCAGTTCTCGTAAAGAGACTGGACATTCTTAAGATAAAAAGACGCGAACACTGACTTGCTTTTCCAATAGGTTGCGTCGATTATACTTTGCAGAGATCTATTTTGTTTAAAGGCCACGGAAGTTGCGACAGCTCTAACTTCGTGTGTCCTTACCTTCAGCAAAGCTTGGTCTTCCTCATTCAGATGGGAATGAGCTTCTCGTATTAACAGTCTGATAAAATAGGATAAAGCATTCTTTGACCTAGGCAAAGATGGTTTCTTAACTGAACACCATAAAGCTTCAGACGGGCCTCGTAAATGTTTAGTTCGTTTTAAATAGAACTTAAGAGCTCTTACAGGGCATAAGACTCTTTCTAGTTCATTTCCAACCATACGATAAGTTTGGAATATCGAACGATATTGGCCAAGGCCGAGAAGGCAGCTCGTTTTTGGCTAGAAAACCAAGTTGTAGAACATGTAGCCGTTTCGGATGAGAATCCGATGTTCTTGCTGAAGGCATGAATCTCACTGACTCTTTTAGCTGTGGCTAAGCATACCAGGAAAAGAGTCTTTAAGGTGAGATCTTTCAGGGAGGCTGATTGTAGCGGTTCGAACCTGTCTGACATAAGGAATCTTAGTACCACGTCTAAATTCCAACCAGGTGTAACCAAACGACGCTCCTTCGTGGTCTCAAAAGACTTAAGGAGGTCCTGTAGATCTTTATTGTTGGAAAGATCTAAGCCTCTGTGACGGAAGACTGATGCCAACATGCTTCTGTAACCCTTGATAGTGGGAGCTGAAAGAGATCGTTCTTTCCTCAGATATAAGAGGAAGTCAGCTATTTGAGTTACAGAGGTACTGGTCGAGGATACGGATACTGACTTGCACCAGTTTCGGAAGATTTCCCACTTCGATTGGTAGACTCTAAGGGTGGATGTTCTCCTTGCTCTAGCAATCGCTCTGGCTGCCTCCTTCGAAAAGCCTCTAGCTCTCGAGAGTCTTTCGATAGTCTGAAGGCAGTCAGACGAAGAGCGTGGAGGCCTTGGTGTACCTTCTTTACGTGTGGCTGACGTAGAAGGTCCACCCTTAGGGGAAGTGTTCTGGGAACGTCTACTAGCCATCGAAGTACCTCGGTGAACCATTCTCTCGCGGGCCAGAGGGAAGCAACTAGCGTCAACCTTGTCCCTTCGTGAGAGGCGAACTTCTGCAGTACCTTGTTGACAATCTTGAACGGAGGGAATGCATATAGATCTAGATGTGACCAATCTAGGAGAAAGGCATCTATATGAACTGCTGCTGGGTCCGGGATTGGTGAGCAAAATATTGGGAGCCTCTTGGTCATCGAGGTTGCGAAGAGATCTATGGTTGGCTGGCCCCAGGTGGCCCAAAGTCTCTTGCATACATCCTTGTGGAGGGTCCATTCTGTTGGAATTATTTGTCCCTTCCGACTGAGACAATCTGCCATGACATTCAAGTTGCCTTGGATGAACCTCGTTACTAGTGATATGTCTAGACCTTTTGACCAGGTGAGGAGGTCCCTTGCGATCTCGTACAACGTCAGAGAGTAGGTCCCTCCTTGCTTGGAGATGTACGCCAAAGCCGTGGTGTTGTCCGAGTTCACCTCCACCACTTTGCCTTGAAGGAGAGACCTGAAGCTTTTCCAGGCCAGACGTACTGCCAGTAGCTCCTTGCAGTTGAAATGCATTGTCCTTTGACTCGAGTTCCATATTCCCGAGCATTCCCGACCGTCTAATGTCGCACCCCAGCCTACGTCCGATGCGTCCGAGAAGAGAACGTGGTTGGGAGTCTGAACAGTCAGGGGAAGACCCTCTCTTAGGTTGATATAGTCCTTTCACCAAGTCAGACAAGACTTTATCTTTTCGGAAACCGGGATCGAGACCGCTTCTAGCGTCTTGTCCTTTTTCTGGGTCGATCTGTGGCGCCGGGTGAAAAGAGTCCTTCTTATATACCTTTTCTGATAAATCCTTCCAATTATACCAGAGAAAGATAAAAGCATGGAATGCTGAGGTTACAACCCTCGCGCGAGCACCTTTAGGGTGTCGTGTATAAAGCAAAGGCGCGTGAAATCCACTATTCACAGGTTGTCTTCCATTTAGTTAATTCCTTCGTCAAAGGGATGGGCCGATACAAAGGCCCTTGCCAACCACCAGCGCCACACCACCCACGCCACGACGCGAGCGCCATCTGAACTACATCCTTCTTTTTGGACTGATAGAATAGTGTGTAATTTGTGGTGCTCTCGATCGTTTTTAACAGTCATGGATTTATTTTGTCATGTCCGAAGCTCCATCTTCACACATTCCAATGTTAAGTACCATAGTTTGTTTTGACAGTATTTTATTGTACCGGGCTTTTGTTTTATATCCAGTATAGTCTGTTTTATTATTCCCGTCTGGCCTTTCAGCGGCCATTGTTTGTTCACTTGTTTGGGAATTCATCTTTATCTGCCCGTTTAGTACTCTGTCACTTAGGTTCTTGGTTAAGTCCCTGGCCTTATGCCTTTAGAACCGTTATTATTTTTATTTTTTTGTGTATTTATGCTCATGGTACTTTTTGCTAGTAAGTCCAGCCTACGAACGAGATAGCGATTTAGCTTTGTTTTTGTTTAGTAACCGCCCGAGGCGTTCGTCACTCGACTGTGCTATTTATTTAAAGTTTTAGCAGATGCTATTCTTCGATCGTAGTGTTATATGGATGTACATTTTTATTTATATATTGTTTACTACATGGGACGGGCTTCATATTGTTTAGATACGACCCTCCGGTGGCCCTTACTGCGGTCTCAGGCCACGGCCATATCCACAATAGCCATTGTTATTACAATTGTGTTTTTATTCACAATAATTATTCAGGACCTTTCTTCTCCCTCCGGCCTCACCGGAGTTTGTAAATACGCTTTGCTATGATCTAAGCCTTAGCCCTTAGCTGCGGCTTGGCTTTTATATCTTCACAATTGAATTATTAGCCACAATTGAATTATTCAGAGTATCTCATTATCCTCCGGCGTCACCGGAGGTCGCCCATACACTTCACACTTATTTTTGCCTTGCCTTTAGCTAAGGCTGGTGTTTATATTTAGTTTAAGGGCATGTCACTGCTTCCCCGACCCTCGCAGGTCGGCAGATTGCTTTAAGTTATTTATCCTTATGTCATTAACAGACATTAGGTAAATTACAAATATACAAACATTTGGATATTATAGTGCCAACAATGGTTTTGGCCGAATAGCGATTTAAACGTTTGCGATTTAGTCTGTTAGTTTGTACTCGCCCCAGGAAGGCTCGATTTAGACTATATCCTTATTTATTGGTTAAGTTGTCGTTATTCTTCGTTTTTGGTTATTACAATGACTAAAAATTAAAAAGAAAAAGGAAAAATAAAAATAAAATAAAAACAATCAGTTTTATTTTACTTTCCTTATATTATTGTGTGATGTTAGCTTTTATTATGTAACCTTGAGAGTGAGAACATAGGGTGCTCGTTTATTAGCTCGAGTAAGGGAGGTGATTTTCCCGTTCTCCGTTTTTATACGTTCACGAGTTATTCAGGCCTCCTCTTATTATCAGAGTTGATGATAGTACGTTTAATGTTATACACGTTTTATTGATGTGGTTACTGTTAATATAGCTAACACTATTAGTAGGAACGTTGGTGTAGGAGTCATTAATTGGGTTCGATTTATACCGACACCCTTAGCTCCGCCTTGAGTTATACGCCGCTATAATGGATACTCATTGGGTGAGAACTAGTCAGATATTTGGAGTGCAACGGTGAAATCCGGCACTCAGACTCCGGCTGAGACCTTTTTGCACACGAACCTTTGTCATGTTTGATCTCAATTACACCTTTCCGGCCCCTTTTTTCATCGAATCTCCGGCTACGCTGGAGATAACTCAAACATTCATTGAGGTTAATGTTATCGTACCGGTGACGGTCACGATCTCACGGGGACTAGCCTTTGCTACCGGATCTCCCATACAAACAGAGATCAAGCAGACGTCCAGAACCGGAGTTAGCAATGTGATACCGATGAGGATTTCACAGTTTCATTATTACGGTTTCTTTTTCATCGAATCTCCGGCTTAACCGGATATCGTACAGGCGATCAGCATTGAGGTTAATATTAGATTTCCTCTGGTTCACGTTGTCACTATGACGGACCTTTGTTTGTACCGGGGATGGTTACCGGAGATCCGGTACAGTCGGAGATCACTCAGACCACGGGTGGCCAATCTTTTGTTTTACCTGTAAAAAAAAAAAAAAAAAAAAAAAAAAAAATTATTATTTATGAACGTAACTATGCCTATATTTATGCATGTATTTAATTCTAACTATGTATAAATATGGATAAATATCCATACAACATCGTGTTCAAATAGAATTAAATTAATTATGCCTATATTTATGCATGTATTTAATTCTAACTATGTATAAATATGGATAAATATCCATACAACATCGTGTTCAAATAGAATTAAATTAATTATGCCTATATTTATGCATGTATTTAATTCTAACTATGTATAAATATGGATAAATATCCATACAACATCGTGTTCAAATAGAATTAAATTAATTATGCCTATATTTATGCATGTATTTAATTCTAACTATGTATAAATATGGATAAATATCCATACAACATCGTGTTCAAATAGAATTAAATTAATTATGCCTATATTTATGCATATTCAATCCTAACTGTCTAAATATGGCTAAATATCCATACAACATAGTGTTCAAATAGAAATACATTAATTATGCCTATATTTATGCATAGTCAATTCTAACTATGTCTAGATATGGATAAATATCCATACAACATAGTGTTCATATAGAAATAAATTTCCACCCAGTGGCGAATGCGCCAACAGTGTCACATTTCATGAATACAAGTGTCGCACTATACCCCAGAAGATAATACATTAAATAACTTGTCTTTAAAATGGCTTTTTAAGAGTATACAGCTGATCCCAGCCTGTGAATAGGATCGCTAACCAAAGTTCAAGGAACATCCAGACTTATGTCCCCTTTGTGTTACAGAAGGTTCGCCTGCATGGTTCCCATCAGGATGATGATGATTCTCTCTGGCCTGCAAAGAGAGGCTCTCCACCCTTGGGTATCGAAGTTGGGAAGGAATGCTCCATCTAGAGGTCCCTATCTCCTCGGAGTGTCCTCTCTAAGGTTGGACAACGACCCCATGGACGGGCAGGTATGTGGGGATGAGTTTTGAGCCTTCAGCTTTGCAATTACCTACGTCACCGACCTAGGACCATTAAAGGATCCTAATGTTCATGTTACCCTGCATAAACTGTGACGGCTAAAAGCAACACATTCTAAGGAAATCCAAGGGGCTATGACGAGCTCTAAGGTAGGGTGGTGAGTCAGTGCCGTTCAGGAACTCGGATATAGGTGGTACCATAAATCTGGAGGGCATAGACGTCCTCCCTCTGGGGGACCTAGATTTTACTCCCAGGTACTAGAATTCCCATTCAACGGATTCGTTCGATTGAAAGAGATTGCCTTGGTTAGCTTAGACAAGGTACCGAAGGTAACGGTATTATTTCCTAAAGGGCAGGCCCAATCTGTCTGGACCAGGATGTTGTCAGCCTGGGGGGTACGATAATTCCAGGCTCTGCCCTTCCAGTTCGACCTACACGTTTGTTGGTCTGATCGGGTCAGTTGTGGGAAGTACGTTCTGTCTGAGACCTCTATCAGACAGGAATTGATAGTCGGTTTCCCACTCGTCATCACAGCCTTCCTCTGGTTCGACGATTTTGTATCTGACCCCCCATCATCAGGTGGTCTACCTCACTGATTCCCCAGGTACACAGCCCAACTCCGTTGGGATGTTTTGCCTGCATGCAGCCCTAGATCCGAACCCTCAGGCTCCTTTCATGGACACCAGAGAGGAAGCTACAGGAGTAGAAGACAGTCCCGACATCAAGGCGGACCTAGGAAAAAGGGGGCTCGGAGAAGGGAAGGACCTAGATTCACTCCCTCACAACGCGGTGGTCCTGGTAGAGGGAAGACTTTACCACTTTCGTGACCATTGGACTCGGTCTGTGGGATCATAGCATAGTCTCTAACGGTTTGAGATGAAAATGGCCTCAAGGTCCTCCTCCTCCGCCAGTGACCTTCTCCCAGAAATACACTCCCGTCCTGAAAGAGTACACCACAGGGTTACTCAAGAAAAAGCAATCAAACGACTATTTCTTAGGTATGGACCTTACTTCCCCGTGGGACCGTCACCACCTCTGTCGATCTTACCGACCGCTATTAGCTTGCGCCTATAGCTCGAAACTTCTCTTCTTATCTGGGTTTCCACCTAAGCAGGAAAGCCTTTGTGTTTAAGACATGCCCTTCGGCCTCAACATTGATCCCAGGATATTCACGAAACTGGGAGAGGCAGTGTTAGAACAACTCAGGAACCAAGAGATACAGATCATTGCTTCTCTGGCCGGTTGGCTCATTTGGGCCCGGCCGGCCATAGAAGGTAACAGAGCTACGAAGGAATTTCTTCGATCGCTCGACAACCTGTGATTTCGGGTCAATCTCCATAAGTCTCGCCTGCGACCATCAGGCCACTTAGAATGGTTAGCCATTCAGTGGGACCTTTCGAAGCACACGTTGTCTCTCCCTTCCAAAAGTAAGAGGAATAGGTTCCAAGATCAAGAATTTCTCAAGCACAAACAGGTGTCCAAAGAGCCTAGAAAGTATCCGCGGCCTTTCCCAATTCACTTCAGTAACAGATCTCCTAATAAAAGCCAAACTCAAGACATCAATCGATTTTGGAGAAAGAGAGCTACAGTACCTATAAGAAGACAAGGTCTCGAAGATCCCCTCTGTCGGGAAAATGAGACTACGCCCATGGTCCGAACCGAAGAACCTCTCCAAAGCGGTTCCTCTACAATTCCCACCTCCACAAGTGACATTCCATTCAGCCGTGTCTCTAAGTGGATGGGGGGATTTCTCCGAACATCAGATGTTTCAGGTTCTTGGTCACTAGCCATGAAACAGTCCCATATCAATGTTCTCGAAGCCATGGCAGTGTTCTTGACCCTGAAGAGAGAGACTCCTCCGAGGTCGACCCACATCAGAGTAGTGTCAGACAGCACAGACGAGGTACACTACGGAAACAGGGGAGGATCCAAGTCACCCAACCTGAATCAGATCCTGGTCACTTTCTTCGCCTGGGCAACAGAAAAGAACTGGTTCCTGTCAGCACCTCACCTAGCAGGAGGCCAGGATGTGAGAACGGGCTCACTATCCAGGACGAGTTCCCTGGAGTCAGAATTTCACTCCGGTGGATACTCAGGTTCGTTCCAGGCATCCAGGTAGATCTATTCACATCTCAGATCAATCACAAACTTCCTTGTTATGTGACCCCAATCCTGGACCCTCGGGCTCATGCCATGGACGCATTACCCCGGGATTGGAACCATTAGAGGAAGATTTCCCTATCTCTCCCAGTGAATCTTCTAAAAACTTTAACACCGACTGCGCTCCTTCCGGGGCGCAGTGGTTTTAGTACCACCTCACTGCCCAAGAACAGTTGGTTTCCTCTCCTCCTCGAGTGGAAACTCCGTCCCATCCGGATTCCGTTCCTCAAACTGACCCGAGTATTCCAAACTCACTGTGTCAGATTACTCAAGGATGTCCAAAACCCTAACTTTGTGGACTACAGGAAGTTGGCAGCTCGTAGAGACTCGAACATTGAACCGGAAAACGATTTCTTCATCGAATCAGTCAAAAGGGACTCGACAATTCGCCAATATGATTCGGCCGTTAACCCCCAAAATAGGTGGTCCCCTTGGAAAGTTATTCCTCTTCTCCAAGATACTTTTCTATGTCCGGTCACCACTCTCAGGGCCTTTTTAGCCACGACTGCTACCCGATCGTCTGGCCCCTTGTTTATCAGGGAACAAGGAGGTACCATTCCCATACGTGGTATTAGGCTATAGATCCTATACTTCGTTTGACAAGCCAATCCGGGATCATTTCCCCCAGAAGATGGACTTTGATGACCTTATAAAGTTCACGGGTTGGGAATCTCCTATGGTCTTCAAACGCCACTATCTAATGAACTTACAGGCTCTTAAATACCCAACAGTTGCAGCTGGGAGCCGTATCTCTCCCCAGTGATCTTTTGTTCTTCCTTTCATCCATCTCTTTTCTTCTCCCTCCTACCCGCCACTCGCACCACGACGCCGCTTCCTTGGTGGTTCGTTAGCCCTAAGTTTATTACATATTAGGTTATGTTTGTAACTATTATTGATTACCGTTGTTACAGGGTTGGGATATTCTTAGCCATGTCAGTTTTGTAGCATGTTTCCTCTGATACTCGGAGGCTTCCCTGTTATCATGTTTGTTTACCTTAATTATTTATGATTTTCTTTACATGGTGTTGTTTCTCTCCCCTCATTAAATTAGTTATTGTTGGGCTTGGAAGGCATTCTCTGGTACATTTTCACCCGGCGCTACAGATCGACCCAGAAAAGGGATTTTGACGAAGGAAAAATCTATTTCTGGGGAGAGACCTGTGGCGCCCGGTGAAACCCTTCCCCTTTATTTTACACAATCCCACCCTTTCCTTTCCAAGCCATCATGGCCAATACAGAAGGATGTTGTTCAGATGGCGCTCGCGTCGTGGCGTGGGTGGTGTGGCGCTGGTGGTTGGCAAGGGCCTTTGTATCGGCCCATCCCTTTGACGAAGGAATTAACTAAATGGAAGACAACCTGTGAATAGTGGATTTCACGCGCCTTTGCTTTATACACGACACCCTAAAGGTGCTCGCGCGAGGGTTGTAACCTCAGCATTCCATGCTTTTATCTTTCTCTGGTATAATTGGAAGGATTTATCAGAAAAGGTATATAAGAAGGACTCTTTTCACCGGGCGCCACAGGTCTCTCCCCAGAAATAGATTTTTCCTTCGCCAAAATCCCTTTTCCAGTGAAAAGCTAGATGGTATAGAAGAGGACGGAGGTGTAGTCTTCCTAGTGACACAAATTGATCCACGGATGACAGCGTCCCTACCAGACTCATCCACAGCCTGACTGAGCAGCGTTCCTTCTTCAGCATCTTCTGGATGGATAGCAGGGCTGGGGGCTGATCGTCTTGTTCAGCAACGTCCTCATCAGAGGGTTCCTCATCCGAAACTGATGAGGAAACGGCAACGGAGTGGGCAACGTCTGACTCGCTGAATCCGGTCGCACTGGCTGGATGCGTGACGGAGCCGGACGCAATATCATGGAACTGCTGCACAGTCTGTGAACTGTCAACAACCATGGGTGCGCGAGGAAGCACAGCGTCAACCCGAAACTGTCTAGACCGTCTGGGTTGTGCAGTCAACACCCTACCGGGTTGCTGAGGTTGACGCACTGCGTCACAACAAGTCACCTCTGCTGGTTGTTGAACGTCCTGAACGTCAACAACCATCTCCGAGCGTCGCTTAACGTCAACGTGCGGCTGGCAACCCACACTGGGTCGCATCGGTGGAGGAACCACCTCAACTGGCAGACGCGAGTAGGTTACCTCAGCGTCAACAGGGCGCACAACCGACCGGTTGGAAGGTTGTTGGCCAGAAGGTTCTTCTCCGCATTTAAGTCCTCTATCAAGGACGCAAGCTTGGACTGCATGTCTTGCAGCAAAGCCCATTTAGGGTCTACGGGAGCAGGTGTGGCAACAGACGGGGTTAGCGACTGAGGCGGAACCGTTTACCATCCCTGAAAGCCTTGTTATGCGTGACATAATAGTACAGCAAAACTTCAAAGGCTCGACAACAGCTGAGAAGTTGACCTGTAAACAACTTGGAGCGTCTCCTGGCTAGGCGCCAGGGAGAGTCTACCAGAATTGAGAAGTCTATCTGGGCAGAGGCATGAACTCCCAAGCCGAGAACTTCTCTCGTGTCATATCAGACTCTCGCTCTATAAACCAGTTTAAAAGAAGGGAAAGCAAAGGCTGTATCCCCCAAACTCCTCCTGGTGAAAAACCAGTCGCCTAGCCAACGTAACGCTCTCTAGGAGAGCGAGAGAGCACTAGCTTAAAAACAACGGCTTCGAAGTAGCTAGGCCTAGTGTAAGCTCTGACGTTTAGGCGAACGAGGAGCAGCAGTTACAAGATCCGGACGAAGATCCTTAAAAAAAAAAATCATCATGATTTAATTAAAGTCCATAGGAGGCTAAGCAGCTTAAGGCTCCTCTCCATCTGACAGAGTCCTCAAGGGAATATCAGTAGGAGGGAGAACAGCAACTTCCTCATCTACAGGAACCTTGTCCGATAAAAGCTGAGTCTCTCACTGGTGCATTAGTAGCGGACCAGAACGCAACGTCATGTAACTGCTTGACAGTCTGTGAACTGTCAACAACTGAACTGTCAACCACAACAGGTGCGTGAGGACGTACAGCGTCCACTCGAGACTGCTTTGACTGCCTAGACTGAGCAGTCAAACAACTCTAGAATGCGGAGGTTGACGCACAGCGTCAAAACAAGTCAACTCCGATTGTTAGTGAACGTCTAGAACGTCAACAGGAGCATCAGCCAGTGGCCTAACGTCCAAATGCCGCTGAAAAACCACACGAGACCGCATCGAGTGTGGTTCTAAACAACCTGACTGACGTGACTAAGCTACGCCAACGTCAACAGTAAGCACAAAGGAACGTTAGGTTGGCTGAAAGCCAGGATATCGATGAGATAAACGGCTAGACTCAACGGACTAATCGGCAGAATAGTCTTCCATAAGGGAGGCAAGCATATACTGCATGTTTTGCCATACGACCCCTTAAGGATCAACGGAAATGGTTGTGGTAATAGACGAGGGTAACGTCTGTGACCGCAACACTTTGCCTACAAAAAAAGACTTTCGGAGTCTGTGTCACGCTTTTGTTAGGCGGCGAGCAGTTATCCGATGACTGCATAGGGTCAGAGCTGTCCTAATGGCTGTAACCAGGACGCTGGACCTGTCCTGAAAGGACTGACTTTCGCTTAAGGGCTTCGAAACCTTGTGACAGGTTTCTTATGCGAAAAGCCTACGGATGGCAAGGAGAAACAACGACTCTCTCGTCTTATGGTAGGGGAGATCTTGGTAAGAAACACCCGATACCATAGAGGGAAAACGTCTGTTCGTTGGTCAAGGCCTCTCGAACCCATAAGTCTTTTGACATAACTTCTCCCCTAGGCTTGGGAGCTTGCAAGAGGTCCCGGACTAGGTGAACGACAGGCACGAACAGACGAACCCTCGGACGCAACACTGTAACACTTTACGCCTCGGACGCAACACTGTAACACTTTACGCCTCGGACGCAACACTGTAAAACTTTGCGCATATCACTTTATCACTTCGATTTTCTGTTTTGCACTTATTTCTACCTGAAACACGCAATTCTACCCTTCATTAAAAGGTAGTAATTGCGAAATTAGTCGTATAATGCAAGCTCATAATACCAGCAAAAAACAGAAAACATATTTTAAGATAAAAAGAAAAATCAGTGGCTGGGAAAGAGACTAAACACTAGTTCATATAACTACGTTTTCAATCTCTCACCGCACATAGCCTGGGGACGAGAATAAAAACCTAAAAACGTTTTATCCTTCCTCCCCGTACAGCGACTAGGGACGTAACACGAGAACAACGTTACCCGCTTGAACGGAACGTTTTCTCTCCTCTCTCTCCCTCCGTCTCTATCTCTCTCTCTCTTTCTCTCTTGATTTCGCACCTAAGAGAAGAGCCCAATTATATTTCGTCAAAAAAACATGTTATTTGACTAAAGGAAAAAACTGAAAGGTTTTTCAAATAAAAAGTTCCTTTAAAATAGAATTTAAAACATTTAGGCTAAGAAAGAATGAACAAAACGTCAGAATCGATTTACTCTTACTGCAAAGTGAAACCGTGATACACTCTCTCTCTATCGTAACGATAGAGCGCATGTTGAACGTCCTGAACGTCAACAACTGCGTAGCATAAAAAACTAAACGTTAGTTCATCTTTGAAAACAGTACGAAGACTATCAAAGAAATTCTTTCATAAAATATTACATTTAAAAAGTTTTAAATTCTTTAAAAGCTAATTACGATATAAAGGGCTCAACGTAGATAAACTTCGGTTCCAATTTAGGACCGCCTACTATCAGGAAAGGTCGCATATAAACAAAACATTAAAATTTATTTTTATATGTTTATAATAAATGGAAAGTTAATCGAAGAGGCCTAATAAAGGCAGAGAGATATAAAATATATAGATTTATAACGTGATAAGATAATTACTAAAAGCCTAAACACACTTCCGTCTAAGGGAAGGGTCGGCCATTTAAAAGTGACAGAAAGTCCATACTCTCTTTGTCACCATAATTAAATCTATCCAAAACGAGTTCAAGTTTTGAGATGAAGATAAAACACCTGCATAGCGAAAGCTCAAAACTAGAATAGTGTACTTCACCAAATAGTTGTGAAAACAAATCCAGTTAGCAACAGCGAATTAGTAGGTCTTGCCGGTAGCCCGACAGAGAGAAAATTTAGTTCTTTGTTTACATTGAGTACTGAGTACCTGCACGACAGATGGCGCTGTTGAAGTACACCCCCTACCTGCATAGCGATCGCTGGCGGATTTTTAACGTAGAGTTTTCTGTCGAGCAACAGAGTTGCAGCTTATATAATCACCGGCTAAGTTAAATATTGAAAAACGGAAGTTGTAAATGGAAAGTGACAACCTGCCCAGCAATGTTTTTTTTTAGTTGGGAACTTGACACTAGAGAGCTCCAAATCCTCAAGTGATACATTGAAAGAGCTGATCTATTTTCTGAAAATGGATGAGAGAGAGAGAGAGAGAGAGAGAGAGAGAGAGAGAGAGAGAGAGAGAGAGAGAGAGAGAGAGAGAGAGAGAGATCCCTTTGCTTGTGTTGCTGCCCTGGTGGGGTATCTACATTCAAGCTAAAAAAAACTTATTAGAATACTTTGATGGTGAATGAAATATTGGTAGGCAGCAGCAGAGTCATCCAGGGTGGACACTTAACAGTTTAATACTAAAATAAAAGTTTAAGTAATTGAATTGCAAGCCTATCAATTAGACATATGTACAATATCCACTTGCTTTAGATCTTACTTTGCCTGCTATAAGCCTCAGCAAACAACTTTTATGGTACATTTTTCTGTGTGGCCACAAATATAAACTTAAATTGAACCAACAATATGCTTATAACATCCTGCTTTTCCAACAAGGATTGTAGCTTAACTATAGTCCATTTCTTTTAGCGAGGCATATTTGCACCAACTCGCAGCGGTGCCCTTTTAGCTCGGAAAAGTTTCCTGATCGCTGATTGGTTTGACAAGATAATTCTAACCAATCAGCGATCAGGAAACTTTTCCGAGCTAAAAGGGCACCGCTGCGAGTCGGTGCAAATCTGCCTAGCTAAAAGAAATGGACTATAGTAGTAGTAGTAATAATAATAATAATAATAATAATAATAATAAAAATAATATGTCAACTTACAGCATCGTTCATCAACTCCATGGCTTCAGCAAATTTATCAGATATATCACCAACAGCCTTTTTAACGTCATTCTCCGTCATTCCACCATCTGTGATGGAGGAATACATGGAATTTCCAATACTTGCAATATCGGGATGCTGCGTCAACACGGGAGAACTTGAAGCACTCTGCGGTATAGCTAGTGATGGCATCATCTTTTGATTGTTATACTTTCTAATATTGCAACAGGCTCCAAAATATCTGTGGGAAAATAGCAGGGTTTACACAAGTATACTTTCAAGGGAAAATGAAGTCCACTTCCAAAATCAGGTGAAATATTAGCTCACATTAAGTTAAAAATGGTTAGGTTAGGCTAGGTGTCTAATTTAACCCTTTTACCCTTTTGGAATTTTCCAACCCTTAACCCACAGGGGTTATTTTTTATTCAAGCACATTTTGCAGTACTGTATATATTTTTCAAATTGCTCTAACAGCCTTAATTTTCATCATAGAGAGGTCAGGTTGGTCTCATTCTCTTGGAAAATGCCTGAAATTTCTCAAAAAATTATCAAAAAAAAAAAAAAATTGTAAATAGCAGTTTTTTGCAAGGACGTACCGGTACGTCCATGGGGGTAAAGGGATGTGTTTTGTGAAACGTACCAGTACGTCCTTTGGGGGTAAAAGGGTTAATTGAGATTTTACCTATTCAATCTCCTGTTTCTAGTAATATTACCACACACCTGTCCCCCAGTGTAATACATCCAAATTAACTTGTTTATGGCCAGGAAATTTTCTTGGAAGTTCTAGTGTGAATGAAAGGATTTAAAGCTAGACAAACTGGTATGAAAATTCCAAGGGTCAAAGTATTCCAGTTGAAATAGAGGAGGCTTTGCTGAAACCAGGTTTTTTGGGCGCCTTACCACATGTCTAAGGAGAGCCAACAGCTAAGCTGAAATTCACTTTATGTGCAAGAAAAGCAGTAGAAAAAATATTGTACACATCTCATTCTTCTTCTTTGTCAGAAACATCAACCCCTGGCCTGATTGGTAACGTCTCTGCCTGGTGTTTCCCAGTCGGGGGTTCGAGTCCCGCTAAGATTCCTTAGTGCCATTAGTGTCTGCAACCTTACCATCCTTGTGAGCTAAGGTTGGGGGGTTTGGGGGAGCCTATAGGTCTATCTGCTGAGTCATCAGCAGCCACTGCCTGGCCCTTCCTGGTCCTAGCTTGGGTGGAGAGGAGGCTTGGGCGCTGATCATATAATATATGGTCAGTCTCTAGGGTATTGTCCTGATTGCTAGGGCAATGTCACTGTCCCTTACCTCTGCCATTCATGAGCGACCTTTAAAACCTTTAAACCTTTAAAAGTGGGAAAAGATGCAGACAAAGAAGGAGAATAAGATGTGTACAATATTTTTTCTACTGCTTCTATTGTACATAAAGTGAATTTCAGCTTTGCTGTTGGCTTTCCTTAGACATGTGGTAAGGCACCCAAAAAACCTGGTTTCAGCAAAGCCTCAACTATTTCAACTGTAGTACTTTAACCCTTGGAATTTTCAACCAGTTTGTCTAGCTTGAAATCCCTTCCTTCACACTAGAACTTCTAAGAAAATTTCCTGCCCCTCTACACGTTAATTTGGAAGAAATCCAGTGGGGAACAGGTGTGTGTTCTATTCCATTTACCAAGGCACTTCCCCATTTGGGGGATAGCCAACATCAAACAAAGGAACAAAAGGGGACCTTTCCTCTCCCTGCTCCTCCCAGCCTAACAAAGGATTCATCCGCATTTGGTTGGTACTGCTAAAATAATTTTAGCAGTACAGTAGCCCTGGCAATTAATCTAGTTATTCCCACCATTAATTCTGTCCAAATATGTTTACTGGTTAAATTCTGATGTCAAAGTACACTTGCATTAGTACAATGGCTTGGGTCCCCATAATTATCAAAAGCATGGTTTAGGTTAACAAAAAAATTGAGAGATTTATCGCTACTATTATAGACAAATAAAATATTTTATGAAGTTGAATATTGACTATCAGTAACCTGCAGACAACTGGTAAACTTCAATACACTATTCTATTACAGAGGTCCCGAGTTCGGTCCCCGCCAGGGACGCGAATACCGTGAGACCTTCTACTGGGGGGTACTCCCAGGGTGGCGCCTGGGGGGCAGGTTAGAGGGGACTAGTGATAGTCCCTGCTGGCTAATGGTCGCCCGAATAGAACGATGTAAATCGTCTCAGTGGAGACCTAAAACCCGCAACTTTAACTTTTTTAAACAGCCTTGCCTTCATATTAGTGCATAAGAGGACAAAATTAGTTAGAAGGCGTCTTTATAATTAGAATAATAAGGGTTTCCAATAGTGAGTTATCAAAATCAATCTAAACACCTAAAAATATACCAGGAACCCCAGTAATTTTCATCAAAAGCATTACTGGTTACTTATATAATTTTCCCTGGCATTCTGTGGTGAGGTAACAAAGGGGGCATAGGCCCATGGGTAGGTAAGGGAAAGGCATCTTAGGTTAGGTAGCAAGTAATAAGGAGCCTCTGTATAATGACGGACAGGAACAGGTGCATTGGACACCCCCATTTAACCTAAACTTCTCGACCTAACCTAACCCACAAGCTGTGCCCTATCCTACTTACCTAACAAGGGGGCTACCGCCCCGCTGTGTCCCCCTCAGACTGCCGTATTCTTAGCGATAAGGTTGAAAATAAGAGTTATGGGGCATGACTGTCATCATACATACACCCCAGTAATAATAATAATAATAATGAAGAACCGAAGGTTAACTAGGTAACATCCCTGTGAGTTTCACTTGTGAAAAATGTTTTTTTTTTCTGAAATAATTTTGTTTCAGGAGGCAGAGCCTTTATATGTCAGCGGCCAATTCCTCCCGTGTGGATTAAAAATGGACACAAACTAACCTAAACTTAAACCCATAACCTAACCTACAAGCCATGTCCTTACTTGCTTCCCTATTGACGGATCTAACGGCCCCCTGCATCCGGTTTTATTATAGTCACGGCCGGGAATACTTTCCTTCTAAAAAAACAACTTTTTTGTATAATTTTACCACATATTCTAAGTAAGCCGTTATCATACATACAGATGGTCGCTATCATACATACACCCTTAAAATTTCACCAATTAACGATTGTTTTATGAAAAGGGTTAATTGGTTACTTGTGACATTTTCTTGGCTTAACTGGGTAGTCAATTTTTATATTAAAACAATATTATTATCGGCTTTAAAAAGCGGAATACGATATTGTGAAGTAATGATTAATTGAAATATGGTGATTATGATTTTTGGCTTAAAATAAAAAAAAAAAAAAACAGAAAATATTTAGAAGTATTGATTAATTGAAATATGGTGATTATAATTTACGGCTTGAAAAATAAAAAAACAGAAAATATTCAGAAGTTTTGATTAATTGAAATATGATGATTAAAATCGATTAGGGAAAACTTTTATTAGCTTAATTTGGTGGTCAATTTTTATATTAAAACAACATCATTTTCGGCTTTAAAACAAAGTACTATATTTTAAATTAATAAATAATTGAAATATGCTAATTAAAATCACTTAGAGAACATTATAATTAATGTAAAATCAAACCAAACTAGACATAGAGTATCAGGTTACAATGGTCAATGACTTTCACTATATAACAAAATCCAAAATGACATATTACCTAATTTGTCTGACATACTGCTGACTTCTAACTCGTAGACGTTGGCCATTTCTTATAATTGGCCAAACTTGTTGTAGAGAGAAATTCATCGGGGGAAAATTTGTCCAAAACTTGTCCGTAATCTTAACAAAATGTCAACATTGACCAGGGTTGCCAGATTATCGTACATGAGCCTTAAAATTGTCGTTTTTCAACCAAAATTATCGTACACAGTTTCAATATAATTATTAAGGAGTTACATGATTGACTTATTTCAAAATATTTTAATATAATTTTTCTAATTAAACACACACACGTGTATATACCTAAGGTATGTATCGTACATCGTACTGGACCTAAAATAATCGTACATGTACGATAATTATCGTACGAATGGCACCCCTGCCGTAATCTTAACAAAATGTCAACATTAAACTAAAGTTCTTTTTCATTTGGAATTCTTGTTATTTTTATATATATAAAATTTCTGTATTATTATTATTATTATTATTATTATTATTATTATTATTATTATTATTATTATTATTATTATTATTATTATTATTTCTAGCCAAGCTACAACCCTAATTGGAAAAGTAGGATGCTATGAGTTCAAGGGTTCCAACAGGGAAAAAGTCCCAATGAGGAAAGGATTTAAGGAAATAAATAAAGTATATGGGAAGTAATGAGCAGTTGAAATAAATCAATTTAAGACCAGTAACAGCATTGAAACATATCTTTCACATATAAACTATAAAATGACACCTATGACAGCCTATTCAACATAAAAACATTTGCTGCAAGTTTGGGCTTACTGTACATTTATATTGCTAACAGGTACATTAAGATAAAATCTATTATGGAACAGAAAGTTAAGGTCATCGTGAAAATAACCAACTTATTAAATCAGTACCAGCTGAACTCGGTTGAGTCCCTTGTTAGGCTGGGAGGAACGTAGAGAGTAGAGGTCCCCTTTTTTGTTTTTGTTTCATTTGTTGATGTGGGCTACCCCCCAAAATTGGGGGAAGTGCCTTGGTATATGTATGTAGTATGTATGTATTAAATCAGTTAGTCTTTTATCATTTCTTTCATTAAATTTGCATGAATAATATTCAATAAAAGGAATGAAATATTGATTTTTATGAATATTGATGATCGACCTAGGATAGATCAAACTGGTTCATGCCAGTACTGACTTTTGCCTGACGGTAAGGTAAAATGTTAACCAGTTATAAGAATTCTAGCTTGGAATTCACTGGGTGAAAATAAAGACTCACGTAAGCCTAGTGAACAATTCACTTTATACCAATATCTGAATTTGTTGAGAAAAGATTTTCCACGTTATTCTGGTAAAAATACAAAAATTATATATTCCAGTATTTCCAGATTCGAGCTAAATGTCTGAGAAAATGAATACTATTAAACTAGATTAGAGATATAATTTAATTATATATATATATATATATATATATATATATATATATATATATATATATATATATATATATACATATATATATATATATATATATATACATATATATATATATATATATATATATATATATAGACAGATAGATAGATAGATAGCTAGATATACACACATTATATATATATATATATATATATATATAGAGAGAGAGAGAGAGAGAGAGAGAGAGAGAGAGAGAGAGAGAGAGAGAGAGAGAGAGAGAGAGAGAGAGAGAGAGAGAGAGAGAGAGAGAGAGAGAGAGAGAGATAAGTTTTCTGTCAAAAAAAATATGTAGTAAACTGTTGTAATCACCAGAGCTGAAAATCTAAAAGAGGTCGTTGCACCCAAGCATAGAATTATACTCCGCCCTGTCTAATAAGGTTTGAATAATTCATAAAAAGTGTTGATTCATCAAGTTATCACAACAGGGTGTTGAAAGCACATAAGAAATGTCCTGTATATATCAACACCAGCGAATGGTATTAGTAAGAGGCCGGCAACAGAAAATGTCCTAGACAATTCTATCCTGTTCGTAATACTAGGTAGGCAGTTAATTCTAATAGCCAGGCCTTCTCCATCATGAGGCTCAATACTACACAGAATTCTAGAAGTTTTATTCCAGCTGTTACCAAGATGTGGAATGATCTTCTTAATCGGGTAGTTGAATCAGTGGAACTTCAAAAGTTCAAAGTTGGAGCAAATGTTTTTGTGTTGACCAGGCTGACATGAGTCTTTTTATTGTTTATATATAACATATCTGTTTTTGACGTTGTTAATAGTTTATATAGGACATATCTCTTTTGACGTTGTTACTGTTTTTAGAATGATTTATTGTTAATTTATTCTCATCATTTATTTATTTCCTTATTTCCTTTCCTCACTGGGCTATTTTTTCCCTGTTGGAGCCCTTGGGCTTAGAGCTTCTTGCTTTTCATACTAGGGTTGTAGCTTGGCTAGTAATAATAATAATAATAATAATAATAATAATAATAATAATAATAATAATAATCTGAGGCAATATTTACCTTAAATGTTGAGTTCACGTTTACTCAATTTGCAACCAAAAGATAATACAATAAGCTTCCACCTGATATCATAAAAAATACTGAAAATATTAATTCTTTCTGTATAGAACATGAAGACTGGTGCCTATTTATTTACATAGAGATAGTCATGTCACGAATATGGTTATGATATATATATATATATATATATATATATATATATATATATATATATATATATATATATATATATATATATATATATTATTATTATTATTATTATTACTATCCAAGCTACAACCCTAGTTGGAAAAGCAAGATGCTATAAGCCCAGGGGCTCCAACAGGGAAAAATAGCTCAGTGAGGAAAGGAAATAAGGAAATAAATAAATGAAGAGAACAAATTAACAATAAATCATTCTAAAAACAGTAACAACGTCAAAACAGACATGTCATATATAAACTATTAACAGCATCATAAACAAATATGTCATAAATAAACTATAAAAAGACTCATGTCCGCCTGGTCAACAAAAAAGCATTTGCTCCAACTTTGAACTTTTGAAGTTCTACTGATTCAACCACCCGATTAGGAAGATCATTCCACAACTTGGTAACAGCTGGAATAAAACTTCTAGAGTACTGCGTAGTATTGAGTCTCGTGATGGAGAAGGCCTGGCTATTAGAATTAACTGCCTGCCTAGTATTACGAACAGGATAGAATTGTCCAGGGAGATCTGAATGTAAAGGATGGTCAGAGTTATGAAAAATCTTATGCAACATGCATAATGAACTAATTGAACGACGGTGCCAGAGATTAATATCTAGATCAGGAATAAGAAATTTAATAGACCGTAAGTTTCTGTCCAACAAATTAAGATGAGAATCAGCAGCTGAAGACCAAACAGGAGAACAATACTCAAAACAAGGTAGAATGAAAGAATTAAAACACTTCTTCAGAATAGATTGATCACCGAAAATCTTGAAAGACTTTCTCAATAAGCCTATTTTTTGTGCAATTGAAGAAGACAGAGACCTTATATGTTTCTCAAAAGTAAATTTACTGTCGAGAATCACACCTAAAATTTTGAAAGAGTCATACATATTTAAAGAAACATTATCAATACTGAGATCCGGATGTTGAGGAGCCACCGTCCTTGACCTACTTACAATCATACTTTGAGTTTTGTTAGGATTCAACTTCATACCCCATAATTTGCACCATGCACTAATTCTAGCTAAATCTCTATTAAGGGATTCACCAACCCTAGATCTACATTCAGGGGATGGAATTGATGCAAAGAGAGTAGCATCATCTGCATATGCAACAAGCTTGTTTTCTAGGCCAAACCACATGTCATGTGTATATAGTATGAAAAGTAATGGGCCAAGAACACTACCCTGTGGAACACCGGATATATATATATATATATATATATATATATATATATATATATATATATATATATATATATGTGTGTGTGTGTGTGTGTGTGTGTGTGTGTGTGTGTGTGTGTATGTGTGTTTTACAAAGTATTATAACATGTAACTAAAGGATATGTATTCACTTTTACAATTCGAAATTGGGTCTCCGCAAATTAAGTCTTGTATATATATATATATATATAATATATATATATATATATATATATTATATATATATATATATATATATATATATATACCCCCTTGACATTATATCTTTTTGAAATGATAAATATATCCCTTCTAATTTCTATTATTCCTTTATTTATGTCCTTATAAATCTTATCTATATATTTTTTATATTTAATATACTCAACTCAAACGAAAGTATGTTACGCATGGCTATGAAGAAGAAGAGAGAGAGAGAGAGAGAGAGAGAGAGAGAGAGAGAGAGAGAGAGAGAGAGAGAGAGAGAGAGAGAGAGAGAGAGAGAGAGAGCAATAGCTCGGCGCTAAATTATTAAAATAATGAAATTATTACAGACTGAGCTTTCCATTAATAATAAATCTTGATATATTCACATAATAGCATTGAGAAAGATCAAACAAGACGTTCCTTATAACGAGGTTTTCATAACATTCGAGTTTGCGAACAATAAAGTATTAGGAATTTCACAAATTAGAAAATACATGTCTTATCACATTGTCTTAAATATATATAAATTAATTTTTCAAAATACAAAATTACAGACTGAGTTTTCTTGGTATATTCTCATAATAGCATTGAAAAGTTCAAACAAGACGTTCCTTATAACGAGGTTTTCATAACATTCGAGTTTGCAAACAATAAAGTATTAAGAATTTTACAATTTAGGAAATACATGTCTTATCACATTATCTTAAATATATATAAATTAATTTTTCAAAATACAAAAATATCAGTGCTTTCTTTCAACAATAAATCTTAGTATATTCACATAATAGCAGTGATCAAACAAGACGTTCCTTATAACGAGGTTTTCATAACATTCGAATTTGCAAACAATAAAGTATTAGGAATTTAACAATTTAGAAACTATATATATCCTAAATGTATATAGATTATTTTTTTTCAAAATACAAAAATATCAGTCCGTTTAAATGACCACATTTCACGAAATTCCTCAAAGAATTCGAATCTGCTTAAATAGATTTGCATAGCCAAATTGCGATGCTCACTTGTTATATGTTTCTTCGCCGATAGCGGGAGGTTTCAGCATTTATTATTTTATGTTTGACACAATTATTGCTTGTAAGGCAACGTTTCATTCCCTTCTTTATGTATAACATTCTGGTAGTCTTTTAATTTTGATTAAAATATGCTGAATTGAAATATGCTTATGGATAGATAATATAAAATCAGAGTGTTTTTTGAACCGGCTTCCTTTAAGTCTTATGAGGTTTTGATAAATACAATTAAGAATAGATTATAGTATTTAAATATAAAAAAATATCTAATTTTCCTTTTTATAGAACTTTGGAGGGTAAATGAATATAGTTATACAAAAAATACTGTAAAATGGCTGGTAGGCAAATCCAGATATCAGGATATAACAATTAGAAGCTTTCTATAGAATGTCTGACTTTTATTTAATATTATACTACGTAAATTTAATAAAATAGAAGAGATAGATGATTTAAATATTAATTTAATAAAATGCCTACCATTGGGGATAATATAACATAACATGTCCCTGAAAACTATAAATGTCAGAACCTTCTATCTTCGCGGCTCCTCAACGCAAGAGTTGCCATTTCCACTCCTTTCGCGCTAGATTTGGCTCATTTCTGGAGAATTTAGCGTGTTTTTATTATCTATCATGGTTTCACTATTTTACGCAAACACGAAATATAGTGCTTTTCTCGCTGATAGTACATTGTATGATAAACTGGTTGCCTTCCAGAATATTTTTCCTAACTTAAATTATTGAAATAATCTCTATTTTATCATTATTATAGCTAAAAAAGTGATTTAGCGCTTCTCTGGCTTCACTATTTTACACAAACACGAAATATAGTGCTTTTTTCACTGATATTATATAATATAAAAGACTGGTTGACTTCCAGAGCCTTTTCACCAACTTGAAATATTGAAACAATCTCCTTTTTATCATTATTATAGCTAAAAATGATTTATAGTATGTAATATGATAAACTGGTTGCCTTCCAGAGTCTTTTTACCAACTTAAATTATTGAAACAATCTATGTTTTATCATCATTATAGCTAAAAAATATGTTTAGTATATATGATAAACTGATTGCCTCCCAGAGTCTTTTTACCACCTTGAATTATTGAAACAATATCTGTTTTATCATTATCATAGCTAAAAAGGATTTATAGTATATAATATGACAAAATGATTGCCTTCCAGAATCTTTTTACCAATTTAAATTATTGAAACAATCTCTGTTTTATCATTATCATAGCTAAAAAGGATTTATAGCATATAATATGATAAAATGATTGCCTTCCAGAATCCTTTTACCAACTTAAATCATTGAAACAATCTCTCTTTTATCATTATTATATCTAAAAAGGATTTATAGCATATAATATGATAAAATGATTGCCTTCCAGAATCCTTTTACCAACTTAAATTATTGAAACAATCTCTATTTTATCATTATTATATCTAAAAAGGATTTATAGTATATAATATGATAAAGTGATTGCCTTCCTGAATCTTTTTACCAACTTAGATTATTGAAACAATCTCTGTTTTATCATTATAATAGCTAAAAAGGATTTATAGTATATAATATGATAAAATGATTGCCTTCCAGAATCCTTTTACCAACTTAAATTATTGAAACAATCTCTGTATTATCATTATCACAGCTAAAAAAAGATTTATAGTAACTAATATGATAAAAAGATTGCCTTCCAGAATCCTTTTACCAACTTAAATTATTGAAACAATCTCTGTATTATCATACATAATTATTATTATTTTATAGTTTATTTATGACATATTTGTTTTTGATGCTGTTAATAGTTTATATATGACATGTCTGTTTTGACGTTGTTACTGTTTTTAGAATGATTTATTGTTAATTTGTTCTCTTCATTTATTTATTTCTTTATTTCCTTTCCTCACTGAGCTATTTTTCCCTGTTGGAGCCCCTGGGCTTGTAGCATCTTGCATTTCCAACTAGGGTTGTGGCTTGGATAGTAATAATAATAATAATAATAATAATAATAATAATAATAATAATAATATAAAAATTGATTTAGCGCCTTTTTTGGCGCATTTTGGAAGTTAAGCTAGCGCGTATTCAGAAATGGCAACGCTGCTCAACACTAAATGCACTGTGCTCGTGTTTACTATTCATCTGCGCTCTTGTGATTATGTATTTTGTTCACAGTGTTCTATTTCTCTCTCCATCGTAGTTTTTATGACGAGGGTATTTTCTTAATGGTAAGTACACGCTGGTGATGAATTTTACTTCATATTATACGTGAGAGAAGCGTAGATAATGCGTTTTTTACAGTATCGGGTCCATCGTGGACGTTAAAATGTAATCTGTTAGCTCCGCCGTAATTCTATCTCTCATTTACGATGTTATTTATTAATATTTATTAGAAATTTAATATAAAATCTGGTTGCTGATGTATAGAAGAATATATATTTGCAATAATTTGTGGTAGAACGTATGTTGCACGTATGGAATTTGCACGATGGTCTTTGGCGGGTTACCTTTCCTCACTGGGCTATTTTTCCCTATTGGAGCCCCTGGGCTTATAGCATCTTGCTTTTCCAATTAGGGTTGTAGCTTGGATAGTAATAATAATAATAATAAAGGCACTGTCGGCGCCTTAGGGCAATAGCTGCTATTTCTCCTTTTCGATTTTATACGAGAAAATATCGTTAATTTGCTATTTTTAGATATTTGTATGTAATTTTACCTTTTATTAACTTGTACCGTTTGGATATTCTTGACAAAAGGTAGAGGAGACATGTACTATCTTAATTGTATACCTTGGCCATATTTAAATTTCCCAAATGGCCACATTTAAATTCCCCGGAGCCTTTGTGTGCTAGCCGCTAGTTCCTCTCGCGTGTATTAAAGATTGACACCAACTAACGTAAACCTCACCCCCTAACCCTCTGCGACCCCTCTTTCACTGCCGTATTTCAATCGGCCGCTATCATACATACACCCCAATTTCTCTAATGGTCACATTTAAATTCCCCAAATGGTTTCATTTAAATTCCTCAGATGGCCACATTTGAATTACCCAAATAGCCACATCTAAATTTCCCAAATGGCCCAATTTAAATTCCCCAAATGGCCACATTTGAATTCTGCAAATGGCCACATTTAGATTACCCAAATGGCCATATTTAAATTTCCCAAATGGCCACATTTAAATTCCCCAAATGGCCTCGTTTAGATTCCCCAAATGGCCACATTTAAATTTCCCAAATGGCCACATTTAAATTTCCCTAATGGCCACATTTAAATTTCCCAAATGGCCACATTTAAATTTCCCAAATGGCCACATTTAAATTTCCCAAATAGCCACATTTAAATTCCCCAAATGGCCACATTTAAATTTCTCAAATGGCCACGTTTAGATTTCCCAAATGGCCACATTTGAATTCCCCAAATGGCCACATTTGAATTCCCCAAATAGCCGCATTTAAATTTCCCAAAATGGCCACATTTAAATTCCCCGGAGCCTTTGTGTGTTAGCAGCTAGTTCCTCTCGTGGCGTTAAAAATTGACACCGTTAGTAAACCTCACCCCCTAACCTAACCTACAAGCGGTGTCCTTACCTACTTACCTAATGGGGGCTGATGCCCCCTCTGCGACCCCCCTTACATTGCCGTATTTCAATCGGCCGTTATCATACATACAGGTGGCCGTTATCATACATACATCCCAATTTCTCAAATGGTCACTTTTAAATTCCTCAAATGGTCTCATTTAGATTTCCCAAATGGCCACATTTAAATTTCCCAAATGGACACATTTAAATTTCCCATGTGGCCACATTCAAATTCCCCAAATGGCCACGTCTAAATTTCCCAAATGGCCCAATTTAAATTTCCCAAATGGCCCAATTTAAATTTCCCAAATGGCCCAATTTAAATTTCCCAAATGGCCCAATTTAAATTCCCTAAATGGCCACATTTAAATTCCCCAAATGCCCACATTTAAATTCCCCAAATGGCCACATTTAAATTCCCCAAATGGCCACATTTAAATTCTGCAAATGGCCAAATTTAAATTTCCAAATGGCTACATTTAAATTCCCCAAATGGTCACATTTAAATTCTCCAAATTGCGATATTTAAATTTCCCAAATTGTCACATTCAAATTCCCCAAATGGCCACATTTAGATTAACCAAACGGCCACATTTAAATTCCCCAAATTGTCATATTTAAATTAACCAAACGGCCACATTTAAATTCCCCAAATGGTCACATTTAAATTCACCAAATTGCCACATTTAAATTCCCCAAACTTGACATTATATGCTCTCATATAAATCCCCGGGTAGTATTATTACGGGCAGGTTCCCTATTTCATTCGGTTTTCACTTGTAAATTATTTTATTTAGAATTAGAGGTATATAGCATATCTATTTGTCTGGATGTTATCTTACCTGATTTAGTCCTGAATTTATTTTACGCAAAAAAAATTGTGAAGGTTTACAAAATTTCAGGCTAGCAGTTTTTTTTTCTTAAAACATTTGCTGCAGCCGAATGGCAGATATAGAGTTAAATGCATTGCGAATTTAAATATAGGTACATAAGCAAGCGAGTGGTTGCGGGAAGTGTAACTTCCGCTTGGTAATTAAAGACGTACAGCACTAAGTCAGGTTAAGCACGAGTACCTTAGGCCTAGACATATCTAGATGATTTTTATATAACTAGGGGAACGGCAAACAGCTTTAGCATAGAAAACGTGATTGAAACCCATTTTCTATGCCTCTACAGCCACGTCTCAGTAATTATGCATTTGTAATAATAATAATGTTTATTGGACATCAAATATTTACATACAAAAGATTTACAAAAAAGACTCAGTCCAAGCCCATGTGGAGTAGAGCTCTTCGGGCAATAATAAAATTAAAATAATATCATCAATTAACCCTTTTACCTCCAAAGGATGTACTGGTATGTTTCACAAAACTCATCCCTTTACCCCCATGGACGTACTGGTACGTCCTTGCAAAAAACTATTTGTTCCGTAACCGAAATACAAACCACGCTATTTACAAAGGGTATTACTTTTAGCGTAGCTGAAATGGCGAGCCATTAGAATTTAACGAGGGTGTATTACCCCCGCGCTAGTTAGCGGGGGGGTAGGGGAGTGGTAGCTAGCTACCCCTCCTCCCCCTCACACACAGGTGAATACTCACTTTCACTTTTGGCTCGGACTGTGACAGACGTCTCTGTCTTGGTCCTCGCTTGGCAGCCATTGTCTGTTTTGTCTTTACTTAATCGCTTACTTTTCTTTTACTCAATATATATGTAAACATGTTTTCATGTTTGTATATATATTTGAGTATAGAAATAAGTAAGTTTCCTTTTCAGATGTGTGTGTGTAGTGTACGATTCTACGTGGAGGCCTCGGCAGTTAGGCCACCACGGCCTAATTTTATGGGTTGCGATCGAGTTTGACTTCGGTCTTTCTCTCTCTCTCTCTCTCTCTTGAGGTCGTTCACCCTTTTACTATGTTTTACTACGCCCTTGTAGCTTCCTTCCCGTGTGGGTGGGGTTGCTACGCCGTACATTTTGTCTCAATTAGTTTATGAATCTAATTGTAGTTGTTAATTTTTCAGCTTGTAGAACGATTCCTTTCGGGGTTTTCGTTTTTTTCTTTAGTGTTCATTCATTTTTAAATTACATAATTACATAGTTACATAATTATAATTGTTATAATTCTGTTTTGGTTACAGCTCTCCTTCCGCGAGTGTAAGTGGTTGTGAGGGCACGTGCCTATTGTGTAATTCTTGTTCCTTTTCCTCGGGATTCCTCTTCGGAGCCTTCCCGGGGGAATGAATGTGTACTAATATTATTTGTTTTTTTTTTTACAGTTACCGATCTAGTTCGTTTCTGTAATATAGCAACGGTGTGAGCTGTCTGGTTGAGTCCTGGGGATTCGGCTGTTGCTGCCTCCCCCTTGTATTGTCGTCAGGGGCGTGTCTCCTACTGGTAGTACTCCCGTGTCGACGGACAGCTCTCCAGTTCATTTTAGAACAGTCAGGAGGCTTGCCTCCTTGGGCGGATAACTTTCCTTCCGAGGGAAGTTTTTTCCTGTCCAGGCTTGAGCTTTTCCTCTTTTGGGGGGTTCTTCTCTTGCCTTTTTTTCGTGCGACTATGCTCTTGGTGCTGAGCGGTCGCACCTGCAGTTTCGCTCAAGGGGCTGGGCAACTGCAGGATCTCCTCTTCGGAGGATTGCCCCTTTTAGGTCACTGGCTGACCAGTCTCTTCCACGAAGTGTTTCTCTTTCGTTCGCGAGAGAGTACACTCATAGAGACTCCTCTTCGGAGGTTTCTTCTGTTGCTGTTGCTGTTGGCCTCCCTCGCCGTAAGGCCCTCCGTCCGCCTCGTCGTAAGGGCCTCTCATCTCCCTATAAGGGTGCTTGAGGCGCCTTTTTGAATCTCCGTTTGCAGCCTACAACTTCTTTTTCTCGATCTTCCGTCTTGGTGCAGATGGACAGCAGTCTAATCTCGTCTTCCGACGGGCAACGGTCTTCCCGACGGACAACGGTCTTCCCGACGGACAGCGGTCTTCCGACGGACATCAGTCTCCCGGCGGACAACGATCCCTTCGGGGCAAAGGGTTGCCCCCACGGGGGTTCTTCCCTTGCGTGTCAGGGTTTCCCTGCGCGCCCTTCTGTTCGTCAGCGCTCTCCTGTTCGTCAGCGCTTTCAAGATGATCTTCCCTGCAGTTCCTGTTACGTGCCCTGTGCGCCCACGTTCGCCCTCGCGATCTAGAACTTAGGTTCAGGTCGGGGTCAAGGACTCTTCTTCTTTGCGCGGGCTTCCACGCGTAGCCTTCTGCTCGTCAGCGATCATCAGCTCGTCAGCGATCATCAGCTCGTCAGCGATCATCAGCTCGCCAGCGATCGTCAGCTCGTCAGCGATCATCAGCTCGCCAGCGATCGTCAGCTCGTCAGCGATCATCAGCTCGCCAGCGATCTCCGGATCGCCCACGTGTGTTACAGCTGGCACGCCAACGTTCTCCAACACTTCTGAAGGAACATGGTTCGCCAGCTACTAGCTCAACTGCGGATGCTGATCGCCATCGCGCGACCCTCAACTGCAGATGCTGATCGCCATCGCGCGACCCTCAACTGCGGATGCTGATCGCCATCGCGCGACCCTCAACTGCGGATGCTGATCGCCATCGCGCGACCCTCAACTGCGGATGCTGATCGCCATCGCGCGACCCTCAACTGCGGATGCTGATCGCCATCGCGCGACCCTCAACTGCGGATGCTGATCGCCATCGCGCGACCCTCAACTGCGGATGCTGATCGCCATCGCGCGACCCTCAACTGCGGATGCTGATCGCCATCGCGCGACCCTCAACTGCGGATGCTGATCGCCATCGCACAACCCTGAACGATTGCCCGCTTCGCATGCTGCTCCTCATCGCACAACCCTGAACGATCGCCCTCTTGCGGATGCTGATCACCATCGCACCCTTTCACGCGATCATTCACCTGCGCATACTGCTCGCCATCGCACAACCCTGAACGATTGCCCGCTTCGCATGCTGCTCCTCATCGCACAACCCTGAACGATCGCCCTCTTGCGGATGCTGATCACCATCGCACCCTTTCACGCGATCATTCACCTGCGCATGCTGCTCGCCATCGCACAACCCTGAACGATTGCCCGCTTCGCATGCTGCTCCTCATCGCACAACCCTGAACGATCGCCCTCTTGCGGATGCTGATCACCATCGCACTCTATCACGCGATCATTCACCTACACATGCTGCTCGCCATCGCTTACCGCCAGCGATCTTCTTCACCTACGCGGCAGCACGATCCCTCGCCGTCACGCCCAATCGCCTGCGCGCCCGCGCGATCGCTCGCCTGCGCGCCCGCGCGATCGCTCGCCTGCGCGCCCGCGCGATCGCTCGCCTGCGCGCCCGCGCGATCGCTCGCCTGCGCGCCCGCGCGATCGCTCGCCTGCGCGCCCTCGCGACCGCTCGCCTGCGCGCCCTCACGACCGCTCGCCTGCGCGCCCGCGCGACCACTCGCCTGTGCGCCCGCGCGACCACTCGCCTGTGCGCCCGCGCGACCATTCGCCTTTGCGCGACCGTTCGCCCTCGCGCGACCATAGTTCGCGGCGAATTCCACAGCCGGTGGTAGCAGCAGGGACGCGTGCTCCTAGGCGGCACTCGGGATCACCTCCATCCAAGCACAGGTTGGTAGTGCAGGACGAAGACATGTCAGTACAGCATTCTTCCCACCTTCTTTTCAGGCAGGAACCGTCGTGTCCTCTCCAAAGGATCGCCCGATCCCTTTCACCTTAGCGAGGATTTCGGACTCTGTGTCCTTGGAGCAGCAGACATGGTTTGATCCGCTGGTACGGGCGTTAATGAGGTTTATGAAACCAGCACTCACCGGCCAGGGTAACAAACCAGCGGCTGTCTCTCCTACGCTGAAGAGAAAGAGAGGAGTGGACTTCGTGGTGACTTCCCCCAGGGCGAAGTTGGTTCCCAAGAGGTCGGTCTCGAGGGTCCCCTCTCCTGCACGAGTACTCTCTCCTTCTCCCGCCCTGGAAGGATTTTTGGCGGGGGGGCTTTCCGTTGAAGATTTCTCCATCGGACAAGGGGTGACTGCTTACCTCTTCCTCTGGGAGCTTACCAGGTTCTTTCCCTCCTCGGTTACGGCCCGAGGTTTGGTTCAAGGAAGCTACAGGAAGATCAAGGGTACTTTCCTCCTCTCGAGCTCAGGCACCTTGGCCTTTCGTCGTTAAGTATCTACTTGCGGACAAGCTCGATGTTGTACCATCTGGACGCACTGACTGAAGGCTTCCTTCGGGTGTCTCATCTGTGGAGGTCAACGACCTCAGACACCCTTCCATCCTTGAGAAGAGTTTTGTCTTTGCCCAAGGACAGAGACTTAAACATCTGCTGTGCGGAGTAAATCGACTTCCGGTTTCACTCCTCCAAGGCGCTTTCTTCCAGACTCTGCAGGGCTCCAGCTCCCTTTTCTTTCAACCACGTCGGCCTAAGTTATCGGCTACGACAACTGGGACAAGGTGTCCAATTGCAGTTTCCTCCTGTCAGGAACAGATGGCACGGGAGACTCCCCCGGGGGGGCATAGTCCTAAAAGGAGTTCACGAACTCTAGGATTGCAGGTTTCTTCGCTGGGAGGATGCTTAAGGTTACTCATCCGAATGACAGCTTCCCGATGCCCATTCCCGCACAATCTCTGTGAGTAGCCAAGGATATCGCGCCTGCCGTCTCTGTCAGCGAATTCAGTGTCTCTGAACCTCTATGCCATAGCATCAGCAGAGTTGCCCGGTTGGGCAGAATGATCCATACCTTAGGCGAAGGTCTTCCTTAGGATCATCGACGGCTTCACCCCCGGCCCCCTCAGTCGATCCTTTCTTGTAAGGAAGGATCTGAGAGGGGACGTCCATAGTCGACCTCTCAGCCCTGATCAAGTTTGTCGAACAAACTTCGGCCAGCGTAGACCAGCAGAATCGATCAAACTGGTAACGAGGCGACAGGACTCCTTTAACCCTGGATCGGAAGGACGGGTACTTTCAGTTTCCATTCCATCCATCTTCCAGGGTGCTCGTCGAATTCAGCCTAAACTGCAAGTATTCCTGCTTATGATGCAGTGTGGCTATCCCGCCGTGGCATAGCAGGTTTGTTTCCCCAGAGAACTCTCCCTGCCTTCCTCTTGGCCGCTCAGGTGCAGACTTCCGCCTCCTCTGCTGTTTGGAGGGCTGGTCAACTCCGGTAGGCTCGGGTTTCGACCTGATTCAGCGCCGGGAAAAGCTTCCGAATGCTGACCATGAGTGTGGGCTCATGGTATTTTGCTTGGAGCCTTCTCTTCCTCTGCCTCAACATCTGGAGTATCTGGCCATGATATTGAGTCAACCGCCTTACCACGTTGGAAACCCCGCTTCTCGTCCGTCCAGCGAGGTTAAGCAACGTCGGTACTTGGATGGGTGACCACCTGGGGACGCCAGATTCTGTTACCACATCCTCCGAGCCTTCCTTTCGGTTCACCGTGGCAAGACTGAGGAGAGTCGCAGTACCTGTTCTCAGTCAAGCAGAGTTTTCAGCCCTACCTTGGAACGTTTCCTAGTTCTTCTTTCCTCATTGACCCGTTTATAGTCCGAACGGTCGCCTCAGGATAAGTTCCATGTGGGGCGATTCAAGTTCCGGTGGCTTCAGGCAATGTTTAACCGGACTCCCTGGCCCTATGGGACCAGCGGAACTATTAAACCTGCAATGGGTGTTGACCTATGGAGCCTCTTGATGGTAGTGGATATTCTCGTCCTTTCCCCACATTCTTGATGCGGTTCTCGGACTCGTCAAAGGAAAGGGGGGGGGGGCGTGTTCCGGTCCAGGCCTATGGTCAAGACCTGAAGGATACCTCTCCATCATTCAGGCAGGCTTAAGGGCCTTAGTCTGGCCCCTCTTCAGATCCTACCGCTCCTGCCAAGTCGCCCCGTTGCGTGTCGACTTCATGCTAACCAGCAGGGGACGCATTTTCACACCTTCACATCTTGCAGTAGAGATATCGGGATGATTGAGATTCTCTCAATTCCACCATCGGCTCTCTCATTCCAGGCAGGGGAATGTTTCTCTCAGACTATCCGAGCAGAGCCTCATAGAGAGAGTGTACCTAGGGGTCTTTGACCTTGGGTAACCAGCAAGTGCTGGTCTGGGGGACCTGATCGCGACAGCTTGGAACCTCAAGCTTCCGCTAGTTTTCCCCCCAGTCTCAGACCCCGAGACTCTGGCAAGATGCATTCCGGTGATGGTGGGACAACTTCGACGCCTGCGTCTTCCCTCCTTTTTGTCTGCGGACAATGGGTCTCAACAAAACCAGGTTGTCTGTCAACCTTTCAATGGGAGAGCTCCACTGGGACTATGTGCAGAACGGTTTCTGGACCCTCTGCTTCCCCTGACGGAACTCCCGGGAGAGCTTCTCCCACGGCGCAGACTACTCAAGCAACCACACTGCGACATCTCTCCCGAACCGGGGCGTCGCTTCGGCTTCATGCCTGGAGACACTACGCTTCCTCCTCTAGAAGAGACAACCCGCTACAGTCGCGGTACGGAGGTCGCGTCATCTGCGATAGTCATCCACAGGGGTCTCCCAGGCAAAGTGAAGAGTCTAAGGTGGTTGGTGCCGTGGGAGATATACTTCTTCCCGTGAGGCCTCTTCTCCAGCAATAACGGTCTTATTGCCTTTCGGCGGGAGGAAACTCCTTTCCGCTCTTGGCAATGAAGCCTGTCGCTCAGCCTTTCCCTGACCTTCAGGCTTAAAGGAATAACTTTTTCCTGCCCGCTGGATCTATCCTCGCTCATGCGAAGCTACGATCGTCCCTGCCCTAGTCGGAGGAAGACCTCCAACTTGGAGCATGGCTCGGACTTTTAGTCCTTTAAGAGATCTTCTCAAGACCCTTTTACGACAGGCCTCGGATTGTATTCCGCCCTGGGTCTTCTGCTCACTCTGGCCACGGCCAGTGTGTGAGCAATCTTCTTGGTCTCTTACTACTCCCCCCCTTTCTAAGGAAGAGGGGAAGGCAACATTCAGGCTCGCTCCTGAGTTGTTGGCTAGACTCAGAATCTGAGGGTCCCGACCCTTCGGTCCGATTCATTCAAGATTTTGAGTCTCCATTCTGTGTCTGATGTCCCAAGACCTTCTCTTTCTTGCCAGTACAGGAATCGAGAGGTTAGCGCTGGGAACAGCTGCAGTTTGGCCTCAGTTGCAGCCGATTTGGGAACACAAGGAGGACATGGGGGGAGAGTCACCAGTATACCTCTTCAGCCCGGACTCAAGGACATTCATCTCGACCTGTCTTCAGACCCTCCCCCGTCACGTCGCCCTACAGCACGATGTTGGATACATCGCAACGTCCCTCGCCTTCGAGTAATACTACTCTGTGACGCAGGTGCTACAAGCTGGAGTCTGGAAGCGTCTGATGACCTTCGCAGCCCGCTTCCTGCAGGGCGTGACCCACAGGAGTCTCGATACGTTTTCTATCGCTCTGTGGTGGCTACACAACAGCTGGTCTAACCTCAGGCTCCTTTTTGGACAGGTAGCAGAAGGTTGAGGGCATTGTTATCAGGTTTTAGTCTGCATGAACGAAAGAAGTATGTCTGGCCCTTACTTCTTTCTTCATCATCCCCTCTACGGGGAAGCAGCATCCTGGTCTCTGCATAGCTGACCTCGAACCTCTGCAGGTAAACCATGCTTCCTTGTGTTCCGAGTATTGAGTCAATACTGTCGCGTCCCCCATACCCTGACGAGGTGGTATTGGGAACGTCTTAACCCAGAGTTCCTTCTGGAACTCCAGGTCAACTGCCTAAGACGGGTCACACTTCTTCCTTCACACACAAGCTTACGTAGGCCACATGGTTCCTTGCGGTGCAAGGAACTTGTGAGGTGCAGGGACTCCTTTTCTCGAGTGCGACTCACTCGGATTCTGAGTCCCCGGGTAAAGCCAAAGCCAGTATGGCTGGGGACTTTCCACCCTTCCTAAGGGATAAGTCACCCTTTGTAAATAGCGTGGTTTGTATTTCGGTTACGGAACAAATGACAAATTCGAAGATAATTTGTATTTTTCCTAACCATACAAACCTTAGCTATTTACACATATTTGCCCGCCAGCCCTGTCCCCCAAGACAAGTCCTACCTCTAAGTGAAAGTGAGTATTCACCTGTGTGTGAGGGGGAGGAGGGGTAGCTAGCTACCACTCCCCTACCCCCCCGCTAACTAGCGCGGGGGTAATACACCCTCGTTAAATTCTAATGGCTCGCCATTTCAGCTACGCTAAAAGTAATACCCTTTGTAAATAGCTAAGGTTTGTATGGTTAGGAAAAATACAAATTATCTTCGAATTTGTCATTTACATTTTTTTTGTGTGCATATTTTTGATAATTTTATGAGAGACTTAAGGCATTTTCCAAAAGAATGAGACCAACCTGACCTCTCTATGACAAAAATTAGGGCTGTTAGAGCAATTTAAAAAATATATATAGAAAAATCTTCTTGAAAAAAAAAAAAAACCCTGGGGGTTAAAGGTTGGAAAGTTCCAAATAGCCTGGGGGGTAAAAGGGTTAAGAAAAAATGAAAAGTAAATGTTGATATAGATATACGATATGTATCTCAGATTCGAAAATCCTGTTCAAACCTCTGAAAAATATGGATATGTTTGCATCACATTAGGTTATGATCTGTTAACCTTACCGTATGGAGGGTTAGGTTAGAAATCCCAGTTGTTCTTTACTTATTTACATATTTGAATTTCCACAATGTGCTTACTGTATTTGGTTGATATTGAAAACTGTTACTGTTTCTACCGTAGGGAAGGTTAGGTTAGAAATCCCAGTTCTTTACTTATTTACGTACATACAGTATTTGAATTTCCACAATTGTGCTTACTGTATTTGCTTGGTACTGAAATCCGTTAATTGTTTCAGCAGTGTGGAGTGTGCTCTGGGAAAGCGTGTGATGCCTGCATCATCAGCTGATGTCATAGGGGCAGCGTTGGCCTCTACGTACCAACAGAAACCTGCGGACACTGCCCCATCCACAGCCTTCGTAAAGAAAAGTTTGATTGACGACCAGCTTGTAGCTTCGAGCAAACAGGTAGGATGGGTTGATCATATGAATTCTACAGAATTGTATATTAAGAATGTGGTAAAGTACATTGACTGAACATTTTATTTAGCTTTAGCTTTGTTCTTGTATTATCAGAAATTGGGATGCGATTCATGCTGTGGTTTGTTAGTACAATACCTCGGAATTCTGTCGTTTGAGTTGAGCGAGTTCCAGTATTTACATGGACTTACTATCGTGATAGATGAGTATGTGGTGACATTGTATGAAAGGTTTAATTTTTGAGGAGATTCTGGGGAAAAGTCCATGAGGTTTTTGGTAAGAAAATGTTTCTATTTCTTATGACAAAGTTACTGAACAGTATATTAAAACAAGTGGAAACATCTCAGCCTTTAAAAATCAGTTGCATTGCTAAAATATTCTCGGTGAGAAGCTTAGAAAAGGGAGAGATTATATTAAGAAAGTAGTAAACTTAAGTTATCAAGTAAGAATTAGGTAAAATTCAAGTTCAAAGCATATCACAGATAATAGGAATACAGAACTTAAACTAGGCAACTTTTCATTTACTAACTTTCTGCTTTCGAATCTGCTGTTTAGTAATTTTGATTCAAACAAAAGACCTTTGCTTTAAACCATATAGTACTGTGTTCTGTCGTTGAATTTGTGGGACCTAAGTCTGATAGTGCTTTAGTATTTTAGGTGATATAAATTTAAATGGAAAGGTTAATGTGTTGGTCTTATTTAGCTCATTAAAGGGATTTTGACGAAGGAAAAATCTATCTCTGGGAAGAGGCCTGTGACGCCCGGTGAAAAGTCCTTCTTTGTACCTTTTCTAATATAAATCTTCCAAATATACTAGAGAAAGATAAAAGCATGGAATGCAGAGGTTACAACCCTCGCGCGAACACCTTGTAGGTGTCACATGTACTGTAGGCCTTGCAAATTTCAAAGGGTGGGATTTGCATCAGTTTTTTGTTATTAAATACTGTAAGATTAAAAATACAGCTGTAATCTTATGGTAACATATTGAACTATGAATCAACTACATGTGAAGTGTTTATACATCTTTCATAAGTCCTCTTGGTGAGAGATTATTGAGGATCTAGATGTCAAATTGAAAGAACAGTATTATTGAAAGAGATGTGGCTCAGAATAAGGTTAGCATATAGTCCTGTAGATGCACAACATTTGGAAGAGGGTCACTCAACTCGACACGATTCAGCTTGGTCTATTCCTTAGGGTTTGTGACGGTGCCGAGAGAGAGGTTGTGACTCAAAGGCAGGAAGCAATCAACTGAGTTATTTATTATAGAACACTCTCCTTTATATACAAAACCTCAAGGCAACAGGTTTTTTCATGTTCACAAGACAGACAATGTTACAGAGGAAAACCGGAGATATGATTATTCAGGTTCTTTTTAGTGCGAGGGAAGAGCGCAGATGCAAGCATAATATATACAAAATAATTTATGTACGATCGTGTTACACACGGTTGGTACAGGTTCCTCTCTAACTGAAGTGCTTGATATGGTTTTTTAAGAATTCATTGTGAAAGAAATACCTAGAGAATTGTTAAAACAAAGGAAGTGTTGTACACATTCTTCCGAAGGGCTCTGGAGACTGTCAAACTGTATATGAATATGAGACATATGTTTTACATGTTTAATTTAGGCCAGTATTTTTTAGAGCATTCAATTCAAGTTGGGACTGTTTAAATCATTAGTACTATAGTCAATTTCTTTTAGCTATGCAGATTTGCATCAACTCGCAGCTCTGCCCTTTTAGCTCGGAAAAGTTTCCTGATCGCTGATTGGTTGGACGAGATAATTCTAACCAATCAGCGATCAGGAAAATTTTCCGAGCTAAAACGGCACCGCTGCGAGTCGGTGCAAATCTGCCTTGATAAAAGAAATGGACTATAGATAGAATGTTGTTTAGGAAAGCAGGTAAGATGTCACATATAATGGTAGTTAATATTGATTCTTGAATACCATTCTCATCGTAAGCTCTCTTCCGTATTGGAAATTTGCTTCTGTTTTGGACTAGCAAATTCCTCTCGCTGTTGGTCTAGCCATCTACTCACTAATGTCTGTGATATTGGTTGCGTTTCATTGATATTTAGTATATAGTTTGTCTTTTGATTGATATTATAGATAGAGGGAGAGAGAGCGAGAGACCAGTACTGGGATGACAATAATATTTGGAATACAGCTTCAGATTTTTGTAGTTTTTTACACCATACGTTTTTCACTTCTCTTGCAATTAACCTGTTCTTAAATGTGATACAATGTGGTCCAGATTTGACACTTTGTTTAGGAAACTATATGATTCCAATAGTTTGTGCTTGGCTTTTACCTATGAGGTTAGGCAATTTACCTGGTCTTGGTTGACAGTTACTTTTGGTAAAAGATTTTTTTGTGGAATTGGACATCGTCTTCCACACACTACAGATAGCTGTTGCTGGATTAATAGCCCGAGTCAAAGGCACTGGAAAGGACTAGTTTAGTTCCAAGATCTTTTAGTTTGTTGTTATACATGGCTACATTCAAATTTTAGACTTGGTATTATGAAGTACTCTGTCCCCTAAAACCTGTAATATTATGGGGACATGAAAATTAAAGTTAGCTTTTACTATTCTTGTTGAATGCCTTTGGAGTCGAAGCAGGATAAGGGAACTAGAGGCAAATACAGTAACACATGTTAAAATTCAGTATGAGCACATGAAAATTAAAGCTTTTAGAATTTTTATGAATGCCTTTGGAATCGAAGCAAGATAAGGGAACTAGAAACAACACCACATGAAATTCAGTGGAAAAAAATATTCAAAGAGGAAGTCTAATATTTGCAGAAACTGCCTGGTATTTGAAAGCTTCCTTTTCCTTCCCACTCTTAGGTAAAACCAATATTGTCTGGATTATATTGTATTATTTAAATTTTGCATCATGAAACTGGTTTCAATTTAATGAAAATTTAACAAAATTATGTTCATTTTTATGAGGCATAGTAAATATACTCTTCAACCTGGTACAGTATCTGTAGATGCTGCTATTTTTTATATTTTGTAAAATAAAGAGCACTTAAAATTATAGTATCCCAATTAAAACATGTTTCCTGCTTTGTCAACCAGAAGGCCTCAGAAGGAAAGAATCCTTGTATTGCTTTAGTTGATGGTATCGAATAATCTCTCAACTTGAATTTCTGTTTGGTTTAGTATTCAGATACAAATGTTGCATTGAGTTGTGTTAAATCTACAGGTTTCTTCTTAAGGAAATCCTTGAATTTTTAGGTACATCATTATTAATTTATTTATTTGAATACTTTATGCAAGTCAGTCAGATTATTTAAGTACTTGTAATTCTTGTGTTTGAATTGATTAGAATTTCATTGTGGTCTCCAGTAGCTTAATTCCTGATGTTTTGGTTCATTTTGTCGCCTTTTTTCTTACTTTGTACTCTCTTACAATTGGTAATCCCTTGACGAAGGGTTCATTACGGAAAAATAAGCCCACGGAGTATTATTTTACTTGCATAAGCCAATCTCGAACCTTAACTACAACCCGTGGAAAAGCAGAATGCTACGAGGTCTAGGCCCCAGTTGGAAAAGCAGCCAAATGAGGAAATGAGAATTGAAGAAAGAATAAACCATAAACGATAAGTTACCGAGAAGAATAATATAAATGTGAAACGGGAATATAAATTATGATAAAGGCTATTGAGGTATCCTGAAGTTGGGATCAAATTGTTGAAAATTTAACCATTTTTTTTATTATAAAATTTGGTTGTGAGCTTTGAATTACCGTACTCTGATATCTTATCTGTTTACGTTTGAAATCTGACTTATCAATCATTCTTTTATATTAAACCACAGGATTGCATAGATAGCTTTTTTGTCCTGCACGTTAGGTATTTGAACATTTCATAGAATCGGTAGAACTTAAAAAGTTCAAACTTGCAGCAAATGTTTTTTATGTTGAATCGGCTGACATAAGTCTTTTTATAATTTATATATGAAATATGTTTTGATGATGTTACTGTTTTTAAGATATTTTATTGTTAATTATTTCTCATATCGTTTATTTATTTCCTTATTTCACTGGGCTGTTTTTCCCTGTTGGAGCCCTTGGGCTTATAGCACCTTGCTTTTCCAACTAGGGTTGTACCTTAGCTAATGATAATGATGATGATAGTAATGATAATGATAATAGTAGAGACCCTTAGCCTTCAGAGTACGTTTGACGCTAATATAAGATAGAAATGTGCCTTATATAATTAGGAATTATTTATTTTTGAGGGTTTGGAATTATTTCTCATATCGTTTATTTATTTCCTTATTTCACCGGGCTATTTTTCCCTGTTGGAGCCCTTTGGCTTATAGCATCTTGCTTTTCCAAGTAGGGTTGTACCTTAGCTAATAATAGTAACGATGATAATAGTAATGATAATAGTAGAGACCCTTAGCCTTCAGAGTACGTTTGACGCTGATATAAGATAGAAATTTGTTCTATATAAAGAGGAATTGTTTATGTTTGAGGGTTTGACGAGCCTGTTGCCATTGAATCTTAGATCTAGGTCTTCAGTCCCGAGTATTCTTGGTTTGCCGTTAAATGTTGCGTAGGGTTGAAGTGAGTAAAGCTATTTCTGAGCCCTAATCATTTTGGATCTTCTCTGGAGACTAGGAAGAGACATTTCGATTCTTGAAGAGTAAGTAAAATCCTACATAAATATCTAGAGAAGGATGTGTGACATTTTCCAGTTCCCAGGTTTAATGTGCTTATCAAATTTCATACCTCTTTTTGCACAATTGACTTTTAAGCATTTTATCACCGTTCAAGACACCTTTTGTTGGATTTTGGATTATTGCATTTTTTCAACGTTCCTTGACTAAAGAATGTATTCTTTTCTGAATGAATAAATCTTTAGCTGCAGTTAGCATGATTTTTGTTGCTACTTTTTATGATCTTTAGTTTCGATAGTATTTTTCATATTTATCTTTTTGAATACCATGTAAATTTTCCATATTTTCACTCAATTGAGCATGATAACTTCTCATTACTGCCACTTTCAAAATTGATTAGTCCTGATTTTGATTTGGAAGTTAAGACTGACAGCGAGTGCTGATTTCAAACTGCCTCAGATTTTTTTGAGGATCAAAATTGAAGGTATGTTGAAAAAAGTTGCAGGTATTTTTGTTTTTCCTGAGTAATGCCATCATTTTGCAATCATATTCACTTTGAGATTTTGACAAGAAACATCATTTTCCTTTAGGATGCAAAATGCTTTTGGGACACTTTTATAGTTTGGTTCATTTTCCTTTTGGAAGCAACGACCTTTTCCAATTTAGCACATTATTCTTATCAAGTCTTCTGAGCCCTTTGTCCTTGATGATAAATATTGTTTCATGAATAAAATAAACCCATAATTTATGATAAAATTAAGTTTATTGTGAGCTTTCGAAGGGCCGTCTCCCGTCCTCTCCAGAAAACATAAATATTTTGTTTTTCAGAAAACAAGTTTTTTGTTTTCTGAAGAGGAAGGGAGACGTTCCCTTCGAAAGCTCAAGATAAATGTAATTTTTCATAAACATAATTTATGATAAAATTAAGTTTATTGTGAGCTTTCGAAGGGACCGTCTCCCTTCTTCTCCAGAAAACATGAATTTTTTGTTTTTCAGATAACAAATTTTTTGTTTTCTGAAGAGGAAGGGAGATGGTCCCTTCAAAAGCTTAAGATAAATTTAATCTTTCCTAATTTGAGGTTTTATTTATCACGTATACAAGGAAAATTGTGTATTGTAATGTATTGTTTCATGGTCTTGGCTGTTTTATAAAGGATATTAGTAGCTTTTGCATCATCGCAATGAAAAAAAGTTGCCAGTTAGTAAGTTTTAGGTATGTAAAGATTTAGCTCTCATATTTGAGGAACGTGTTACAGGTATGTCATTTTCTCTCTTACGGTGCTATGGCATGAATTCACAGGTCTGACTTCTTGTGATTTAGTACACTTGTGAAACTAATATTGTTTTTTACTTTATTGAAACTTGGATAATCCTAGTCTGGCATATGTTTGTGGGTTGAATATAAACAAGCAGTAATGTCATTTAACAGCAAATGTTGCCTCAAAGTAATATTGTACAGCACATTTTTAAAAGGGCCGCTGATGTTCTCAGACACACTTATGTATTTTAAGAATTTTTTTGTTTAAACATTTACTTTCCTAATTGTTTTGAGTTTTCTTATATACAGTATAATACAGGATCAATATTGTTTTTCCTCAGATTTTATAGAATTTTGCTTCTGACAATATTACCCAATTACTTTCCTAATTGGTTTGAGTTTTCTTATATACAGATAATACAGGATCTGTAAAACTTTTTCCGAGTTTATTTGTATTTAAGTTTTTCCTCAGATTTTATAGAATTTTGCTTCTGACAATATTATCCATTTACTTTCCTAATTGTTTGAGTTTTCTTATATACAGTATAATACAGGATCTGTAACACTTTTTCCGAGTTTATTTGTATTTAAGTTTTTCCTCAGATTTTATCGAATTTCGCCTCTGACAATATTACCCAATTACTTTCCTAATTGTTTTGAGTTTTCTTATATACAGTATAATACAGGATCTGTAATGCTTTTTCCCCGTTTATTTGTATTCGTTTCTACTCGGATTTCATAGAATTTTGCCTCTTGGTTAATATCCTAGACAATGACAGATTACAGAGTTGTGGTAAATTAGGGACTGATTTCCTAGGGCAAATATTTTGCTACAATTTTTTTTTTTTTTTTTTTTTTTTTTTATCCTTAGTTATATCAACTTTTCGTGCATTAGTAAGAATTTTTACATCCAATTGACTACATAGTCAATAGTAAATATGTTGAGATACAGGTGTCTTCTAAATGTGTTGTTACATTACGTAACATCGAAGAACTTAAATGATTATTGTGAACCTCCCTGATGTTTATATTGCCTCTCTCTGGAATCTTGGTTTATATATTCTATTCATTACTTCTCTTGTAGCTTATTTATTTCCTTATTTCCTTTCCTCACTGGGCTATTTTTCAATATTAAACTTAGCCGGTGATCATACAGCTGCAACTCTGTTGCTCGACAGAAAAACCGACGGTCAAAATACGCCAGCGATCGCTATGCAGGTGGGGGTGTACATCAACAGCGCCATCTGTCGAGCAGGTACTTAGTACTCCAAGTAAACAAAGAACCAATTTTCTCTCTGTCGGGCTACCGGCAAGACCTACTAATACGCTGTTACTAACTGGATTTGTTTTCACAACTATTTGGTGAAGTACACTATTCTAGTTTTGAGCTTTCGCTATGCAGGGGTTTTATCTTCATCTCAAAACTTGAACTCGTTTTGGATAGATTTAATTATGGTGACAAAGAGAGTATGGACTCTCTTTCACTTTTAAATGGCCGACCCTTCCCTTAGACGGAAGTGTGTTTAGGTTTTTAGTAATTTTGCTTAACACGTTATAGATCTATATATTTTATATCTCTCCGCCTTTATTAGGCCTCTTCGATTAACTTTCCATTTATTATAAACATATAAAAATAAATTTTTATGTTTTGTTTATATGCGACCTTTCCTGATAGTAGGCGGTCCTAACTTGGAACCGAAGTTAATCAACGTTGAGCCCGTTATATCGTATTTAGCCTTTAAGGAATTTAAAACTTTTTAAATTTAATGTTTTATGAAAGAATTTCTTTGATAGTCTTCGTACTGTTTTCAAAGATGAACTAACGTTTAGTTTTTTAGACTACGCAGTTGTTGACGTTCAGGACGTTCAACATGCGCTCTATCGTTACGATAGAGAGAGAGTGTATCACGGTTTCACTTTGCAGTAAGAGTAAATCGATTCTGACGTTTCGTTCACTCTTTCTTAGCTTAAATGGTTTAAATTCTAAATTAAAGGAACTTTTTATTTGGAAAACCTTTCAGTTTTTTCCTTTAGCCAAATAACATGTTTTTTTTTGACGATATATAATTGGGCTCTTCTCTCAGGTGCGAAATCAAGAGAGAAAGAGAGAGAGAGATAGAGACGGAGGGAGAGAGAGGAGAAAAAACGTTCCGTTACAGCGGGTAACGTTCTCGTGTTACTCTTCTCCCTAGTCGCTGTACGGGGAAGAAGGTAAAACATTTCTAGGGTTTTATTCTTGTCCCCAGGCTATGTGCGGTGAGAGATTGTAAACGTAGTTTATTTGAACTAGTGTTTAGTCTCTTTCCCAGCCACTGAATTCTTTATCTTTATATATGTTTTCTGTTTTTGCTAGTATTAATGAGCTGCATTATACGACTGTTTTCGCAATTACTACCTTTTAATGAAGGGTAGAATTGCGTGTTTCAGGTAGAAATCAGTAAAAGTTTCGATTTCAGTGAAATAAGTGCAAAACAGAAAATCGAAGTGATAAAGTGATATGCGCAAAGGGTTACAGTGTTGCGTCCGAGGGTTCGTCTGTTCGTGCCTGTCGTTCACCTAGTCCGGGACCTCTTGCAAGCTCCCAAGCCCAGGGGAGAAGTAATGTCGAACGACTTATGGGTTCGTCAGGCCTTGATCAACGAACAGACGTTTCCCTCCGTGGTTTCGGGCGTATCTACCCAAGATCGCCCCACCCACACAAAGACGAGAGAGCCCATTTACTTCTCGTCTGCGGAAGAGGTTTCTCGTAAGAAACCATGGACCAAGGTCTCGCAGCTTATTAAGCGCAAGTCGGTCCCTTCCGCGCAAGTCCAACGGCCCAGTTGTAGCCACTGGGTCAGTTCGGACTCGCTGCAGTCTTCCGACGACTGCTCACCTCCTAAGAGAGGCAAAGCGGTACCGCAACAGGCAGTGACACCGTCTGTTGCCGCACCTGCTACTGTAGACCCTAAGTGGTCTTTGCTGCAGACCATGCAGACACAGTTAACATCTTTAATGCAGGACTTTCGTGCGGAGAAGGTTGACGCTGCACCCGTTAGCCTACAACCAACCACGGTTGTGCGTTCAGTTGACGCTGAGGCTACCTTCTCCCGCACTCCAGCTGTGAGAGTCCCGCCACCCATGCGCAGTGTACCCTGCCAGCCGCATGTTGACGTTCAGCGACGCACGGAACCCTCCGTTGACGTTCGCGAGTTACAACAACAACCTAAGTTGTTTTGTTTTGACGCAGTGCGTCAACCTCCGCATTCTAGAGTTGTTTTGACTGCTCAGTATAGACAGTCAAAGCAGTCTCGAGTGAACACTGTATGTCCTCACGCACCTGTTGTGGTTGGCAGTTCATGGCAGTTCAGTTGTTGACAGTTCACAGACTGTCAAGCAGTTACATGACGTTGCCTTCTGGTCTGCTACTAATGCACCAGTGCTGTATGTCCTCACGCACCTGTTGTGGTTGACAGTTCAGTTGTTGACAGTTCACAGACTGTCAAACAGTTACATGACGTTGCCTTCTGGTCTGTTACTAATGCACCAGTGAGAGACTCACTGAGATAACCTAGCTTTTATCGGACAAGGTTCCTGTAGATGAGAAAGTGCTGTTCTCCCTCCTACTGATATTCCTTTGAGGACTCTGTCATTTGGAGAGGAGCCTTAAGCTGCTTAGCCTCCTATGGACTTTAATTAAATCATGATGATTTTTTAAGGATCTTCGTCCAGATCTTGTAACTGCTGCTCCTCGTTCGCCTAAACGTCAGAACTTACACTAGGCCTAGCTACTTCGAAGCCGTTGTTGTTAAGCTAGTGCTCTCTCGCTTTCCTAGAGAGCGTTACGTTGGCTAGGCGACTGGTTTTTGCACCAGGAGGAGTTTTAGGGATACAGCCTTTGATTTCCCTTCTTTTAAACTGGCTTATAGAGCGAGAGTCTGATAGGACACGAGAGAAGTTCTCGGCTTGGGAGTTCATGCCTCTGCCCAGATAGACTTCTCAATTCTGGTAGACTCGCCCTGGCGCCTAGCCAGGAGACGCTCCAAGTTGTTTACAGGTCAACTTCTCAACTTTTGTCGAGCCTTTGAAGTTTTGCTGTACTATTATGTCACACATAACAAGGCTTCCAGGGATGGTAAATGGTTCCGCCTCAGTCGCTAACCCCGTCTGTTGCCACACCTGCTCCCGTAGACCCTAATGGGCTTTGCTGCAAGACATGCAGTCCAAGCTTGTGTCCTTGATTGAGGACTTAAATGCGGAGAAGAACCTTCTGGCCAACAACCTTCCAACCGGTTGGTTGTGCGCCCTGTTGACGCTGAGGTATCCTACTCGCGTCTGCCAGTTGAGGTGGTTCCTCCACCGATGCGACCCAGTGTGGGTTGCCAGTCGCACGTTGACGTTAAGCGACGCTCGGAGGTGGTTGTTGACGTTCAGTGTGTCACTAGGAAGACGTTCAACAACCAGCAGAGGTGACTTGTTGTGACGCAGTGCGTCAACCTCAGCAACCCGGTAGGGTGTTGACTGCACAACCCAGACAGTCTAGACAGTTTCGGGTTGACGCTGTACTTCCTCGCGTGCGTCCGGCTCCGTCACGCATCCACCAGTGCGACCGGATTCAGCGAGTCAGACGTTGCCCACTCCGTTGCCGTTTCCTCATCAGTTTCGGATGAGGAACCCTCTGATGAGGACGTTGCTGAACAAGACGATCAACCCCCAGCCCTGCTATCCATCCAGAAGATGCTGAAGAAGGAACGCTGCCCAGTCAGGCTGTGGATGAGTCTGGTAGGGACACTGTCATCCGTGGATCAATTTGTGTCACTAGGAAGACTACACCTCCGTCCTCTTCTATACCATTTAGCTTTTCACTGGAAAAAGGACAAGACGCTAGAAGCGGTCTCGATCCCGGTTTCCGGAAAGATAAAGTCTTGTCTGACTTGGTGAAAGGACTATATCAACCTTAGAGAGGGTCATCCCCTGACTGTTCAGACTCCCAACCACGTTCTCTTCTCGGACGCATCGGACGTAGGCTGGGGTGCGACATTAGACGGTAGGGAATGCTCGGGATTATGGAACTCGAGTCAAAGGACAATGCATTTCAACTGCAAGGAGCTACTGGCAGTACGTCTGACCTGGAAAAGCTTCAGGTCTCTCCTTCAAGGCAAAGTGGTGGAGGTGAACTCGGACAACACCACGGCTTTGGCGTACATCTCCAAGCAAGGAGGGACCTACTCTCTGACATTGTACGAGATCGCAAGGGACCTCCTCACCTGGTCAAAAGGTCTAGACATTTCACTAGTAACGAGGTTCATCCAAGGCAACTTGAATGTCATGGCAGATTGTCTCAGTCGGAAGGGACAAATAATTCCAACAGAATGGACCCTCCACAAGGATGTATGCAAGAGACTTTTGGCCACCTGGGGCCAGCCAACCATAGATCTCTTCGCAACCTCGATGACCAAGAGGCTCCCAATATTTTGTTCACCAATCCCGGACCCAGCAGCAGTTCATATAGATGCCTTTCTACTAGATTGGTCACATCTAGATCTATATGCATTCCCTCCGTTCAAGATTGTCATCAAGGTACTGCAGAAGTTCGCCTCTCACGAAGGGACAAGGTTGACGCTAGTTGCTTCCCTCTGGCCCGCGAGAGAATGGCTCACCGAGGTACTTCGATGGCTAGTAGACGTTCCCAGAACACTTCCCCTAAGGGTGGACCTTCTACGTCAGCCACGCGTAAAGAAGGTACACCAAGGCCTCCACGCTCTTCGTCTGACTGCCTTCAGACTATCGAAAGACTCTCGAGAGCTAGAGGCTTTTCGAAGGAGGCAACCAGAGCAATTGCCAGAGCAAGGAGAACATCCACCCTTAGAGTCTACCAATTGAAGTGGGAAATCTTCCGAAACTGGTGCAAGTCAGTATCCGTATCCTCGACCAGTACCTCTGTAACTCAAATAGCTGACTTTCTCTTATATCTGAGGAAAGAACGATCTCTTTCAGCTCCCACTATCAAGGGTTACAGAAGCATGTTGGCATCAGTCTTCCGTCACAGAGGCTTAGATCTTTCTAACAATAAAGATCTACAGGACCTCCTTTAGTCTTTTGAGACCACGAAGGAGCGTCGTTTGGTTACACCTGGTTGGAATTTAGACGTGGTACTAAGATTCCTTATGTCAGACAGGTTCGAACCGCTACAATCAGCCTCCCTGAAAGATCTCACCTTTAAGACTCTTTTCCTGATATGCTTAGCCACAGCTAAAAGAGTCAGTGAGATTCGTGCCTTTAGCAAGAACATCGGATTCTCATCCGAATTGGCTACATGTTCTACAACTTGGTTTTCTAGCCAAACACGAGCTGCCTTCTCGGCCTTGACCAATATCATTCGATATTCCAAACTTATCGTATGGTTGGAAATGAACTAGAAAGAGTCTTATGTCCTGTAAGAGCTCTTAAGTTCTATTTAAAAACCTTTACGAGGCCCGTCTGAAGCTTTATGGTGTTCAGTTAAGAATCCATCTTTGCCTATGTCAAAGAATGCTTTATCCTATTTTATCAGACTGTTAATACGAGAAGCTCATTCCCATCTGAATGAGGAAGACCAAGCTTTGCTGAAGGTAAGGACACACGAAGTTAGAGCTGTCGCAACTTCCGTGGCCTTTAAACAAAATAGATCTCTGCAAAGTATAATCGACGCAACCTATTGGAAAAGCAAATCAGTGTTCGCGTCTTTTTATCTTAAGAATGTCCAGTCTCTTTACGAGAACTGCTACACTCTGGGACCATTCGTAGCAACGAGTGCAGTAGTGGGTGAGGGCTCAACCACTACAATTCCCTAATTCCATAACCTTTTTAATCTTTCTCTTGAAATGTTTTATTATTGTTTTTGGGTTGTCCGGAAGGCTAAGAAGCCTTTCGCATCCTAGTTGATTTGGCGGGTGGTCAAAGTCATTTCTTGAGAAGCGCCTAGATTAGAGGTTTTGATGAGGTCCTGTTGTATGGGTTGCAACCCTTGATACTTCAGATCCTAGGGGTCGCTCAGCATCCTAAGAGGATCGCGAGGCTCCGTAAGGAAGACGTACTTAAAAAGGCAGAGTAATTGTTCAAGTCGACTTCCTTACCAGGTACTTATTGATTTTATGTTTGTTATTTTGAATAACTGCTAAAATGAAATACGGAATACTTAGCTCATAATAATGTCAACATGTAATGCTGGTCTCTACCCACCCCCCTGGGTGTGAATCAGCTATATGATCACCGGCTAAGTTTAATATTGAAAAATGTTATTTTTATTAATAAAATAAATTTTTGAATATACTTACCTGGTGATCATATATTAAAGGACCCTCCCTTCCTCCCCAATAGAGACCCAGTGGACCGAGGAGAAAATTGGTTCTTTGTTTACTTGGAGTACTAAGTACCTGCTCGACAGATGGCGCTGTTGAAGTACACCCCCACCTGCATAGCGATCGCTGGCATATTTTGACCGTAGGTTTTTCTGTCGAGCAACAGAGTTGCAGCTATATGATCGCCGGGTAAGTATATTCAAAAATTTATTTTATTAATAAAAATAACATTTTTCCTTCTTGGGACCCCTTGGGATTATAGCAACATGCTTTTCCAACTAGGGTTATAGCTTAAAGGTTTAAAAGTCGCCCATGAATGGCAGAGGCAAGGGACAGTGACCTTGCCCTAGCAATCAGGACAATGCCTTAGAGACTGACCATATATTATATGATGAGCGCCCAAGCCTCCTCCCCACCCAAGTTAGGAACAGGGAGGGCCAGGCAGTGGCTGCTGATGACTCAGCAGATAGACCTATAGGCTCTCCCAAACCCCCCAACCTTAGCTCACAAGGATGGTAAGGTTGCAGACACTAATGGCACTAACGGGGTTTGGGTTTATTTTATTTATATTTTGTTAATTTAAAGAATTCTAAATTTAGTTACTTGGTGATGTGGTTATCTAGATATTTGATTAGGAAACAGTCTGGATTCCTGCATTTTGAGACGATTCGTTACCTCTGCCAGCAAAGTTAGGAGGAGGTTATGTTTTATCCCCGGTTTGTTTATGTGCTTTTGAACAGCTTCCTGGCCATAATTTTAATTGTAAAGTAATGAAACTTGCAGGAATTAACTTATGTAAAAAGCTTGAAATGATAAAGTTTTGGAAGGTCAAGGTCACGGTCGAAAAAGAAGCTGCTACGGCGGAGGTCTGCACTCTACTTAGTTCTCTAATTTTATTTCAGAACCTTAAATGACCTATCTCTTTAGTTAACTGGTGACCCACTCCATCTGTGTGTGGGCGTTTAAAGGTCACTCATGAATGGCAGAGACAAGGGACAGTGACATTGCCCTAGTAATCAGGACAGTGCCCTAGAGATGGACCATATATTATATGATCAGTGCCCAAGCCTCCTCTCCACCCAAGCTAGGACCAGGGAGGGCCAGGCAGTGGCTGTTGATGACTCAGCAGATAGACCTATAGACTCCCCTAAAACCCCCAACCTTAGCTCACAAGGATGGTAAGGTTGCAGACACTAATGGCAGTAACGAGTCTGAGTGGGACTCGAACCCATGACTGGCAAACACCAGGCAGAGACGTTACCAATCAGGCCACAGCAATATAAACATACGTATTTCTGTCAGATGAACTTTATTCTAGACGAACCTTTTGTGTACAAGTTCATGTGAAATTTTTTCTATACAAACTTCTTTCCTGATGAACTTTTATCGTTAAGAATATTTTCGCACATACTTTATAGCATATAAAAATCTACAAAAGAACTTTTGCTTATGTTGTTTTTCAAATGAACTTTGCTTACAAACAATTGCGTACAGATTCTATGCTTATGAACAATTTTCGTACGTTTTTTGGTTCTAGAACCTTCGGGAGGATAGGGAATAGTTTTGACTTTAGGACTGAAATAACAAAGAGCTTCTAGCCATTAACCGCTAGTGTGTCTCATTACTTTGCTAGAGACAGGTACATATTGAAAGGAAAGAAAATGAGAGAAATTTTTTAAATCTTAGGGGTAAATGTTGGTAAACCAAGGTTCTAGAAAAGATGCAATATGAACATCAGGTGAGTATATAAGTACAGATTTTATTATTAGAATTCCATTTTCTATATGAGAAACAACTTTTGGATCATTTTCTTTAAGGTAACAGTACTTAATGAGATGGCTTCATGCCGACGGTTGAAATTTGCTGAGAATTCTGCTTTGTAATTTTTTGTAACAGGCTTATTTACAGTTCAAGACCAATCTGTTTTCGAGCCCCTGGGCACATCGTTTCTCAGCAACTTCCGCTAGTTTTTTCGAATGGATTTTGGCTGTCAAACCAAGCGTTTTATTATCACATCTTTACAGAAGCTTCTTTCGTATGAAAATATATTTACAGGTAGTTTACGGGAAGTTAATGTGAGAGAGAACTGCAACTTTTTATGTTGGTATAAGGGTGTACTGTAGGGCTGCAAACCATTTCATTGAATTTCATTGACACTATTTATATAACTTGTCTTTCAAAATGTTGGCTGTAAAAGAATATGAAAAATTTTAGAAATTTATTTCAAGGTTGATCAAATGCCTGTAAGATGAACGAGTGGAGACTAACTCTGCTTAAATACTGCAAAAAAAAGTTGATTTACCCACAAAGGTCCTTGAAAAGTCTGTAGTTTTTATTTGCTTAATACCTGTATGTAATCAGTAGGTCATATTTAGACTTTTATAACTGAATTTGTGCTTCAAAGTTTATCAAAGTATGGCTGAAGTTGTAGTTATGTTCTATTCTTTTTACGGTGACATTACCTTAAAACGCTCTGATATTTATCCTCATGTTTAAAAGCGAAGCACTTGCTACGTCATATAAGCCAGGCAAAATTTGTTGTTAAATAATTGGCATTTGCTTATTAAGTAGAGTTTGTAACATTTCTACGAAGAGGTTTTTATTTGCCTCGAGGAAAATCCTGTTTCATTTTTTTCGTAGCTTCATATCTTTTTTGGCTTGTCTGCTCATTTTTGCAAGAGATGCTGTTTTTTATTTAATTTTGAATTTGTGTTGTACAACTATTCAAAGGCAGAATGGAATCTTGAAAATCATCTCCCTCACATCCTCACAAACTTGCAGCCGCTAGGTGAAAGGTAACTCTTTATGTTTCTCATTTTGTATAGAATTATGTTTATCATGGTAGGTGCTGCTGAACCATGTTGACTATGAACGAGTGGGCACCCAGCAGTCACTGGTGCTTTCCTCTCTGAAGAACAAATATGTGAACCTGACTGCCTGCAACGACACCACTGGCAACATCCCCAACTCTCCGTCAGGTAGTATGGCGCACGCCCCTCACAAGACTCCCGGGGCGAAAGAGGACCAGCTGGATGAACCTCGCGTAGTGCTGTGGCCCAAGGATCGTGTTATGCTGGGGTGGAGGAAGACTCTACCTCCCGGCGCTGGAATGATCAACCTCGGAAACACGTGCTACATGAATTCATCTTTACAGGTGGGTTGTTTTTTATTCTTGACCCTTTTACTCCCAAAGAACGTACTGGTACGTTTCATTAAATTCACCTCTTTACCCCCATGGACGGACCGGTATGTCCTTGCAAAAAAAGCTATAATTTTTTTTTTTCATATTTTTGATAATTTTTTGAAAAAATTCAGACATTTTCCAAGAGAATGAGACCAACCTGACCTCTCTATGACAAAAATTAAGGCTGTTAGAGCAATTTGAAAAAACTATACTGCAAAATGTGCTGGGAAAAAATAACCCCCTGGGGGTTAAGGGTTGGATATTTCCAAAGAGCCTGGGGGTAAAAGGGTTAAAGGGAAAAGCTTTTGTTGATTTGGTTATATGATGTGGTCATTGGGAGAGAGTGCTTTGGCTGTCGATTTTAAGGTCTAAAGGTCGGGAAGGGCAGAGGCAAGGGACAGTGACGATGCCCTAGCCTAGAGACTGATCATATATGCATATGATCAGTGCCCAGTCCCCTCCTCTACCAAAGCTAGGACCAGGGAGGGCCAGGAAATGGCTGAATAATGCCTTTGCTTAATGACGCTTTCTGTAATATAAATATTTTTACTCTGAGGGCATTGTGAATATATTTTCTGTGATGGCATTGTGAATATATTTTCTCTGATGGCATTGTGAATATATTTTCTGTGATGGCATTGTGGATATATTTTCTGTGATGGCATTGTGAATATATTTTCTCTGATGGCATTGTGAATATATTTTCTGTCATGGCTTTGTGAATATTTTTACTGTGATGGCATTATGAATATATTTTCTGTGATGGCATTGTGAATATATTTTCTCTGATGGCTTTGTGAATATATTTTCTGTGATGGCATTGTGAATATATTTTCTGTGATGGCTTTGTGAATATATTTTCTGTGTTGGCATTGTGAATATATTTTATGTGATGGCTTTGTGAATATTTTTACTGTGATGGCATTATGAATATATTTTCTGTGATGGCATTGTGAATATATTTTCTCTGATGGCTTTGTGGATATATTTTCTCTGATGGCATTGTGGATATATTTTCTGTGATGTCATTGTGAATATATTTTATGTGATGGCATTGTGGATATATTTTCTGTGATGGCTTTGTGAATATATTTTCTATGATGTCATTGTGAATATATTTTCTGTGATGGCATTGTGAATATATTTTCTGTGATGGCATTGTGGATATATTTTCTGTGATGGCATCATGAATATATTTTCTCTGATGGCTTTGTGAATATATTTTCTTTGAGGGATTTTTTAATATATTTTCTTTGATGACATTGTGGATATATTTTCTGTCATGGCATTGTGAATATGTTTACTGTGATGTCTTATTTCACGAAATATTGTTGTCAGTAATATTTATGATTTACTTGATTTCTTATTCCTCAGGCCTTGTTCCACATCCCTTCAATGGCAAACTGGCTAATGGAAGACCTCTCCAATCACACTCAGCGATGCGAGGCCAACGCTTCAAGCGCTTCATACTGCTCCATCTGTGCCATGATGAGAACCCTGCGGTCTACCCTGGACCGATCGGCCAACGTTATTAAGCCCTCGTTAATACATCATAAATTAAAAAGTAGGTCTCCTTGATTTTACACTTTGTTCTGCAATATTTTTATTATTATTACTAGTTAAGCTATAACCCTAGTTGGAAAAGTAGGATGCCATAAGGCCAAGGGCTCCAATAGGGAAAAATAGCCCAATGAAGAAAGGAAACAAATTGCAAGAGCTTTTAGATTTTACACTTTGTTCTGTAATATTTTTATTATTATTACTAGTTAAGCTCTAACCCTAGTTGGAAAAGTAGGATGCCTCAAGGCCAAGGGCTCCAACAGGGAAAAATAGCCCAATGAAGAAAGGAAACAAATTGCAAGAACTTCTAGATTTTACACTTTGTTCTGTAATATTTTTATTATTATTACTAGTTAAGCTATAACCCTAGTTGGAAAAGTAGGATGCCATAAGGCCAAGGGCTCCAACAGGGAAAAATAGCCCAATTAAGAAAAAAAATTAGGAAATAAACAAACTACAAGAGAATTAATGAACAATTAAAATAAAATATTGTAAGGACAGTGACATTAAATAAATGAAAGTTGAATGAATTTTTAACAATGGCATACAATGAATTTTGATACCTGCAGGCATAGGAAAAACGTTAATGTACGGCAGACAAGAGGATGCGCACGAATTTATTAAACTCCTTTTGGACCACATGGAAAAGTCCTACTTGTCGTTTAGAAGAGCCAGCAAACTGGATCACCGGTCCAAAGAAACCACTCCACTTAATCAGATCTTTGGCGGTTATATAAGACAACAAGGTACGTAGAGGTCTTAGTACCGTAAAGTATGTGAGGTAAGTTGTGGATGCAGTTTCTTTTTTGAGGAGAATTAAAAAGTTATTTTGGATGCAGTTTCTTTTTTGAGGAGAAAAAGTTATATTGGATGCAGTTTCTTTTTTGAGGAGAATTAAGAAGTTTTTATTTATGCAGTTTCTCTTTTGAGGAGAATTAAGAAGTTATTTTGGATGCAGTTTCTCTTTTGAGGAGAATTAAGACGTTATATTGGATGCAGTTTCTTTTTTGAGGAGAATTAAGAAGTTTATTTTGGATGCAGTTTCTCTTTAGAGGAGAATTAAGAAGTTCTTTTGGATGCAGTTTCTCTTTTGAGGAGAATTAAGAATTTATTTTGTATGCAGTTTCTTTTTTGAGGAGAATAAAGAAGTTGTTTTGGATGCAGTTTCTTTTTTGAGGAGAATTAAGAAGTTATTGTGGATGCAGTTTCTTTTTTGAGGAGAATTAAGAAGTTATTTTGGATGCAGTTTCTTTTTTTAGGAGAATTAAGAAGTTATTTTGGATGCAGTTTCTCTTTTGAGGAGAATTAAGAAGTTATTTTGGATGCATTTTCTTTTTTGAGGAGAATTAAGAAGTTTATTTTGGATGCCGTTTCTTTTTTGAGGAGAGTTAAGAAGTTTTTTGGATGCATTTTCTTTTTTGAGGAGAATTAAGAAGTTTATTTTGGATGCAGTTTCTCTTTTGAGGAGAATTAAGAAGTTATTTTGGATGCACTTTATTTTTTAGGAGAGTTAACAAGTCATTTATACTGTAAAGTGAAGGAACAAAGATTGCAAAAGTAGTTTTCATTTTAGAATTAAGAATTGTGTCCAAGTTTAGATAGTAATATTCTTGACGATGATTCTATTATTACTTTTATGCACTAAATCTATCCCATCAAAAAGTGCAAGTGATATGTTATCATTTGTTTCCTGTAATGCTTTAGCACTTTTTATCTTGATTCATGTATCACGTGCAGTTTAATAGGAAATCTAATTAACCCTTTTACCCCCAAAGGACATACTGGTACGTTTCACAAAACTCGTCCCTTTACCCCCATGGACGTACCGGTACGTCCTTACAAAAAACTGCTATTTAAAATTTTTTTGCATATTTTTGATAATTTTTTGAGAAACTTCAGGCATTTTCCAAGAGAATGAGACCAACCTAACCTCTCTATGACGAAAATTAAGGCTGTTAGAGCAATTTAAAAAAAATATACTGCAAAATGTGCTTGAAAAAAAATAACAACTGGGGGTTAAGGGTTGGAAATTTCCAAATATCCTGGGGGTAAAAGGGTTAAGTGTTCTAACATTTAGTTTTAAAATTACCTTAAAGAATATCATAGACAGTCTCACATTACAGAAGTTAGATTTAGATTCTGTCCATTTGATAATGAGCAATCAGGATAGTGGTATTTTTAAAGTAGCTTAAGAATTATATTTTATGCAGCGATAGTGGCATTTTCTGCTATCATATTTATCCTCAAATCTAATGTGTATCAGTAATTGCATATGGGCTCTTAGCCTCTTACTCAGGGTCACTTCCTAATTCCTATGGCCCCTTTTAGAAGTATAAAGAGCTTTTAATTTGCTCAGTCTGTTACCTTTCAGCTGAATTAGAATGTTTTGTTGGCTATGCTTTGTAATTAACTCTAAGTGCAGGTCATGATTTATATTGAGACCATTTATTATTATTATTATTACTATCCAAGCTACAACCCTAGTTGGAAAAGCAAGATGCTATAAGCCCAGGGCTCCAACAGGGAAAAATAGCCCAGTGAGGAAAGGAAATAAGGAAATAAATAAATGAAGAAAACAAATTAACAATAAATCGTTCTAAAAAAGTAACGTCAAAACAGACATGTCACATATAAACTAAACAACATCAAAAACAAATATGTCATAAATAAACTATAAAAAGACTCATGTCCGCTTGGTCAACAAAAAAGCATTTGCTCCAACTTTGAACTTTTGAAGTTCTACTGATTCAACTACCCGATTAGGAAGATCATTCCACAACTTGGTAACAGCTGGAATAAAACTTCTAGAGTACTGCGTAGTATTTCTAGAATACGACTTAGATTTTTACGATTTTTACGAGGTACCTTTCTTTCAGTGATCTGTCCTGTGTGCCGTCATGTATCCACCACCTTCTCCCATTTCCAAGACTTAGTCCTCGACATCCGGTCAGTCAACAGCGTAGATGAAGCCCTAAATTTGTACTTCAAGAAGGAAACACTAGATTCTTATAATGCTTACAAGTGTGAGCGATGCCACAAGAAAGTACCTGCAACCAAGAGACATCTTATTGAGAGAGCACCTCATGTGTTACTTATACAATTAAAAAGGTAAGTGTTTTACTTTACAGTACTTACTTTACTGGCTGCTTTTGTGGTCCTATACAGCAGGGGAACCCTACTCTCTACAGGACCTCCACAGTGATTTTATCATGTTCGTTTAATGCCATTTAACATTTCACACACCGCATATTGATCGTTTATTGTCAAATCCACACCATCGAAGCACTTTCAGTTTCTTCTTGAAAGCCTTAATATCTTCAATCTTTCGAATGTCTGCTGGAAGCTTATTGTACAGTCTCGGGGCCGCATATTTAAAGGCTCTAGAGCCTACAGTAGACATACATCTTGGTTCCAATAATTTGAAAGCATCTGTAACTATTCTCGTGTCAACACGATTTGTTGTCTGCAAAATTTGCTTAGATATTTTGGACGTCCGTTTTTGATAACTTGATGGGTTATTGTACATATTTTTAACTCAATTCTAGCATTGATAGGTAGTTAGTGTAAATTAATTAGTAAAGGAGTGATACTTTCTCGGGGTTGGACACCTTTTATTAGTCTTTGCTCCTCTGTTTATCATGTTTTGTAATTTTTCAAGTTGCACTTTTGGTAAATCGTAGTCGATGGATTTACGTAAAACCCTCATTTGCAGGTTGAAATTTCCCCGACAAAACAACTTTTCGCACTTCGCTCGCTTGCGACAACAACGTCATAACTCAAAAAAATTTATTTTTGAGTTATCCATATAGACATATTCATCTTCAAATGCTGATTCTTTTGGCAAAAGTTTCATAATTGTAGCTAAAAAATTGATCGCTTGAGGCGCTAAATGTCCTAACGACATACATTAATATGAGTGTTTTTATTGATTAAAATGGCTCTCCTGAAAAATAGCTATTTTTGAGTTATGACGACGTCGCAAACGAGCGACTTGAGCTACCTGTATTATCTCGTAGGAATCGACCAAGCACGAGTCTGTTGCAATCTTAACAGGTCTTAACAGATTATCCCTACTTTTTTGCTAGGTGCACTTAGCAGTTACCCAGTTATTAATATTCATTATCATACTTATGATTCCGTATTTCATTTTACATCTGCCACTGTTTCTTATCTTTTCACTTTAACAAAATAATGTAAGGTTTTGTTTTCTTTACATTTAGATATAGTTATGTCTGTTCTACTCGTATGTAAGTATCTACTGTACCTAGTTTTTCTGATAATTTTATACCTTAGTCTATTTTTTCAACACAACGCATTATTAATCATCATTTACCTGTTATCTGGTGTGAAATGGCTCTCAATCTAATTATCTTGTTCCTAACCTATACAGTACATTTGAATAAAAGGTCCCGAGATTAATTTTGTAATCTAGCTTATGGAAATTGATCATCAATTTATTTTCTAATATTTGAAAAAAAAAAGTCATGTGCTAAAGACAAAATTGGGAAAACTATATAAGATGTGCCTTGGTTAAGTAATCAAAGTCTAATGTGAATTTGTAAGAGTATACCATGAAATTATTTCAGTTTTCTTTAAATCGTGAATTTGTAAGAGTATACCATGAAATTATTTCTGTTTTCTTTAAAGCGTGACACAAAATAAATAACACACACGCTATCGTATTAAGTGCCTTGGTATATGTATGATGTATGTATAATGATAATACTGTAGTTGTCAATGACAGTCTTATGTATTCTTTTCAGATTCACTTTTTCCGGTGGAAAAATAAACAAGCACATCAACATCCAAAGAACCATTGACATTTCAAGGTTTGTGAACGGGCAAAACAAAAATCAGTCCAGTGAAGGAAGTGGGCCCTATCAATATCGTCTGGCCTCCATGGTAATACACTTGGGAGGGTCCCAACACGGGGGACATTACACAGCCGTTGCGGAAGCTTCCAGCGGCACCATGTTTGAATTTGACGACTCTTCCGTGAGTATCTGCCGTTGCTTAAGATTAAGTAGGGGTTCAAGATTTATTTCTTCTTATCCAAAATATTTCTTTCATTGTTTGTATATTTATGCTGTACATTTATATTCATTCTCTCAGGGGTGGTCCAAAGAACATAATATACTTAAGAATAAGCAGGGGTTCAAAATTTATTTCTTATCCAAAATATTTTTTTTATTGTTTGTATATTTATGCTGTACATTTATATTCAGTATCTCAGGGATGGTCCAACGAACATAATATACTTAATGGAGTGTAGATTTGATTTGATAATCTACAGCCTTATATAAGTTAAAATTGGATGAGTTGAATAATATTGAGATTCTGCCGAATATTTTTCTAATGACCCTTTTTCAAATTTCAACATTTCATTACTAATTAAATTTTGGACAGTTGGACGAAAAGTGTTTATTTGACATTCTATATAAGTAGCGATGGACTCTTCATTGACTAACAAAAAGTGTTTACTTGACATTCTATATAAGTAGCGATGGACTCTTCATTAAGTAAATAGTTGCTTCTGGGTATTGTCTGTTATCGGAGAAAGTAGAGTATGGTGTGGTACTCGGTTACAGTTAATGGGGTACAGTATAGAGGAATAGATGGTATTTAATAATTGCATGACTACTGCAGGCCTTAGAGGCTCATAACATCGACATATAAATGGATGACATAAGAGCTGATATTCTGTAATATACATTGGTTCCATATACCCTTAGTAAGTCTTAGCTGGTTCCTGTGTCCTTCGTGGTCTTATTTCATCTTATGCATCCATAATTAGTTTGCTGCAATAGTTGTGTTGGCTGTACTGCGTATTTTTTTGCAGTTCTTCACACTACAGTAAGTGCTTTGGCTACAAACCTTCAACTTACAGTTTCTTAGATGAGAATATCTGTTTGCAATTATGTAAAGATTAAAATTGAGAATTTCGATGGAATTTGATATTGAGCGGCAGCGCACTAATTTGTTCACATCTCTGAAACTTAATTTGCTAAGATGAACTTGCAAGCTAAAATCCACTCTCGAAACGCAGTCTGTTATCTTTGGGACTCTCAGCATTTCAGTATTGTCTTTCCTAATTCTCAAAGGGCAGGTAGCTAGACGAGATAGTCTTCAGAAGTAAATTGTTTGCTCGCAACCCCACTAATTATATTTACGGCTCTAAATCTCACAGGGTCACGTGGCTCAAAATACTAGCATTACAGTGCTCATTAATGGAATATAAAGAAAAACCATGCACATTAGTCTTACTAAGAGTACCCGTTCTGGAAGACCTCGCGTGTAGTCATAATTTTAGGTTATTGATCAAGGCTTACTCTTGATCCATGCATCCATCCATATACCAAGGCACTTCCCCCAATTTTGGGGCCTAGCCGACATCAAATAATTAAAAAAAATGGGACCTCTCCTCTCTACGGTCCTCCCAGCCTGACTAGGGACTCAACCGAGTTCGGCTGGTACTTCTAGGGGTGCCGCAGCCCGTCCTCCCCCGTTATCCACCGCAGATGAAGCTTCATAACGCTTCATAGTGAGGTTAATTTCTTTTATCACTTATCTGGTCAACAGAAGACTGTTAATCATGGTAACTTTCAGACTGTGTATACAGCACAAACATATGACTGATGGGTTTGTATGAAAAACATTTACATGCTGTGACATTGGTGTTTTGTGTGGGTTTTTATTTTGTTTGTTGTTTTTAATTTTGAAAAAAGGAAACTTCTGATTTTACTGGAGTTATTTAAATAAATTCTTGCTTATCCAGGCCCTTTTTATCTGGATTGTTGGCTTATCTGGACAATTTTTGGATCAAAAGATGTTTTTTGTAATGTAATGGTAAAAGATTTTTTAGTAAATGTACGTGACTTTTATTTTGAATAGTATAGATGTATAAAGTGCATATATAACATTTGAAATAAAATGAATACAACAATTAATTACGTAATATGGTAATTTTATTGCAAACTTAAATTAGACATCATCGGAAAAATACTAATTTAAAAATCTACATAGTCTTGATTAAAAGTCCTTGGAACATTATGATTTTACAATTAGATTTGTATCTTTGATAGTGACGGTGATATTACAATACTGTAATACTTTGTTTTCAATATTAAACTTACCCGATAATCATGTAGCTGTCAACTCCGTTGCCCGACAGAATTCTACGGAAGGGATACGCCAGCGATCGCTATACAAGAGGGGGGTGTACTCACAAGCGCCACCTGTGGCCAGGTACTGCAGTACTTCTTGTTGACACCACTTCAATTTTTCCTCTGTCGTGCTTCCGGCAAGACGTTCATGGATACGCTTATAATTTTGGAGTCTTGTTCACGGTTTTTGGTGAAGTATTGCTCTAAGATTTCAGCTTTCGCTATTCAGGAAGTTTTATTATTAGCTTAGCTAGCTTTTGGAATTAATTTGATTAATTATGGTGACGAAGAGAGTATGAACTCTCTTTCACCTTTAAATGGCCGACCCTTCCCTTAGACGGAAGTGTTGGTGTCTAAGAGAGTATAGACTCTCTTTCTTAATTTTGCTTAACAAAAGTTATAGATTTATTTTATATCTCTCCGCCTTTTATAGGCCTCTTCGATTAACTTCCTTTTTTATAAAATTATTAAATTAATTTTTATATTTGTTTATATTCGACCTTTCCTAATAGTAGGCGGTCTTTTCTTGTACCGAAGTTAATTAACATTGAGCCCGTCATTTCGGTTTTACCTGTTAACATATTATGCTATTTTAATGTTTTTGAAAGAATTTCTTTGATAGTCTCGTACTGTTTCAAAGTTGAACTAACGTTTTGTTTTGTCTCTGCAGTTGTTGACGTTCAGAATGTTCAACTTGCGCTCTATCGTTACGATAGAGAGAGAATTTTCACGGTGTCACGTTGCAGTAAGAGTAAACCGTTTATAACGTTTTGTTCATTCTTTCTTAGCTTAATGGTTTTAATTCTAATAAAGGAACTTTTTATTTGGGAAATCTTTCAGTTTTTTTCCTTTAACAATAATATGTTTTAACGAGTATATATGATTGGGCTCTTCTCTCAGGTTCTAAGTCAAGAGAGAGAGAGAGAGAGAGAGATAGAGACGGAGGGAGAGAGAGCTGGATAAACGTTTCGTTCAAGCGAGTAACGTTGTTATCGTTTTTGCTCTTCTCCCTAGTCTCTTTAGGGGAAGAAGGTAAACGTTTCTAGAGTTTATTCTTGTTCTCAAGCTTTATGCGGTGAGAGATTTTAAACGTAGTTTATTTGATCTAGTGTTTAGTCTCTTTCCAGCCACTGAATTATTTATCTTTCATTAGATTTTTCTGTTACATTGTAATTCTGTTTTCGCAATTACTAACTTTTAAAGAAGGATAGAATTGCGTGTTTCAGGTACAAACCACTTAAAGTTTCGAGTTCAGTGAAATAAGTGCAAACAGAAATTCAAAAGTGATAAGTGATTAGCGCAAAGTGTGTCAGTGTTGTGCGTGAGGGTACTTCTTGCGTGCCAGTCGTCCTCCCAGTCCGGGACCTCTTGCAAGCTCCCAAGCCCAGGGGAGAAGCAATGTCGAAGGGCAAAAGGGTTCGGCAGGCCTTGATCGGCGCACAGAAGTATCCTCGGTGGTTGCGGGCGTGTCTTACAGAGACCGTCACTCCCACCCGCAGACGATTGAGCCCGTCTTTTACTCGTCTGCTGAAGAATTGTCAGGGAGAAAACGCTGGACTCAGGTCTCAAGACCTCTCAAACGCAAAGTCCAGACCTCAAGAGCTCTACAACCTGGCTGCAGTCATTGGATTAGCTCTGACTCTCCGCAGTCATCAGGTCACTGCACACCTCCTAAGAGAGGTAAGGTGATGCCGCAACAGACCTCATCTTCTGTTAAGGCTTTGCTTCAGCAGACCTTAGCGTCTGCCGACCCCAAGATGACTTTGCTGCAGTCCATGCAGTCACAGCTTGCGGTCTTAATGCGTGAGTGTCAGGCTGAGAAGGTTACACCTCCTCCTGCGATCGCTCCGCCTCACCGCAGTCCAGTCTGCCAGGCGTACGATGTTGAGGTTCCTCAGGATACCTTACCGCGTACTGAGTTGCCAGTTACCAGCGGTGTGCAGCAACCTCCGCCTTCCTTAAGGCAACCTCAGCAATGGGAGCAGGAATCTTATGCCTTACTTCCTCCGCTTCCGCTTGCGGTTCCACCAGCGAGGCAACAATCTCTTGAGGTACGACAACCTCTTCCATCAATGAGGCAGCCACCTCAGCACTCGCTGCAGCGACCTCAACCCTCCTCAAAGCGAGACAAGAACTGCGTTCTGCGCAGCCGCTTCCTTAACTCTCGCAGCTCACACCTCAGGAACCTCAACTCGTTCCTCAGGAACCTGCTACTGCGCATCCGCAACCCTTACAGCAAGCGCAACTCTTGAGGCAGCAACCTCATGCTATGAGTCAGCCACCTCAACGCATGCATCTGCCACTTTCTCCTCAACTTGAGCCTCTTCCCATTCAACTTGGAAATAACAAATGACAATAATAACACCTCTTTACTTTCATAACTTGCATTTGTAATCATATACATGTATGCCTACACAAACATTATGATAATGGAGGTTATTTGTATTACTTAATATAAAAATATATATGTATTCCTTGCAATATATTTTTAACAAAATCGCAAAATATGGCAAAAATATCTTCAAAACAAAAATGAATCATGAGTTATGAATGTAAGGTAAATATTATGTTGATATTAAAACCCCATGCAAGCATGCATGAAGTAATGCAGTGTTGCCAACAGGGCGAGTTTCCCTTTCCTGAGGTGAAGTAGATTATAGTACATTTAGTGCAGCTTAATTCTACGATTATCATGCCGGCTATCAAATTCATCAACAAAACAGTCTAAATCAATTCCCTCGGCACGTGCACTTTCAATGGACAGTAATGCGATATTACTCACTCTAGCACTGGTCATGGAATTTCTGAGAAATGTTACACGCCATGCAACACGCTCTGCTTACCTTACAGCATGCTCTACATACAGCATGCTCTGCATACAGCATGCTCTGCATACAGCATGCTCTGCATACAGCATGCTCTGCATACAGCATGCTCTGCATACAGCATGCTCTGCATACAGCATGCTCTGCATACAGCATGCTCTGCATACAGCATGCTCTGCACACAGCATGCTCTACATACAGCATGCTCTGCATACAGCATGCTCTGCATACAACATGCTCTGCATACCTTACCGCATGCTTCTCAGTCATACATCTTTGGTTGTTGCCAACTCACTAGACTGTCAAGCAGTTTCATAACGTTACCTTCTAGTCTGCTGCTTTTGCACCAGTGAAACCCTCACTGAGAGAACTTAGCTTTTCTCGGATATGGTCCCTGTAGATGAGAAAGTGCTTTTCTCCCTCCTTCTGATATTCCCTTGAGGACTCTGTCATTTGGAGAGGAGCCTTTAGCTGCGTAGCCTCCTATGGACTTTTATTTAAGCATAACATGCTTCCAGGGAAGGTAATGGTTCCACTTCAGTCGCTAACCCCGTCTGTTACCACACCTGCTCCCATAGACCTTGAGCTGTGTTGCAAGACATGCAGTCCAAGCTTAGTCCTTGTTAGAGGATTTTTTGTTTACGGAGTCAGTGTGTCACTGGGAAGACGTTCAACAACCAGCAGAAGTGACTTGTTGTGACGCAGTGCGGCAACCTCAGCAACCCGATAAGGAGTTGTCTGTACGACCCAGACAGTCTAGACAGCTTCGGGTTGTCACTGTACTTCCTCGCTTCCCCATGGTTGACAGTTCACAGACTGTGCAGCAGTACCATGATCTTGTGTCCGGCTCCGTCAGACGACTGGCTTTTAAGAGCTCCCACAAGTCGTCGCTGTCTGGAGATTCTCAGATGGACTATGGATCTGACCAAGGAACTGGGCCTCCTGGTCAATTTTGAGGAGTCTCAGCTCGTCCCATCCCAGACCATTGTCTCCCTGGGTATGGATCTTCAGAGTCGAGCTTTTCGGGCTTTTCCGTCGGCCCCAAGGATCTTCCAAGCCCTAGAATGCATCCAGAGCATGCTGAGAAGGAACCGATGCTCAGTCAGGTAGTGGATGAGTCTAACAGGGACACTTTCATCGCTGGCCCTGTTCATCGTGTTAGGGAGACTCCACCTCCCCCCCTTCAGTATCATCTAGCTGCTCACTGGATAAAGGACATGACGCTAGAGACGGTGTCAGTTCCTGTTTCCGAAGAGAGGAGGTCTTCTCTCGCGTGGTGTAAGAACAGCTTTCTTCTCAAGGAAGTCTACCTTTGGCTGTTCAGAAACCCGACCGCCGTCTCCTCTCGGACGCATCAGACACGGGCTGGGGTGCGACTTTGGACGGACAGGAATGCTCGGGAACATGGAATCAGGAGCAAAGGACACTTCACATCAATTGCAAGGAGTTTTTGGCGGTTCTTCTGGCCTTGATAAACTTCAAGTCCCTCCAGCTTAACAAAGTGGTGGAGGTGGACTCTGACAACACCACAGCCCTGGCTTACATCTTCAAGCAGGGAGGGACTCTTTCGTGAAGTTGTTCTAGATCGCAAGGGACCTCCTCATCTGGTCTAAAGATCGAAAGCTCACGCTGGTAACGAGGTTCATTCAGGGCGGTATGAATGTCATGGCAGATCACCTCAGCCGGAAGGGTCAGGTCATCCCCACAGAGTGGACCCTTCACAAGAATGTTTGCAGCAGACTTTGGGCCCTGTGGGGTCAGCCAACCATAGATCTGTTCGCTACCTCGATAACCTAGAGACTCCTGTTGTATTGTTCTCCGATTCCAGACCCAGCAGCAGTTCACGTGGATGCTTTTCTGCTGGATTGGTTCCATCTCGACCTGTATGCATTCCCGCCGTTCAAGATTGTCAACAGGGTACTTCAGAAGTTCTCCTCTCGCAAAGGGACACGGCTGACGTTGGTTGGCTCCGCTCTGGCCCGCGAGAGAATGGTTCTTAGAGGTACTGCAATGGCTGGTCGACATTCCCAGGACTCTTCCTCTAGGAGTGAACCTTCTACGTCTACCTCACGTAAAGAAGGTACACCCAAACCTCCACGCTCTTCGTCTGACTGCCTTCAGACTTTCGAAAGACTCTCAAGAGCTAGGGGCTTTTCTAAGGAGGCAGCCAGAGCGATTGCCAAAGCAAGGAGAACATCCACTCTCAGAATCTATCAGTCTCTAGGGGAAGTCTTCCGTAGCTGGTACAAGACCAATGCAGTTTCCTCAACCAGTACCACTGTAACCCGGATTGCTGACTTCCTGTTATATCTAAGGAAAGTAAGATCCCTTTCAGCTCCTACGATCAAGGGTTACAGAAGTATGTTGGCAGCGGTTTTCCGCCACATAGGCTTGGATCTTTCCACCAACAAAGATCTACAGGACCTCCCTAGGTCTTTTGAGACCTCAAAGGAACGTCGGTTGTCCACTCCAGGCTGGAATCTAGACGTGGTCCTAAGGTTCCTTATGTCATCAAGATTTGAACCTCTCCAATCAGCCTCTTTTTAGGACCTCACATTAAAAACTCTTTTCCTCGTGTGCTTGACAACAGCTAAAAGAGTAAGTGAGATCCACACCTTCAGCAGGATCATTGTTTTCACATCTGAAACGGCTACATGTTCCTTGCAGCTCGGTTTTTGCTAAACGAGCTTCCTTCACGTCCTTGGCCTAAGTCGTTCGAGATCCCAAGCCTGTCCAACTTGGTGGGGAACGAACTGGAGAGAGTACTTTGCCCAGTTAGAGCTCTTAGGTACTATCTAAAAAGGTCTTAACCTTTACGAGGACAATCAGAAGCCTTATGGTGTGCTATCAAGAAACCTTCTTTTCCAAGTTCTAAGAACTCAGTTTCTTACTATTCAGGCTTCTGATTAGAGAAGCACATTCTCATCTGAAGGAAGAAGACCTTGCTTTGCTGAAGGTAAGGACACATGAAGTGGGAGCTGTGGCTACTTCAGTGGCCTTCAAACAGAGCCATTCTCAGCAGAGTGTTATGGATGCAACCTATTGGAGAAGCAAGTCAGTGTTCGCATCATTCTATCTCAAAGATGTCCAGTCTCTTTACGAGTACTGCTACACCCTGGGACCATTCGTAGCAACGAATGCAGTAGTAGGCGAGGGCTCAGCCACTACATTCCCATAATCCCATAACCTTTTAACCTTTCTCTTGAATACTTTTTATGGGTTGTACGGTCGGCTAAGAAGCCTTCCACATCCTTGTTGATTTGGCGGGTGGTCAATTCTTTCTTGAGAAGCGCCGAGGTTAAAGGTTGTGATGAGGTCCTTTAGTATGGGTTGCAGCCCTTGATACTTCAGCACCTTAGAGTTGTTCAGCCTCCTAAGAGGAACGCTGCGCTCAGTAAGGAAGACGAACTTATTTAAGGCAGAGTAATGGCTCAAGTCGACTTCCTTACCAGGTACTTGTAATTTCATTGTTATTTTGAATAACTGATAATATGAAATACGGGATACTTAGCTTCTTAATATACATGTACACTGGTTTTCACCCACCTCCCTGGGTGTGAATCAGCTACATGATTATCAGGTAAGTTTAATATTGAAAAATGTTATTTTCATTAGTAAAATAAATTTTTGAATATACTTACCCGATAATCATGATTTAATTGACCCACCCTTCCTCCCCATAGAACCAGTGGACCGAGGAAAAATTGAAGTGGTGTCAACAAGAAGTACTGCAGTACCTGGCCACAGGTGGCGCTTGTGAGTACACCCCCCTCTTGTATAGCGATCGCTGGCGTATCCCTTCCGTAGAATTCTGTCGGGCAACGGAGTTGACAGCTACATGATTATCGGGTAAGTATATTCAAAAATTTATTTTACTAATGAAAATAACATGTTTATGAGTTTTCATTCTGGGAACGAGCTAGCAAACCAAAATGCTTGTAAACTAAAACAGTTTTTCCCATAGGAAATTAAGGAAATTCACTCGATGCATTCCACACATCCGTAAATACACATGCTCCCTTTTAATGGTTTTTAGTGGTAATGATTGAACAATTTTCTGTAATATCAGAAACGAATATAAATTAATACATACATATACCAAGGCACTTCCCCCAATTTTGGGGGGTAGCCGACATCAACAAATGAAACAAAACAAAAAAGGGGACCTCTACTCTCTACGTTCCTCCCAGCCTAACAAGGGACTCAACCGAGTTCAGCTCGGTTATTGTAATAATATTGTAAATTAGTTTAATGGCTTAGAAATTAGATGAAAAAGTTACTACTGTATATGGCAACATTCCCTCCTGGTCTCATGCAAAGCCAAGAAAGGCGCCCTTTTCATTTCTCATTCCTGCATGGCAGATCACATACTCGCTTTTGTCACTGTGGCTGTGGATGGCTGGATTGAGGCCATCCTGTTCTGTGGAGCTTCCCAGTTTGGCACACTGGGAAGAGACTGTTGCTTTATGGAACATCCATTGCACATGTAATAATCCCACATGTCAGTGTTCCCAATTATTTAGCCGGTCTTGCCAGCTGGCTTAATACCTTGAACACGTTTTTCATTTTCCTTCTTCAAATGGCTTAATACCTTAACCCTTTTACCCCCAGGCTATTTGGAACTTTCCAGCCCTTAACCCCCTGGGCATTTTTTTTTTTTTCAAGCACATTTTGCAGTATATTTTTTTAAAAATTGCTCTAACAGCCTTAATTTTCATCATAGAGAAGTCAGGTTGGTCTCATTCTCCTGGAAAATGCCTGGTTTCTCAAAAAATTATCAAAATTATGAAAAAAAATGTAAATAGCAGTTTTTTGCAAGGACGTACCGGTACATCCATGGGGGTAAAGGGATGAGTTTTGTGAAACGTACCAGTACGTCCTTTGGGGGTAAAAGGGTAACACATTTTTAATTTTCTTTCTTCAAAACTTTCGACCATTTGCCATTCTACAAAATAGCTTAACATCTTTCGTGTCTGCTCCTCTAAGGAAATGATGGTAAAGGTGACCAAGGCCCCATGCCCGATTTATTTTTTTACGTGCACAGCTAGTTTAAAAATAAATGCACACATTAATACTTATAGCTATATACAGTATATTATTTAGAGACATATCTCAAATAGCAAACATTTAAAGCGCATTAATTGGTGACTTGCTGATAGTATTCATTATGCGAGAAAATCTGCGCGTCACAGTTTAGTCTCGTCCATGCGGTACGTATCTACTAAAAATGCACATGTGGAGGTAAAATTTTGCTTGCAGACCAATATTAACCCTTTTACCCCCAGGCTATTTGGAAATTTCCAACCCTTTACCCCCAGGGGTTATTTTTTTTTTTTTTTCAAGCACATTTTGCTGTGTATTTTATTTAAATTGCTCTAACAGCCTTAATTTTTGACATAGAGAGGTCAGGTTGGTCTCATTCTCTTGGAAAATGCCTGAATTTTCTCAAAAAATTATCAAAAATATAGAAAAAAAAAATGCTAAATAGCAGTTTTTTGCAAGGGCGTACCGGTACGTCTATGGGGGTAAAGGGATGAGTTTTGTGAAACGTACCAGTACGTCCATGGGGGTAAAGGGATGAGTTTTGTGAAACGTACCAGTACGTCCTTTGGAGGTAAAAGGGTTAAAACTGTTCCAGTAAACCGATTAAAATTTTTCTTTTGTACACTACTTTGTTTGTACAGTATTTTGTCACTCACGAGCTGACTCATAATTTTAACATTTTAATTGTCAACAAAAACCTTTTTTGTAAAGGCCAAAAAAAGGTAAAAATCTAAACTTTTTTATTTGCAGTGACATGAAAATCGATAAAAGATGGTGGATTGAAGGGTATATTTTATGATTTTTGGCATGCTAGGCTGGACTACTTTTTTTACCCAGTAATTACATTTAATAAATGTTTGTTTGAAATTATAATCAATAGTATTTCATAGAATAGCATATATTAGTTAACCCTTTTACCCCCAGGCTATTTGGAACTTTCCAACCCTTAACCCTTAGGCTTTTTTTTTTTTAAGCACATTTTGCAATATATATTTTTTAAATTGCTCTAACAACCTTAATTTTCATCTTTGAGAGATCAGGTTGGTCTCATTCTTTTGGAAAATGGCCGAAGTTTCTCATAGTTATCAAAAATATGCAAAAACAAATGTAAATAGCAGTTTTTTGCAAGGACGTACCAGTACGTCCATGGGGGTAAAGGGATGAGTTTTGTGAAACGTACCAGTATGTCCATGGGGGTAAAGGGATGAGTTTTGTGAAACGTACCAGTACGTCCATGGGGGTAAAGGGATGAGTTTTGTGAAACGTACCAGTACGTCCATGGGGGTAAAGGGATGAGTTTTGTGAAACGTACCAGTACGTCCATTGTGGGTAAAAGGGTTAATTGTGTTGATTTAACAAACTTCTCTAGGTTATGTTTCGTGGTGTGGAGTCCACTTTACAATCGTTAATATTCAATAACCTTGCACGATAAATGTAATTATTTTTATATCAATGAATCACCTTAAAAGTTCCGCTTAACTACATTTGGCCTATTTGGACTGGCTTCCCCCTCAATTGGTCTGGATTAGCAAGAGTTTATTAAAAATAGATTCTGCCACTTTTTGAATGAACGACTTGCAGTTTCCCATAGTTTTTCTTTAAATGTTTATAATAGTTTCAAGTCAGACAATTTGAAATTGTTGTTTAGTGCAAAGCTAGTATATTGGAATGACTTGAATATGTTTATATTACTTTAAAGTCTGACAATTTGAAAGGGTTGTTTAGTGCAAAGCTAATGTATGGATTGACTTAAATATGTTTATATATTAGTTTCAAGTCTGACAATTTGAAAGGGTTTTTTAGTGCAAAGCTAATGACTTGAATATTTTTTTTATTAGTTTCAAGTCTGACAATAATTTGAAAAGGTTGTTTAGTGCAAAGCTAATGACTTGAATATGTTTTTATGAGTTTCAAGTCTGACAATTTGAAAGGGTTGATTAGTGCAAAGCTAATGACTTGAATATGTTTTTATTAATTTCAAGTCTGACAATTTGAAAGGGTTGTTTAGTGCAAAGCTAATGACTTGAATATGTTTTTATTAGAATCAAGTCTGACAATTTGAAAGGGTTTAGTGCAAAGCTAATGACTTGAATATGTTTTTATTAGTTTCAAGTCTGACAATTTGAAAGGGTTGTTTAGTGCAAAGCTAATGACTTGAATATGTTTTTATTAGTTTCAAGTCTGACAATTTGAAAGGGTTTAGTGCAAAGCTAATGACTTGAATATGTTTTTATGAGTTTCAAGTCTGACAATTTGAAAGTGTTGATTAGTGCAAAGCTAATGACTTGAATATGTTTTTATTAATTTCAAGTCTGACAATTTGAAAGGGTTTAGTGCAAAGCTAATGTATGGATTGACTTGAATTTTGCTGTTTAAACATTTAATCAATCTATAGACCCCTTGGGCGTGGCGACACGGATTCAGCGCTGTTCTGTACGTCGCCATTTTGGGAGTCGGTTGGGAGTAATGAAAGGAGTCTCACTGCTGCCGACGTTTTCCAGTATTTGAGCAACTAATTTCACAAGATTTATGTCAGAATCTGCATCTGCAGATATATTCCTGAGTTTAAAGTCGTAGAGTACCCCGAAGACGCTGATATGGGAAGGGCACTTGCAGAAATACAGGAACGTTGGCACGAGTGACTCGTAACTTGTACCTATGGCCATCATAAAGGAACTGCTGGTCCTTCATCTCTCTTCTAGCTGTAGGATTTCCATAAATTTATCTCTACTTCATAAACTACCCATCTCTATTCTCTGGAGGATATTTGAGGGCTTACAAGAGCCTAGATGCATTTAAATGCTTAACAAGTGAATGGTGTTTTTGTGTGGAATCAGGAGAGTAGAAAAGAGAGCAACATGTGTATGCCATCAGATCTAAAGTAAGTCGGTCCCCCTTTTTTTTTTAATATCCCTTCACCTTAAAATGTATCAAAACACTTTTGTCATAACCATAGGGTGTAAAGAGTTTTAAGTTAAATTATAACCAGTGGTTACTGATTTTGCCTTATGAAAATCTACGGCCATTATTTTTATCTTTGATGGAAATCTTAAGATTTCACTTATTTTCCTATGTAATTTTTTTTCTAGTGTATGTGTTGAATGTGTTTTCAGATCAGCATTGTACATCATTGTTTCAAATTGCCTTTTAATTTCCTCTTCACTAAGGCTGCGTTTACACCAAGCGAATCGAATCGATTCAATTCATGGAGAATCATTTGACTCGAGTCATTTTGAATCGGTATAGTTCCAACTTACTGAATCTGATTAACACATCATTCAGTACCAAGGCAGCCTTCGAGGAGTATGGACGTCTTTGCTGTTGCAGAAATAGCATTGTTGCTGTGGCTGAGAAATCGTAGACGGAGGCGCAGGCAACGAATATGGGTGCATCCAATAAATTCCAGAAGACCTGAATTTGGGAGCTTTGGACATTTGTTCCCAGATTTGGTCAATAATCTGGAGAAGTTTTATGACTTCTTTAGGATGACCGCAGAACCATTTAAGATGTTGGTTGAGTTGATGGGACCCTCTTACGGTACATAGGATCACTGGGATCATAAATAGCACGTCGTTCTTGCACTAAACTGATGAGGAGTTCCACATGCATGATGCCTCCTGCTTGGCTGACTCGCCTTGACTGATGAAAAAATGGGACCGCGCACATCACTTATTCTGAATCGCCATGAATCTCCATGATTTGAATTGACTCGATTCGCTTGGTGTAAACGATTCCATTGAATTTAACGTGGCGAATCATGACGAATCATGAATTGGGATGATTCTCCATGAATTGAATCGATTCGATTCGCTTGGTGTAAACGCAGCCTTAGGGTGTAATGTGTTTAAATATTGATGGGTCATGATATCATGATAGGGGATTATCATCACTTTCTGTGAAGAAACTATTTAAGACAGTCATTTATTTAAATAGATCGATGAGAAATTAACCTCTAAAACAAAATTTATGAAGCTTATAACCAATTATATGAAATAGTACTTGGTGGAAATCATAAATTAGATCATATAATCGTATTCAACGCGATTTAAATTAGCAATTATTATGTTTATCATTTAATTTCTGTATCTTAAGAATTCTTCTTTGTTGTTTTTATTGATTATTCCTGGAATTTGATAGTAGTAACTGGATTGACCCTTATTGTTGTATTGTGAAGTTCTGGCATAGAAATGTATTCATTGTGTAATATACGTATGAGGAGTAGGTTACTGCCTTTTGCATTTCACTGATGCAATCCAACATTGTTTTCTCTCTTTGTTTTGGGGGAAATCAGTTGAAGGGATGACTTGAGAGTCCAGGTATTTCATCTATTACTTTAGTATGATTTTGCATCACAGTTGCGTACATTGTAAACTCCGACTTTACAACGATTAGAAGCTTTTTCTCAGGTAAACACAACGATGTGTATGGTCAACGGCTTGGCTCCCAAATTGGTAGTGTGTTTTCGTGCTCGTAAACTGGTGATGTCCGTGCATTGGGTCTATACAATAGGTTCTTTTCTATAATCGTTTTTCCATTTTGATTTAAGGTATGGAGGATGGAAGGAAACTTCAGAAATGGTAGTATGGAGGTATAAATATTCACGTTATGTATTATACTTTCAAAAACATTTGCTTACACAGATTGTTTTTTCATAGGCGTTGTCTTATTTCAGGTGCGGTCCATATCTGTACAGAGCGCATTGATGCGCAACCCTTATATACTTTTCTACGAACTTATCCGGAAACCCAAAGACCCACTGCACATCAAGCAAGTTGTCAGACAGAGTTCAGAGAAGACGTTGATACGGCAAAATTCAGACGGCATATTCAAACCCATTCCTACTAGTCACAGCGCCTCGTCTGTCGTCAACGGATACGGACGCACTTCGGACAACATCGGAGAAGCAGTCAGTAGAAATGGAACCCAAACTCCTATCAGCAAGCCCCCTTTACCGTCACATAAAGAAAGGCAAGGAAACTTTTTTATATTTTTTTTTTTATTTACTGTCCTCAAAATATTAGAAATATATATATATATATATATATATATATATATATATATATATATATATATATATATATATATATATATATATATATACATATACATATATATATATATATATATATATATATATAATTTTTTTTTTTTTTTTTTTTTTTTTTTTTTTTTTTTTTTTTGTGAGAATTCTGCCCTTATGAACTACATTCGGGCTCCAAATAACGGTCCACAATGTTTTATGATGTTGATGTCATATTTGCCCCTTTCTCCTCATGTTTATACCACAAATTCTGAATGTGATTTTTAATTTTTGGAATAAATAATTACTGTATATATAAATTTATTCTAATTATCTAGTTCTCTACTGCCCTTATATTTTATACAATATCTTATTTAAATGAGTTACTGTATGTTTGTATTTGAAAGTTTTGTACGAATAAGCCGTTAATTTTACAGGGAGAAGATCTCTTTCGGGTTGAAGTTCAATTCAGGTGGCTCCAAGGGAGAAAATTCAAGCAAACCCAATAAGATCATTCTCAATTCTGGAACAACCACCTTACTCTCAACCAAACCATCTTCCACTTCCATGGCATCCTCGTCGGGGAAGACGACAACTAGCATAAAGTCGATGTCGAGTCTAGTGCCGTATCACGACGATTCGGAAGATTCGGAACTGGATGAATCTAAGCAGGGTGGAATCGTCAATGGAGTTAAAGAGAAATTGGTACAAAATGGCACCGTTAAAAGTGAGGACGTTAAGAAGGACAAAAGTGAAAAGGGTACCAAGGGATTATGTAAACAAGATAGAGTTATTAATAGCAACGCTGATAGTAAAACTAGCTCTAGTGAAAGTGGTAGCAAATGTAGTAGTTCTAATTCTAGTATTAAGTCAGGAACATCATCAGTCCCGTTTGTGCCAAGATCTCTCCAGATTGTCAATGGTGCCAGTCCAGTAAACACAAGTAGTAGCAGTAGTAGTAGCAGTGGCAGTAAAACAAAAGGGGAAAAGGGTTGGTTAGTCACGGACAACGCCCAACACTCCCCGAGCGAAAGCAGCAGCGGCAGTGCGGGTGGTACTAGCGCTTTTACAGTTGTCGAGCAGCCGACGAGTAGTAAAGAAAAGCAAGCCATTGGACACGAGAAAACGGACAACCACGGCTGGACGATTACCACTATAAGGAATCAACGTCCTGAACTGGAGAAATCTCATTCTCACGATTCGGTATTGCCTGGCCCCAGCCACAAAAAGGACGAAGCCGATTCGGCTAGTTTGAGGAGTAAGGCCAGCGTTGATAGTACAAGATCAGATCGCTCAACTAAATCTGTGAAAAAATCCATTTTTTCTTTATTTACCTGTGTCTCGTCGGCACGCAGCCCAGATAGTCCGGAAGAGGAGCAGCCGGAGGCCTCGCATCCACCAGATAATGTCGCTTTAGAATCTAGAACAAAGGCAAGTGAAGGTGATCCAAAAATTAAGAATAGTGATGCTAAAACAGAGAAGAATAAATCAGCATCCAGTAGTTCATCGCCTAGTAATACAAAATCCAAGAAAGGGAATGTGATTGACAGTAAAAGCAAAATTCAAACTGCCTGTAATGGCCAGGCAAACTTGAAATCAGACTCAGAGAGTGACACAGATATGTCGCAGTCCAAAAGATTCAGGGATCACGATGACGAGCCGTCGAGTCCTTCGAAGAAGTGTCGTCCAGAGGAAGGGAAGAACGTTGGTAATAAAAAGGTCGAGGGCGATGCGACAAAAAATGGACCCTGCTCAGTTTCAAAAAACGGATTAAACTGTAGTTCAAAAAACTTGAACAGTAGTGACTCTGACAAATCAAAAAACAGGTTGAATCACGAAGTGGGAAAATCAAAAAATGGGTTAGAAGAAGTGGGAAGGAAATGTAAGAAAAAGAAAAAACATAAAAAGGAGAATGGAACACTCTCCAACGGGGTAGGAGAGAACTCGGAGAAATCTCACAAAGAATTGTCGTCCTCCGACTCGTCGCTGGGCGGGGCCTCCTCCGGTTCGGTTAGTAGTGACAGTGAAGGAGACCCAGCGGCGGGTGAGCATTGGGTGGAAAAAACAAAAGAAACAATAGGCAAAGCTAAATTAAATCCCGCCGCTCGCGTCATCAAGTGGAATGGAACGCGGAAAATGAAGGATTTGAGTCACGCAATCAACGGCGACAAAGAGGGACCCCAAGAAAACGGCATTGAAACGGATAAGAATATAGGGATGTGGAATGGAAGCAGACCCTCGGAAGTGGTAGACGAGTTGAGGAGGGCAGGTAACTTCGCATTTGGGACCAAAGGTAAGAGCCTTTCGAAGTTTTGTAATTGACTATGCTGTATTGAAATTTATTATTGAATGTTGTCGGTAGTTTGCATGGATATCTGGAGCAATTGATGGGGAATTAGAAGAGTTAATACAGTAGTATTAAACTAAATTGAAAATTATGGAGTGAAGCTGGAAGTCATGAGAAAGAAATAGAGAAAATCTTAACTATACCATAACTTAAAGCTGCGTGTTTCGGATATATTGATGATGTCTTAGACCAAGTTTTAGTTTTGTTTATCAAGAAAAAGGCTTCACCACACATGAAATTGAAGCACTTGAATAGATTTTCCGTATGTGAAGGACTGGGTATTCAAATTTAGATACATTGGGGTAAGGGTTTATTTTTTTAATTGAAATCCTTCAGTATATTCACATGAACACCTTTGTAACCTTTTTGTAGGTTTCAGTTACATTCCTTAATTTCCTTTTGTTTTTTATTCGGTTTTTCTTTCTATCCGTCTTGTAGCATAACTTTCGTGTCATAGCAGTGGATGAAAACATCCACTGCTATGAAGACTGATTTATTTAGGTGGTCTGATTTTGGGACGTGATGCATGGAACATCGTTTACCCACCAGAATGTTTATTTTGATTAATAAAATTTTTGTCTGTGGATAAGAAATTTCATGTATCAGAGAAGGAAATTCTCATGAAGTTGAATACTTGAAGCTTTGGTGGAAATGTGAACTTCATGACGGAATAATTCAAGCAATTGGAAGGTCATTTCAATCTTTTATTATTATTATTATTATTATTATTATTATTATTATTATTATTATTATTATTATCCAAGCTACAACCCTAGTTGGAAAAGCAAGATGCTATAAGCCCAGGGGCTCCAACAGGGAAAAATATCCCATTGAGGAAAGGAAATAAGGAAATGAATAAATGAAGAGAATAAATTAACAATAAATTAGAATGTATATATTTAGGACGATTAAGCGGATTTTTAATCATAAGTGTGAAAGTTCTATTTGAACATCACAGTATTTTGAAGCTAAGGAATTAGGGAGAGTAAGGTAAAATAGGTTTTCAACTGAGGAGAATTTATATCTTTAATGGCTAAAGAATGATGCAGTCGAAGATTACAATCTTGGGGATTACAAGCACTTTACAAAAAGAAAAATTCAGTTGAGGTCCCTTGAATGTGAAATCTGATGAAAACGGACTCGTTATCTGCCCAAGTAGTTACGGGAAATGGTAGGCGATTGGAGCATGAATGACCGATGAAATTCTTAGGACTAAACCGTGAATTAACCCTTTTACCACCAAAGGACGTACTGGTACGTTTCATAAAACACATCCCTTTACCCCCATGGACGTACTTGTACGTCCTTGCAAAAAACTGCTATTTACAATTTTTTTTTCCATATTTTTGATAATTTTTAGAGAAACTTCAGGCATTTTCCAAGAGAATGAGACCAACCTGACCTCTCTATGATGAAAATTAAGGCTGTTAGAGCAATTTAAAAAAATTATACTGCAAAATGTGCTTGAAAAAAAGATAACCCCTGGGGGTTAAGGGTTGGAAAGTTCCAAATAGCCTGGGGGTAAAAGGGTTAAGCTTAGCCAAAATCAAGGGATAAAAACGAAATGGCATATTATGAAAAGGAAGACTTGTGTGGTAAATTATAAATTGATTACTTGAGGTAAGGGTGCCAGTGTTTTTTATATGTCTGTATTTTAAATTATACCGTATCCCCATTTGTCCATGTTTTTGCACCCCTCTTAATAGGTGTTAGCTCCAGAAGTGGCATTATCTATATCGTGACATTTTTCTCCGGATTTCTATTAGTGACAATTTTGGACATTTAAATGTGTATGTGTTTGTATCTTTTATTATCTTATTTGTACAGCTATTTCCACAAGAAAGAAAGAAAAAGAAAGATAAAAAAAGAGGAAAAGCCTAATAAACTTTTCTCAATAACCTTAGCAATTTAGTTTGTCACAGAAACTTTTTTCCCAAGATTTTCTGCTTCTGATTAAAAAGGAAATTTTGAATTTGTCATTACGGGTCATCGTCTCTTTCTTTCTTTCTTTCTTTTTTTCTTTTAGAAGTATTTTGGAATTTCATTTGCAGATTTCATTCACCTTGTCAACTTTAGTTTCTGTTTTTGTTACTAATATTTTGCAGTGAAGCTTTTTTGTGTTTTCAATAAGGTATTGTAGGTCCAGTAATAGATATTTTTGTTTGATTTTTATTACAGTTACTGTGTTTCCTTTCATTTCTACTTTAGTTAGATATGAGATATATCTTGAAATGTGTGATGAACAGTAGATACAGTATACTGTAATTGCTGTTCTGGTTTTCATTAGATTTGTTGTAGCTGTCATGTAAGCATTTGAAGAGATCAGTACTCCTTTTTTTGTATTGGTTCAGTACTTGGGCCAGAATTGCTTGGGTTACTTTGCCTTGTAACATCTGTGGATATTGGTCTCTCTATTGTTCCGTCCCTCCCCAAAAAATAGTTTGTTCCAACACGAATACTTACCGAGAACTACTTTCTTTAGGAGTTACTGGTAATCTCCTCTCTATCGTAGAGAGGAGATTACCAGTAACTCCTAAAGAAAGTAGTTCGAGGTAAGTATTCGTGTTGGAACAAATAAAAAATTTTAAGTAATTTTTATTTTTCCTAACATACTTACCTCGAACTACTTTCTTTAGGAGTTACTGGTAATCTCCTCTCTACGATAGAGAGGAGATTACCAGTAACTCCTAAAGAAAGTAGTTCGAGGTAAGTATGTTAGGAAAAATAAAAATTACTTAGAATTTTTTATTTTATTTCCTTACGCAAGTAAGCAAATGCATGTCGGAACTGTCTCGATTTTGATTGCCCTTCACACCTCGCTCACAGATCACTGGTTACGTGGAATGCCCCAGCACTTCGCACCTGCGCTTGAATTTTGATATAACATCTCTCATGTGTATCTGTATTCTGTAGGGAAAGGTATTCATTCTTCATTTTCCAATTGCCTTTTTTTTTTTCTTTTCTCGTCACCTGGGTACGCCAATGCTTCTTTCTCTGCTTCAATTTTAACACAAGTTGAAACTGGTCATACGTTAGTTAAAGTATTTTTAAGTTTCTGTAATTCTTTATCATTTGGTATATACAAAATACGGTTATTTTATGAATTTATCGTTTTCCAAAGGTGTTTCACCGTACATTACCGTAGTTGTTGCTTTTTAGAACTTGTCATCTCTCCCTCTTCCATTATACACTGGTGGCCCCCCATACTAAAAATGGCTAGTGGGTTTCCAGTCATATTTTGTAGTTCTCATATAATAGATTCATTAATTATTGTGCACCGCTAGGCTTGAGTGCATATACACTTAACCCTTTTACCCCCAAAGGACGTACTGGTACGTTTCACAAAACTCATCCCTTTACCCCCATGGATGTACCGGTACGTCCTTGCAAAAAAATGCTATAAAAATTTGTTTTTTCATATTTTTGATAATTTTTTGAGAAAATTCAGGCATTTCCCAAGGGAATGAGACTAACCTGACCTCTCTATGACAAAAATTAAGGCTGTTATAGCAATTTAAAAAAAATATACTGCAAAATGTGCTGGGGAAAAAATAACCTCCTGAGGGTTAAGGGTTGGAAATTTCCAAAGAGCCTGGGGGTAAAAGGGTTAACACATATTCAAGGACCAATGGTGATGGCGTACGTAGAAACCCAAACCAGTAGATAAGTATATTCCTTTCCTGATCTTCAAATGTACCTGTATATGAAATTCCATATGGCACTTTTCACTTAAAAGTAGAAAACTTACTTAATAACCCCTCGCAAACCAACGGTGCTGACGTTGCTTTCAAAGATAGTCTTGTGCTATATCTGCCTGGAACCCTCGGGTGTTCAACGCCTTTGTAGATCTTCACGGAACTTGATTCTTGCGTTTACGTTCTTGTGATTTCCAAAGCCGTTTTCAACATGCCTTTAAAAAGATTCAGTCGTAAGTTAACAAAAGCTTGCATGCTCTTAGTTTGTGGTGGCTGATACTAAGATGCATCTTTTTACGGGGTGGTATTTTCCCAGTAACTTTTCTCTACGGTTTTGAATTTGACCATTATAGTGAATCGGAGAAAATTTCTCGTAAGACTCTTTTACATTATTTATTCATAGAATAATCAGTACAGTATGTTGGAGTCTTTTATGTATTTGATCTTTCTGTATTATTCTTTGATTTTTTAACTTAATGGTAATGTACACTTAATCATATCATGTAGTAATGTGGGTATGAAAATATTTTAAAATCCAAGTCCAAAATCTGCATCTGTAGTATTTGCCTAATTGTAGGGTGGTAAATTAGTGTACCATTTATAGTACTCTAATGCCGATGTGAGGCTTTATCTGTTTCAAATTTTCTACCCACAGTGAATAGCTGGGAAGGCGGTAAAAGTATAACGGAGGAAGAATTTGAGAAGGATCGGAAGGAATTGAAGAAGAGGACGCTGGAGGACTTGTATAATGAAGAATTTGACACTGGAAAAGTAAGTCTCTCTCTCTCTCTCTCTCTCTCTCTCTCTCTCTCTCTCTCTCTCTCTCTCTCTCTCTCTTTTGCTGATCACAATATTGCCTCTACTTTTTTTTGTGAATTAGAAACTATAGTCCATTTCTTTTAGCGAGTCATATTTGCACCGACTCACAACGGTGCCCTTTTAGCTCGGAAAAGTTTCCTGGTCGCTGATTGGTTAGAATTATCTTGTCCAACCAATCAGCGATCAAGAAACTTCTCCGAGCTAAAAGGGCACCACTGCAAGTCGGTGCAAATATGACTCTCTAAAAGAAATGGACTACTGTATAGTGTTCATAATGATGATAATTTTAATTTTAATTTTATTAATAATAATATAGAGGCTCCCTGAGCAAAGATGTTACATTGATTTTAGCCTTCGTGAAGGGTTGTAAACGTTATAGAGGCTGTCTTAGCAAAGGTCTGTCAGTGATTTTATGCTAATTGTTATGAAGGAAGTTTTAGAATAAAAGAGCACAGACTTTCATCATGTCTTGATGGAGAGTAACATTTGGCACCAGGTCCTTCAAGGTGTACTGTTCTCCAGACCATGATCGGGGTTCTACCTACAGAGTGGCTTATGTAGTGCACTGTAGGTGGTACTGTACTAAAGTTCCTTTGTAGCTTACTGCCTTTTAGATGTCATTTGTTTTATTTGGTCTCTTCAGTTTTCTATTCAATTTCTTTAACTTTAACTCCAAGGTTCAGTATGAGGTCTTTCTAGGCCTGTTTCTAACAAACTACTACTGGGTATTGAAACCTTAAACTTTAAATCCTAAAGCTTATTGTTGATGTTACCTGGCCACGATTTTGTGATAACTTATTCTTACATCATGATAAATTGAAACTCACAGGACACATGTCATCTGATGCATTTTCTAGAGGCCATTTTAGAATTTGGGCTAATTGCTGTGTCTGAGATATTAGGGTTTATGTCTGGCTTAAAGTTCATTTATATTAAATTACCTTGATTACTGCTGAGTCCCTTGTTAGGCTGGAGGAACGTAGAGAGTAGAGGTCCCCTTTTTTTGTTTTGTTTCATTTGTTGATGTCGGCTACCCCCCAAAATTGGGGGAATTGCCTTGGTATATGTATGTATGTATGTACTGATGAAATCTATTCTTTTGACAGACTAAGAAGATCAAGTTGAAGAATTCTATTAAGCCGTCTGATAATTGGAATGTGAACAGCGGCAACGTATTCCAAAGAGTTCAAGACGTAAGAAATTCCGGAGGAACCTGGAGCAATTACCGTAATTCGTACGGTAATAACAACAACTACGGCTATGGCCATTACAATAAACAACACAAGAATAGAGACGGCTACTGGAACGAAAAGCGCAACTGGAATAAAAATCGAGACCATTACCACCAGCGTAGCAAGCAGTGGAAAAAGTTCGACAAGAGAGATCGCAAGTTCCACAAGAAGCACAAGGAGAAGTACAGGCCCTGGGACCGGAACGATTAACTAAGGCCCTAGACACATTTAATGTGGATAGGTAGGTTTATTAAGGTTTTATGATGAGGCAATTAAACAGATGTTTTTAAAAAATAAATGCTGTTCTCCCATCTTGGAAGAGTAGTTGCGCCTAAGAGTTTAGTTAATGTATTGTGTTATTTGGTTATAGATTATGAAGTTTTAATTTCATAAACAAAAACTGTTGGTTGGTCAAGTTTTCATATTTTTCTTAGCATAGTATAGACTGTCATAATTTAAGCAGCTTTTTGTAGAAAGTTACAAACATGTGATGTATATAATCATACTGTATTTATATTTCCAAAATCAGACGTGTAAGTTTTCACCTGGGGAATTTAAAAATTTAGGAGTTATAATGATGTTCCACCCGTGTTTCCCATTCATCGTAGCAGGGATATGTTGGGAAACGCTGGTCATTTTTTGTGTCGTAAATTTTTCCTTTTTGGGTAATTCATTATATATCTGGTTTCTTCTTTTGTGTAATTGTATGTGGACAAGATGTTCATGGTATGAGCAGTTGTGTATATAGTGTACATTATTAGAAATATTTTATATTGCATAACTGTTCAAATGTTTATTAGTATGTTTTAAGACGTGTGAGTGGCTGTACATTGCCTTTGGGAATAAAAGCTAAGAAAGTGTAGGGTAGCAATTTTGCTCCTCTTTTATGTCTTTTGGATGAACAGAAATTTTTGTACACTGCCAGGTTACCCTCGTACACGATGACCAGGTTCTGCAAAGAGCCACAGATTGTCTCCGGTGTGTTGTGGAATTCGTACTACAAGTTTTCCTCCCACATTATATTAGCAACATTATAAACATAGCAGTAGTGGTGATATGTAAGTGGGTGGCCCTTTGAAATATCAGCTGGTAGTTTTTTTTCCCCCCATTTGAATTGATTGGATGTTTCATGTGCTAGAAGCCCCATTTCTTTCGGTTCCATACCGTAGAGATCTCCGTGGGTTTTACCTATTTGTAACCGAGCGTTGGGACAACCAGCTGGTAGTTTTTTTTTTCCCCATTTGAGATGATTGGATGTTTTATGTGCTAGAAGCCCTATTTCTTTCGGTTCCATACCGTAGAGACCTCCGTGGGTGTACCTATTTGTAACCGAGCGTTGGGACGACGTGCCTACGTTTGCAGACCTGCTGGCATCCTTTGAAATATCAGCTGGTAGTTTTTTTTCTCCCCCCATTTGAGATGATTGGATGTTTCATGTGCTAGAAGCCCTATTTCTTTCGGTTCCATACCGTAGAGATCTCCGTGGGCGTACCTATTTGTAACCGAGCGTTGGGACAACGTGCCTACGTTTGCAGACCTGCCGGCATCGTGTAATTCACGGGGATTTTATGTAAATAGTTGACTTGAAATATACTGGTTCACAAGTTCAAATCATCCATCCCTTACACTATGTGCATGATGCTGTTTGAGCAGAGTACAAGCATGGTCTTTCTGCAGGTCTCTTTATACAAGCAGCTACTACTGCTTGTTGTGCCTTACCGCTGTTTTCTGTCTTGCCTGTAACGCAAACGATTCATGGCCTTCTGCTGTGTACAGATATTAAATGAGCCAAACCAGATAAGGGGGTTTGCAGTGGGTGTGTGTGAGTGTGTGCTCCAGCTGTCGTATAAAGAAAGTAAGGAAAAAAGTAAAGGATTTGCCTTCTGCTCATTATAGTTAAAAAAGATGTTTCTCAGGTTATGGATGATTAATAACTAGATTTCCTCCGCTTTGTCATTTCATTGAATCCATTTCTCATATGCTGTATTACTAATTACGCAAATAGTTTTGTTATAGCTACTGTAATTATTTTTTATTACAATTGGAGTTTTGTAATTTATTCTTTTGTATATAGTTTTTTCCTTAGGTATAGCAGTATTTCTTCTTTTGCCTATATCCATCATGAGATCATACACGCTCACCTCATTATTTATTTATGTGAATGCTAAATATATTCTGTGGTTTGGCTGTATATCATATTGACAGACTCTATAACATTATATGGGCTTCAGGTTTATATACTGTGAGGTATTGTTAAGTCTGTGAAAGATCATAGTTTTTATTTTTATCATAGCAGGAGATGTGTACTTGGAAAGATGCATCTTTTCAAGTTATTCCGCTGCGGTGTGTGATGAAATTAGTTTTTTTTTTATTTACAAATTCCCATCATAATCAATTTTTTTTTTTTTACTACTTAAGCATCATGAAACCAGAGCTGTTATGACTGTATATTGTAATGGCTAAAATATATTGTAGAAAATGCAACCATGATGATATTTTATATTTTAAGTAGGTCTTTATAGTAAGCTTTTACGTTTTTGCAACTTGCGCACCTTGCCCAAATTTACGGCCTAACATTTTTTTGTACAGAAAAAAAGAATTTATTTTTGTTTAAAAGTAACATTTGGTTGTAGTGGTTATGAAATTGTTATTAGTATTATCTTTTTATTATAGTTTTCATTGCGATGATGATAGTAACTTACGTGAAGCTTTGCACTGGTTTATATGACTAGAATTGAAATTTATGCCGAGTCATCCTGATATCTCATTTAACCCTTTTACCCCCAAAGGACGTCTGCTAAAACCTAAATTAGAAGGTTTTATCAGAAAAGGTATATTAGAAGGACCCCTTTTCACCGGGCGCCACAGGTCTCTCCCCAGAAATAGATTTTTCCTTCATCAAAATCCCTTTTTTCATATTTTTGATAATTTTTTGAAAAAATTCAGGCATTTTCCAAGAGAATGAGACCAACCTGACCTCTCTATGATAAAAATTAAGGCTGTTAGAGCAATTTAAAAAAAATATACTGCAAAATGTGCTGGGGGAAAAAATAACCCCTTGGGGGTTAAGGGTTGGAAATTTCCAAAGAGCCTGGGGGTAAAAGGGTTAAGATATTAGCAGCATATATCCAATCACTACCTTACGGAAGAGAATTTTTGTTTCGGAAAATTGATCATTGAAATTATATATGTTCCGACTTCTATAGCAACCACATTGGTTGAAATATAGTTGACTGGGAAAGTATTGTATATGCAATCAAGGTTTGCATGACAAAATTCATCGTAATAAATGCACCCAGTTTTCCTATCAGCAGTTGACGTTTGGATTGTACTGTGTACAGATCAGATTTTACCCAGAATAAAATCATGAAACGTGATTTGTGTCTTCATATCCTTTTCTATATTTTTTATCATGAAACGTGATTTGTGTTTTCGTATCCTTTTCTATATTTTTTATCATGAAACGTGATTTGTGTTTTCGTATCCTTTTCTATATTTTTTATCATGAAACGTGATTTGTGTTTTCGTATCCTTTTCTATATTTTTTATCATGAAACGTGATTTGTGTTTTCGTATCCTTTTCTATATTTTTTATCATGAAACGTGATTTGTGTTTTCGTACCCTTTTCTATATTTTTTATCATGAAACGTGATTTGTGTTTTCGTATCCTTTTCTATATTTTTTATCATGAAACGTGATTTGTGTTTTCGTATCCTTTTCTATATTTTTTATCATGAAACGTGATTTGTGTGTTCATATCCTTTTCTATTTTTTTTATCATGAAACGTGATTTGTGTGTTCATATCCTTTTCTATATTTTTTATCATGAAACGTGATTTGTGTGTTCATATCCTTTTCTATATTTTTTATCATGAAACGTGATTTGTGTGTTCATATCCTTTTCTATATTTTTTAACCTTTAGGATTTGTGGTTTTCAGATTCTACATGTTGCTATTATTACTTGCTAATCTACAACCCTAGTTGGAAAACTAGGGAAAAATAGCCCAGTGAGATAGGGCAACAAGGAAAAATAAAATATTTTAAGAACAGTAACATTTTTTAACTTTAGGATTTGTGGTTTTCAGATTCTACATATTGTTATTATTACTTGCTAATCTACAACCCTAGTTGGAAAACTAGGGAAAATAGCCCAGTGAGATAGGGCAACAAGGAAAAATAAAATATTTTAAGAACAGTAACATTTTTTAACTTTAGGATTTGTGGTTTTCAGATTCTACGTATTCTTATTATTACTTACTAATCTACAACCCTAGTTGGAAAACTAGGGAAAATAGCCCAGTGAGATAGGGCAACAAGGAAAAATAAAATATTTTAAGAACAGTAACATTTTTTAACTTTAGGATTTGTGGTTTTCAGATTCTACGTATTGTTATTATTACTTGCTAATCTACAACCCTAGTTGGAAAACCAGAATGCTATAAGCCCTGGGGATCCAATAGGGAAAATAGCCCAGTGAGGAAAGTAAACAAGGAAAAATAAAATATTTTAAGAACAGAAACATTGAAATAAATATCTCCTATATAAACTCTAAAAAGCAAACAAGAGGAAGAGAAATAAGATAGAATAGTGTGCCTAAGTGTACACTCAAGCAAGAGAACTCTAACCCAAGACAGTGGAAGATCATGGTACAGAGGCTATGGCACTACAGAAAAGCAGCGATATTATTTACGTTAGTGCATATATATCACTGAATATAAGGTATGTTGCAAGAAAGTTGAGATCGATATAGTATTGAGTCTTTTGGCTTGAAAATTATTTTTTCCTTTTTCTCCCTACACAATACTGTACTCGTGTCAATTAGCATTACCTTTTATATCTGTCAATTCCATTGTTTATCAAGAAATTGATTATGTAGACTATTTAGGACAATAATGATTACACAGTACAGTACTTGGTTACAGTAATGTAGTAAAGCATAGAAATGTATTCAGGTTTTTTGTAATTTATTGCATGAAATTTACTTATTGTTATTAAGGTTGTAGTGTCCTACTAAAAACATTACTGCCTGACGATCACAGTGTTTGCAACCTCACCATCCTTGTGAGCTAGGGATGGGGTTTTTTCGGGGAGCCTTTAGGTCTACCTGCTGAGTTTTCAGCAGCCATTGCCTGGTCCTCCTTGGTCTTAGCTTCGATGGGAGGGGATTTGGGCACTGATATTGATATATGGTCAGTCTCTAGGGCATTGTCCTGCTAGCTAGGGCATTGTTTTTAATTTGTTTTAATATGAGAAGCAGGAACGTATAGGGCCACTCGAAGGTGATAGGATGTGTAACGGCTCCTTACTTATCCTTCCCCTTAGTGGAGTAGACTGGGTAAGGTCTATATGGGGTGCAGATATCTAGGGTTATCTTAGGATACGTCCCTGATTATACAAGATATCTTCGGATAGTCGTTTCCGGGGCTTGGGACCCTGTGATACCTGACGGTAATTCTCTTGTATTACCAATCGCAGAAATATTATACTGTAGAAGTTGCCAGAAGGAACTTCCATCAGGACAACATGGCAATCTCAACCAAAATAGATTTTCCCGACATCAAAATCCCTTTCATGTGCTGCTTCCTCCGGTGCCTTAGATGACCGCGGAGGTAGCAGCAGTAGGGGATTCAGCATTATGAAGCTTCATCTGTGGTGGATAATGTGGGAGGGTGGGCTGTGGCACCCTAGCAGTACCAGCTGAACTCGGCTGAGTCCCTGGTTAGGCTGAAGGAACGTAGAGAGTAGAGGTCCCCTTTTTGTTTTGTTTCTTTGTTGATGTCGGCTACCCCCCAAAATTGGGGGAAGTGCCTTGGTATATGGATGGATGGATGGATAATATAATATTGGTAAAACAAATTGGAGAACTAAATTACTGTTGTACAAAGAAAAATTGATTGGATAGAAATATAAGTTGGTGAGTCAAGAAGGAAATAAAAAATTACTGTAACATTATTAGTATGTAGCCAAAAAGATGATTTATTACAAAATTGAAATTGTATAAAATAATTTGGTAAACTGGTAGAGAAAAAAAATTGTCATAACAGTTGTTAGTTTAGCTACATGTCTGGAGAATAGGCTGTTAGCACTTTTCATCATAATAAAAAAGTAATTAGATCAATGTTATGGGGGCAGATGTTACCTGAATCTGATGCTGGCAACTGTACCCTATTGTAGGCAATACACATCAAGGGGCTTTCCTTAAGGAGTTACTGTAATGCTATCAAGTCCATTACTGGAGGGTCTTTGGAGCATTCTTGTGACCCAGTAAGCACTAGGGAGTTAATGCTATCAAGTCCATTACTGGAGGGTCTTAGGAGCATTCTTGTGACCCAGTGAGCACCAGGGAGTTGATGCTATCAAGTCCATTACTGGAGGGTCTTTGGAGCATTCTTGTGACCCAGTAAGCACCAGGGAGTTGATGCTATCAAGTCCATTACTTGAGGGTCTTTGGAGCATTCTTGTGACCCAGTAAGCACCAGGGAGTTGATGCTATCAAGTCCATTACTTGAGGGTCTTTGGAGCATTCTTGTGACCCAGTAAGCACCAAAGAGTTGATGCTATCAAGTCCATTACTTGAGGGTCTTTGGAGCATTCTTGTGACCCAGTAAGCACCAGGGAGTTGATGCTATCAAGTCCATTACTTGAGGGTCTTTGGAGCATTCTTGTGACCCAGTAAGCACCAAAGAGTTGATGCTATCAAGTCCATTACTTGAGGGTCTTTGGAGCATTCTTGTGACCCAGTAAGCACCAAAGAGTTGATGCTATCAAGTCCATTACTTGAGGGTCTTTGGAGCATTCTTGTGACCCAGTAAGCACCAGGGAGTTGATGCTATCAAGTCCATTACTTGAGGGTCTTTGGAGCATTCTTGTGACCCAGTAAGCACCAGAGAGTTGATGCTATCAAGTCCATTACTTGAGGGTCTTTGGAGCATTCTTGTGACCCAGTAAGCACCAGAGAGTTGATGCTATCAAGTCCATTACTTGAGGGTCTTTGGAGCATTCTTGTGACCCAGTAAGCACCAAAGAGTTAATGCTATCAAGTCCATTACTTGAGGGTCTTTGGAGCATTCTTGTGACCCAGTAAGCACCAAAGAGTTAATGCTATCAAGTCCATTACTTGAGGGTCTTTGGAGAATTCTTGTGACCCAGTAAGCACCAGAGAGTTAATGCTATCAGGTCCATTACTTGAGGGTCTTTGGAGTAATCCTGTGACCTAATTAGCACTTTCAGTGTATCTGACCTTGCCACCATTCCTTTTTATTATCCAACTCTTTTTAACTTTTAACTAAGTAGTGTAACTACAAGGAATATGTAGGCCTGCATGGGCAATGGATACCGTCACTGCCCTCAGCCCGTAGATGTAGGCCTATACCCCAATTTCATAAATCCGTCCATCCACACAATGTGTAGTACTGTCAGCGTGCCTCACTCATTATACTGTATGCATTACTTAAGGGTCTTCGTAGAATGCCTTTGACCAATAATTGCACCTACTTTTTAGCATACTTTACCCCTGATCCCTCTACACTTCTCCAGCTTGCTGTCCAACCTCTTGAACCTTCATTTAAAAATATAAAGATCACTCATGAATGACAGAAGCAACGGACGGACCATATACACATGAGATCAGGTCCCAAGACCCTATCAAGGTAGGACCAATGAGGGCCAGGCAATGGCTGCTGGTGATTCAGCAGGTAGACTTGTAGGTACTCCCAAACAATAAGGACCCCATGCCTTGCTCACAATGATGGTGAGGCTACTACAAGAAACTATCGAGCTCGAGTAGTTCTCGAACCCCCGCGCAACAGATTGCCAAGCAGAGACGTTTCCAATAGGGCAATTGCAGAGTTTTTCCCTAGTTGACGTTTCCAATAGGGCAATTGCAGAGTTTTTCCCTAGATGACATTTCCAATAGGGCAACTGCAGAGTTTTTCCCTAGTTGACGTTTCCAATAGGGCAACTGCAGTTTTTCCCTAGTTGACGTTTCCAACAGGGCAACTGCAGAGATTTTCCCTAGTTGACGTTACCAATAGGGCAACTGCAGAGTTTTTCCCTAGTTGACGTTACCAATAGGGCAATTGCAGAGTTTTTCCCTAGTTGACGTTTCCAATAGGGCAATTGCAGAGTTTTTCCCTAGTTGACATTTCCAATAGGGCAATTGCAGAGTTTTTCCCTAGTTGACATTTCCAATATGGCAATTGCAGAGTTTTTCCCTAGTTGATATTTCCAATAGGGCAATTGCAGAGGTTTCCCTAGTTAAAGTTTCCAATAGGGCAGCTGCAGAGTTTTTCCCTAGTTGATGTTACCAATAGGGCAATTGCAGAGTTTTTCCCTAGTTGACGTTACCAATAGGGCAATTGCAGAGTTTTTCCCTAGTTGACGTTTCCAATAGGGCAATTGCAGAGTTTTTCCCTAGTTGACGTTTCCAATAGAGCAACTGCAGAGTTTTTCCCTAGTTGACATTTCCAATAGGGCAATTGCAGAGTTTTTCCCTAGTTGACATTTCCAATATGGCAATTGCAGAGTTTTTCCCTAGTTGATATTTCCAATAGGGCAACTGCAGAGGTTTCCCTAGTTAAAGTTTCCAATAGGGCAGCTGCAGAGTTTTTCCCTAGTTGATGTTACCAATAGGGCAATTGCAGAGTTTTTCCCTAGTTGACATTTCCAATATGGCAATTGCAGAGTTTTTCCATAGTTGATATTTCCAATAGGGCAATTGCAGAGTTTTTCCCTAGTTGACGTTTCCAATAGGGCAATTTCAGATTTTTTCCCTAGTTGACGTTTCCAATAGGGCAATTGCAGAGTTTTCCCTAGTTGACGTTTCCAATAGGGCAACTGAGGAGTTTTTCCCTAGTTGACGTTTCCAATGGGGCAACTGCAGAGTTTTTCCCTAGTTGACGTTTCCAATAGGGAAATTGCAGAGTTTTTCCCTAGTTGACGTTTCCAATAGGGCAACTGCAGAGTTTTTCCCTAGTTGACTTTTCCAGTAGGGCAATTGCAGAGTTTTTCCCTAGTTGACGTTTTCAATAGGGCAATTGCAGAGATTTTCCCTAGTTGACATTTCCAATAGGGCAATTGCAGAGTTTTTCCCTAGTTGACATTTCCAATATGGCAATTGCAGAGTTTTTCCCTAGTTGATATTTCCAATAGGGCAATTGCAGAGTTTTTCCCTAGTTGACGTTTCCAATAGGGCAATTTCAGATTTTTTCCCTAGTTGACGTTTCCAATAGGGCAATTGCAGAGTTTTCCCTAGTTGACGTTTCCAATAGGGCAACTGAGGAGTTTTTCCCTAGTTGACGTTTCCAATGGGGCAACTGCAGAGTTTTTCCCTAGTTGACGTTACCAATAGGGCAATTGCAGAGTTTTTTCCCTAGTTGACGTTACCAACAGGGCAACTGCAGAGTTTTTCCCTAGTTGACGTTACCAATAGGGCAATTGCAGAGTTTTTCCCTAGTTGACGTTACCAACAGGACAACTGCAGAGTTTTTCCCTAGTTGACGTTTCCAATAGGGCAACTGAGGAGTTTTTCCCTAGTTGACGTTTCCAATAGGGCAACTGCAGAGTTTTTCCCTAGTTGAACATCAACAGAGACGACTCCTGGCCCACATACCCCTACTTTATAAATCCAGTTAAATAGATTAAAATAAGTGTTGGGCTAAATGTCAAGGAAGGGATGAAATGGAAGGCTTCCCTTTGCCCAGGAAGTGTTAGAGCAGATGAAGCAGTCAACGAGCTGTTGATGAATGACTGGTGTGGTCTAATCATGTGGTTAATCTGGCCCTCTCTCTCTCTCTCTCTCTCTCTCTCTCTCTCTCTCTCTTCCCTTAAACGGGAAGGTGTATGGTAGAACATGCATGAATCTCTCTCTCTCTCTCTCTCTCTCTCTCTCTCTCTCTCTCTCTCTCTCTCTCTCTCTCCTTAAACTGGAAGGTGTATGGTAGAACATGTATGAATCTCTCTCTCTCTCTCTCTCTCTCTCTCTCTCTCTCTCTCTCTCTCCTTAAACGGGAAGGTGTATGGTAGAACATATATGAATCTCTCTCTCTCTCTCTCTCTCTCTCTCTCTCTCTCTCTCTCTCTCTCTCCTTAACCCTGGATAGGTACGGTCCTCGGACACCCCTTTAAGGGTATACTCGGACGCGAACGACCCCGACGCCAAAAAAAAATTCTTGAAAAATCAGTTTTTGCAGTAACCTCCTTTTTTCTTTTGCCAAAAAAAACTTCAATGAATGCTTAAAACAACTGTAAAGATAAATACTACTCATCTGCAGAAAAACTATTTATTATAAATATTTTAAAAAATTAATTAGAAAAAAAAAAAGACCTGACATAAAAATTCATAAAAAAAAAGTTTATACATATATACACAAATCCTTTTAGGAATTGATTCTTGAATGTTTAGGACACATCTTGATGTATTTTGGATGAAGTCAGACCCATGGAGGTGAAGATCTGAAATGAGAAAAAAAGGGTAACTTTTTTTTGGCCAAAAAAAATTGTCCAAATTTCATGAATTTTTTTGGGTACCCAAATGAAATAGGAAGTGGCTAATTTTTTTAGGGAATAAACATATGTTATCCTAAAATAGAAATATGTAAAAAAATCTTCATTATTTTGTAAATTACATTTATATCAGGGGCCATATCTAAAGGTAATTTTTTGAGTACTTGGAAATTTCGTAAAAAAAATACATATATTTAATATATAATATGATATTTATGCAGGTAAAAATATACCAAAATATCACAAATTCTATAGGGAACAAGAATATATATAGATAGGGCAGCTTACGCTTCGGATATGTCCACAAAATGGCCGCCAACCACACTGACTCAGACTCCCTAATCTGCCACTTGAAATGTAGGAAGGGTATGTCAATTTCAAGGTGTTATTTACTAATCTAATTATTATTGGATATGCATAAAAATTGTATGGTGGGTTGCTGGATAATTGTCGATTATTTTACGTTTATAAAATTAAAATTCTGACCCAAAAAATTTTTTTTGAAGGGAAATAAAATCGAAAAAAAAAATGTAAAACAATATTTTAGCTAAAAAAATTTGATGATATTCAATCAAAAAAAAAGTAAACAAAATTTTCCGACAAATAAACATCTAGAGGAATCATTACTCTGTGATAGTTCCTTAGTACGTAGTAATTTTGAAAGAATTGGGAAAAAACGAAAAAATGGCAATCACCGGAAAATCGAACACATACCTATATATACGCCATATCTGGGTAAAAAAAAAGATAGGCATGGGTAGCCAGATCATCTAGAAACACTTTCCAACACTATAAAAATATAAGTTTTGCGACACTACTTGCCAATTCCTTACGGTAACATGACTAAGCAAAAAAAATGCAAAACAAATAAAAAGGGGCACTCGTGGAAAAATGGCCATTCTAATATACGGCATTTCAGAAAAAAAAAATTTCAGCCACGTGCTAGGCAAACCATCAAGGCATATTTTCCGATAAATAAACATATAAATGAAATATTACTCTGTGATAGTTCCTTAGTACGTAGTAATTTTGAAAGAAATGGGAAAAAAACGAAAAAATGGCAATCACAGGAAAATCGAACACATACTTATATATACGCCATATCTGGCTAAAAAAAAAAATAGGCATGGGTAGCCAGATCATCTAGAAACACTTTCCAACACTATAAAAATATAAGTTTTGCGACACTACTTGCCAATTCCTTACGGTAACATGACTAAGCAAAAAAATGCAAAACAAATAAAAAGGGGCACTCGCGGAAAAATGCCCAACATTCTAATATACGGCATCTCAGATAAAAAAAAAAGACATGCACGTGTTAGCCCAACCATCAAGGCACACTTTCTAACACAAACATGAAAAAAAAATCAATAATATACGGCAATTCCTTACTACGTAGTAAATTTTTACAAATATTGAAAAAAAAAAACAGAAATTGGCAACCGCAGTTAAATACCCAATATACCAATAACTACGTCGTATCTGACAAAAAAAAAAATCACGCATGGGTAGCCAGATCATCTAGACACACCTTTCCAACATTAAAAAAGCAAAAGTTTTACGACACTATTTCGCAATATCTTACGGAAAAATGACTTGGCAAAAAAATTAAAAAAAATTAAAAAGGGACACTCGCGGTAAAATGCCCGACATTCTAATATACGACATCTCAGATAAAAAAAAAGACATGCACGTGTTAGCCCAACCATCAAGGCACACTTTCTAACACATAAACATGAAAAAAAAAATGAATAATATACGGCAATTCCTTACTACGTAGTAATTTTTACAAATATTGAAAAAAAACAGAAATTGGTAACCGCAGTTAAATACCCAATATACCAATAACTACGTCGTATCTGACAAAAACAAAGTCATGCATGGGTAGCCAGATCATCTAGACACACTTTCCAACACTAAACAAGCAAAAGTTTTTACGACACTATTTGGCAATATCTTACGGAAAAATGACTTGGCAAAAAAATGAAAAAAAATGAAAAAGGGGCACTCGCGGTAAAATGGTCCTCGTGGTGATGAACGACATTTTAACTAAAAAAAAAAAACATGCACATGGTAGCCAAACAATCCACCAAGACTTTCCACAACTGATAACCTATACAAGTTGCACCATTCTACGACAATTTCATAATA
>NC_090769.1:22437034-22482034 GCF_036898095.1 Palaemon carinicauda
CTTTCAAGTGTCATTGCATTGCCAAAACGTATATATTTTTATAAGTTATATATTTGTATTGGGCAGTTGTATAGAGAGAGAGAGAGAGAGAGAGAGAGAGAGAGAGAGAGATTCTCGCTTTAAAGTGTCGTCATTGCATTGTCAAAACGTATTTTTCATAAGTAATAGATTCGTATTGGCCATTTGCATCGAGAGAGAGAGAGAGAGAGAGAGAGAGAGAGAGAGACTTCTTTGCTTTCAAGTGCTGTTATTGCATTGCCAAAACGTATTTTTCGCAAGTAATAGATTCGTAGCCTATTGGCCATTTTTATCGAGAGAGAGAGAGAGAGAGAGAGAGAGAGAGAGACTCTTCTCGACTTTCAAGTGTCGTCATTGCGTTGCCAAAACGTATTTTTCACAAGTAATAGATTCGTATTGGCCATTTGTATCGAGAGAGAGAGAGAGAGAGAGAGAGAGAGAGAGAGAGAGAACTTCTCGGCTTTCAAGTGCTGTTATTGCATTGCCAAAACGTATTTTTCACAATAAATTCGTATTGGCCATAGAGAGAGAGAGAGAGAGAGAGAGAGAGAGGGAGAGAGAGCGAGAGAGAGAGAGAGAGAGCGAGCGAGCGAGCGAGAGAGAAAGAGAGAGAGAGAGAGAGAGAGACTTCTCGGCTTTCAAGTATCGTCATTGCATTGCCAAAACGTATTTTTCACAAGTAATAGATTCGTATTGCCCATTTGTATCGAGAGAGAGAGAGGAGAGAGAGAGAGAGAGAGAGAGACTTCTCGGCTTTCAAGTATCGTCATTGCATTGCCAAAACGTATTTTTCATAAGTAATATATTCGTATTGGCCATTTGTATCTAGAGAGAGAGAGAGGAGAGAGAGAGAGAGAGAGAGAGACACTTCTCGGGCTTTCAAGTATCGTCATTGCATTGCCAAAACGTATTTTTCATAAGTAATATATTCGTATTGGCCATTTGTATCTAGAGAGAGAGAGAGAGAGAGAGAGAGAGAGAGAGAGACTTCTTTGCTTTCAAGTGCTGTTATTGCATTGCCAAAACGTATTTTTCACAAGTAATAGATTCGTATTGGCCATTTGTATCGAGAGAGAGAGAGGAGAGAGGAGAGAGAGAGAGAGAGAGAGATTGATTCTCGGCTTTCAAGTGTCATTGCATTGCCAAAACGTATTTTTCATAATATATTCGTTTTGGCCATTGGTATTAAAGTCATCGAGAGAGAGAGAGAGAGAGAGGGAGAGAGAGAGAGAGACTCGTCTCGGCTTTCATGTGTTGTCATTGCATTGCCAAAACGTATTTTCACACAAGTAATAGATTCGTATTGGCCATTTGTATCTAGAGAGAGAGAGAGAGAGAGAGAGAGAGAGAGAGAGAGACTCTTCTAGGTTTTCAAGTGTCATTGCATTGCCAAAACGTATTTTTCAAAATATATTCGTTTTGGGCCATTGGTATTGAAGTCATCGAGAGAGAGAGAGAGAGAGAGAGAGAGAGGAGACTCTTCTCGGCTTTCAAGTGCTGTTATTGCATTGCCATAACGTATTTTTCATAAGTAATATATTCGCATGGGCCATTGGTATTGAAGTCATCGAGAGAGAGAGAGAGAGAGAGAGAGAGAGAGAGACTCTTCTCGGCTTTCAAGTGTAGTACTTCTCTTCAAGTGCGCTCGTATGAGCGTTACGGATAAGGGGGTGGGGGTTGCATTGCGTAATTAATTTTTTTTTGTGTATAAGATTGAGAAGTCGGTTTTTTTTTTATTTGTTTTTCAAAGGTTTATGGACCTCTCCAGTCTGTTTTTGCTTCAATCGAAAGATTTAATTTATTTGTTTATCCTACGCTTGCGTTTACCTGCAGTCAGAAGTTTAAGGATGTTATTAAAATTTTTAGTAAATTGTAAAAAATATTGAACTTGGACTGCTAATACAGGAATAGTTAATACTGCTTCTATTAATATCCTTATGCTAGGCTTGGAGTACTAGTTTTTTCATCTGCTTGGACAAAAATAGGCTTATGATGTTAGCCTTAAAACTTCTATATTTGTCAAAAATATTTAAAATTTAGTCCACAACTGCTAATACAGGTATAGTTAATAGTGGTTCTATTAATATCACTATGCTAGACTTGGACAAAAATAGGCCTGTGATGTTAGCCTTAAAACTTCTATATTTCTCAAAAATATTAATATTTTGGACCACAACTGCTAATACAGGTATAGTTAATACTGGTTCTAGTAATATCACTTATGCTAGGCTTGGAATACAATTTTTTCCACTACTTGGGACTAGTTTTTTTTCATCTGCTTGGACAAAAATAGGCCCATGATGTTAGCCTTGCATCTTTTATATATATCAAAAATATTAAGAATTTAGACCACACTGCTAATACAGGTTTAGTTAATACTGGTTCTAGTAATATCACTTATTGCTAGGCATGGAATACAATTTTTTCCCACTACTTGGGAAAAAAATAGGCTTTTAGCGTTGCAACTTTTATATATGTCAAAAATATTAAAAATTTTGGACCACAACTGCTAATACGGGTATAGTTAGTACTGTTTCTAATATCACTTATGCTAGGCTTGGAGTAATAGTGTTTTTTTTCTTCTTAGGCAAAAATAGGCCTTGCATCTTTTATATATGTTAAAAATATTAAGAATTTAGGCCACGACTGCTAATATAGGTATAGTTTAATACTGATACTGTTAATACCACCTTATACTGGGCGAAGATTACTTAAAAGTGAAAGTGCCTTTATTTGACCTAAATATTTCAATTAGAATTGAAATTTGTTGTTTATCTAAGAGAATAGAAATTTCCCTTTTGTGGTGTTCTGAAGTCATCGTTGGGCCCACTTGAATAATGGATACCAATCTACTTAGAATACCATAGTCCCTCTTATCATGGGGAGGCACCTGAGAGACTGTGATAAAGAAGGCTTTGTTGTTCTCTCTCTCTCTCTCTCTCTCTCTCTCTCTCTCTCTCTCTCAAAAATTGGAGTAATTTTTTATAATTGGGAGATATAATAGAGCATATAGACTATGGAAAATACTCTCTCTCTCTCTCTCTCTCTCTCTCTCTCTCTCTCTCTCTCCTCAAAAATTGGAGTAATTTTTTATAATTGGGGAGATATAATAGAGCATATAGACTATGGAAAATACTCTCTCTCTCTCTCTCTCTCTCTCTCTCCTCTCTCTCTCTCAAAAATTGGAGTAATTTTTTATAATTGGGAGAAATAATAGAGCATATAGACTATGGAAAATACTCTCTCTCTCTCTCTCTCTCTCTCTCTCTCTCTCTCAAAAATTGGAGTAATTTTTTATAATTGGGAGATATAATAGAGCATATAGACTATAGAAAATACCTAAACACCCTCTCTCTCTCTCTCTCTCTCTCTCTCTCTCTCAAAAATTGGATTAAAATTTTTAATTGGATATAATTATAGAGCATATATATAAGAAAGATAATAGACTATAGAAAACAAAGTGAATTTAAAGACACGATTTAAGTATATGTTGACTTAAAAATGTGAATTATAGAAAATAAAATGAATTTAAACGTGTCTGAGAAACTGATGTCAGGAAATAAATCATATCCTGTACAATAGTTTCCTATTTCGTATTTATCTTAAATGAATAAATCACTAAATAGAAGAATTGATTAAAATTTTTTTACATTAATATTGTGATTATAAAATGTCATTTTATATCAATATACCCTTTCTTTATTCAACTAAAGTGTCATCATTTGACAAGTCTTCAGAATGTATTTAAGGATATATGACAATGGCTTCGAGAAAAAAAGCTGTAGAAATCGATTGTTGCAACGTATCCTCTATTTTCAATTATATTTTCTTCAGGAGACGAAGTCTGGTGATTCGAATGGTGTCCTGAAGGATGTTGATGTGACCCAAGATGACCTTGACGACAACGATGATGTTTACATGGAAACTCTCGATGCTGTCGCCTTCAGTACAGTTATAGGTGAGTTGGGGAAAGGCTAGGACTTCTTAGTGAGTTGGGGAAAGGCTAGGACTTCTTAGCGAGTTGGGGAAAGCCCAGGACTTCTTGGCGAGTTGGGGAAAGGCCAGGACTTCTTGGTGAGTTGGGGAAAGGCTAGGACTTCTTTGTGAGTTGGGGAAAGCCTAGGACTTCTTGGCGAGTTGGGGAAAGGCCAGGACTTCTTACAGAGTTGGGGAAAGGCCAGGACTTCTTACAGAGTTGGGGAAAGGCCAGGACTTCTTAGTGAGTTGGGGAAAGGCCAGGACTTCTTACAGAGTTGGGGAAAGGCCAGGACTTCTTACAGAGTTGGGGACAGGCCAGGACTTCTTACAGAGTTGGGGACAGGCCAGGACTTCTTACAGAGTTGGGGACAGGCCAGGACTTCTTACAGAGTTGGGGAAAGGCCAGGACTTCTTACCGAGTTGGGGAAAGGCCAGGACTTCTTACAGAGTTGGGGAAAGGCCAGGACTTTTTACAGAGTTGGGGAAAGGCCAGGACTTCTTACAGAGTTGAGGACAGGCCAGGACTTCTTACAGAGTTGGGGAAAGGCCAGGACTTCTTACAGAGTCGGGGAAAGGCCAGGACTTCTTACAGAGTTGGGGACAGGCCAGGACTTCTTACAGAGTTGGGGACAGCCAGGACTTCTTACAGAGTTGGGGACAGGCCAGAGGCTTCTTACAGAGTTGGAGACAGGCCAGGACTTTCTTACAGAGTTGGGGACAGGCCAGGACTTCTTACCGAGTTGGGGAAAGGCCAGGACTTCTTTGTGAGTTGGGGAAAGGCCCAGGACTTCTTAGTGAGTTTGGAGAAAGGCCAAGACTTCTTAGTAAGTTGGGGAGAAAGGCCAAGACTTCTTAGTAAGTTGGGGAAAGACCAGGACTTCTTGGTGAGTTTGGGAAAGGCCAGGACTTCTTAGTGAGTTGGGGAAAGGCCAGGACTTCTTGGTGAGTTGGGGAAAGGCCAGGACCTTCTTAGTGAGTTGGGGAAAGGCTAGGACTTCTTGGTGAGTTGGGGAAAGGCCAGGAATTCTTAGTGAGTTGGGGACAGGTCAGGACTTCTTGGTGAGTTGGGGAAAGGCCAGGACTTCTTACAGAGTTGGGGACAGGCCAGGACTTCTTACAGAGTTGGGAAAAGGCCAGGACTTCTTACCGAGTTGGGGAAAGGCCAGGACTTCTTTGTGAGTTGGGGAAAAGGCCAGGACTTCTTACAGAGTTGGGGAAAGGCCAGGACTTCTTACCGAGTTGGGGAAAGGCCAGGACTTCTTAGTGAGTTGGGGAAAGTCCAGGACTTCTTAGTTAGTTGGGGGAAAGGCCACACTTTCTTGTTGAGTTGGGGACATGTTTAAAGGTTACTCCATGAATGGCAGAGGCAAGGGACAGATACAATGTCCTAGAGACTGACCATATATACATATGATCAGTACTCAAGGCCCCCTCTCCATTCAAGCTACGACCAGGTAGGGCCAGAAAATGGCTGTTGATGACTCAGCAGGTCAGATCCTCTAGTTGGTTGGGGAAAGGCTAGGACTTCATAGTGAGCTAGGGAAAGGCGAGGCCCTCTGAGTAAGTTAGAAAAAGGGCAGACCTTCATGGTATGTTGGGGAAAGGCTAGGACTGCCTAGTGAGCTAGGGAAAGGCGAGGCCCTCTGAGTAAGTTAGAAAAAGGGCAGACCTTCATGATATGTTTGGGGAAAGGCTAGGATTGCCTAGTGAGCTAGGGAAAGGCGAGGCCCTCTGAGTAAGTTAGAAAAAGGGCAGACCTTCATGGTATGTTGGGGAAAGGCTAGGACTGCCTAGTGAGCTAGGGAAAGGCGAGGCCCTCTGAGTAAGTTAGAAAACAGGGCATACCTTCATGGTATGTTGGGGAAAGGCTAGGACTGCCTAGTGAGCTAGGGAAAGGCGAGGCCCTCTGAGTAAGTTAGAAAAAGGGCAGACCTTCATGGTATGTTGGGGAAAAGGCTAGGACTGCCTAGTGAGCTAGGGAAAGGCGAGGCCCTCTGAGTAAGTTAGAAAAAGGGCAGACCTTCATAGTATGTTGGGGAAAGGCTAGGACTGCATAGTGAGCTAGGGAAAGGCGTGGCCCTCTGAGTAAGTTAGAAAAAAGGGCATACCTTCATGGTATGTTGGGGAAAGGCTAGGACTGCCTAGTGAGCTAGGAAAGGCGAGGCCCTCTGAGTAAGTTAGAAAAAGGGCATACCTTCATGGTATGTTGGGGAAAGGCTAGGACTGCCTAGTGAGCTAGGGAAAGGCGAGGCCCTCTGAGTAAGTTAGAAAAAGGGCAGACCTTCATGGTATGTTGGGGAAAGGCTAGGACTGCCTAGTGAGCTAGGGAAAGGCGAGGCCCTCTGAGTAAGTTAGAAAAAGGGCAGACCTTCATAGTATGTTGGGGAAAGGCTTGGACTGCATAGTGAGCTAGGGAAAGGCGAGGCCCTCTGAGTAAGTTAGAAAAAAGGGCAGACCTTCATGGTATGTTGGGGAAAGGCTAGGACTGCCTAGTGAGCTAGGGAAAGGCGAGGCCCTCTGAGTAAGTTAGAAAGAGGGCAGACCTTCATAGTATGTTGGGGAAAGGCTAGGACTGCATAGTGAGCTAGGGAAAGGCGTGGCCCTCTGAGTAAGTTAGAAAAAGGGCAGACCTTCATGGTATGTTGGAGAAGGACCAAGACCTTCTTGGTAGGTTGAGGGAAAGGGCAAGACCTTCTTGGTAGGTTGTATAAATATTTCTTTATAAATTGAATTCCACACAATCTAATATTTTAAGAATAAACGAGAATTTATAGGCATATAGTCTTAAGAAATTACATTTTATTCACAGCCATATTTGGGGCTTATCACAATTTAATTCATTATACGTTGTCATCTATACTACGATAGTTCCTAGCACCAACATTATGGCCCAAATTCCTTAAATCCATTAATATAGTTTTATCCCCGAATTTGGTAGGGTCAGCTCTGGCTTGGTGAATCTTCTCCTTTTGATAATAATAATAATCCAAAATTGTAGTGAAGAACTTAATGATACTGACATATTTAAACTTTTCTTTCTCTCGCTCTTTCCCATCCCCGAAGCCTCCTGTGATAAACACGGCGTTTTATCCAAGAAGACGAAGGGACTATTGAGAAACATGAAGAATTACCACTGCGTGGCTGCCAACTGTATGCTCTACCTGTATCTCAAAGAGACGGACGAGAGGCAAAGGAAGGTGAGGTTCTGGTTCAGGGGGTGAGGCATAGCCTTTGCAACGGCGCCTCATTGTTGTTGATTTATTGTTCTTTGTATATATTTATTTGTGTTTTACTCTATCCGGGGGCGTTAGTTTTTTTTATTAATCTTTGATATCTTGTTTTGTATATTTTTATTTTTGGTGAGGAGACTGGGGAGAGACGAACTAAGGTAATAAAGTATCTCTCTCTCTCTCTCTCTCTCTCTCTCTCTCTCTCTCTCTCTCTCTCTCTCTCTCTCTCTCTCTCTCTCTCTCTCTCTCTCTCCTAGCGGATGTAGCAAACAGTAATACGGTAAACGAGTTCAAGAATAAGTTAGACAAGAACATAAAACTAAACGTTCAAACCAAATCGCTCTACCCAGTAGCAAATGAAGTCTCCACGGATGGACTAAAATGTCTTTGAGACATTCAAAATCCTTGTAACTCATCTCTATTTTAATTGTATTTTTTTCATTTTCATTCTTTTTTTCAATAGTTTCTTTTGCATTGTTTTTAGTAAATTAGTTTCCTTTTATCATGACATCTACAAGATTTAGTTTCTTAAATTAGATTCTACTTAAAAGAATTCCTGATTCACGAATTGTTTCCTTCATTCAACCTGTTGACTTCTTGACCTCTGCGGTGAGTACTCTTCTCATATTTCACAAACTATAGTACTTACCTTTACTTCAGTTTATGTGGTCCTCATTTTTGGGGAAGTAGGATGTCTAGTATAATTTTATAAAACTTTATTTACAACTATTTGTTGAATTTTATTATATTTTTTCATTCCATTATTACTCATATGTATCAAGTTGTTATAGCTGGAAGCTATGGCCGTAGATGCTTTGACCTAAAAACTATCCTCTTTTATGAGGTAACTTAGACATCATATTATCTAGAGATTATCTCCTTAGATATGACACTTCCTAGAAGCCATCTCCTTAGGCATGACACCTCCTTGAAATCATCCCATCAGGCACGACACTTCCTAGAAGCAATCCCCTTAGATACGACACTTCTAGAAGCAATCGCCTTGGACATGCTATTTCATAAAGAGAATCCCCTTAGGGGTGACACTTCCTGGAAGCAATCCCCCAAGACACGACACTTCTTTGAAGCCATCCCCTGAAAGACAACACTTCCTTGAAGCCATCTCCTCAGACATGACACTTTCTAGGAATCATCCCCTTAGACATGACACTTCCTAGGAGCCATCACAACACTTCCTTGAAGTAATCCCCTTAGAGACGACACTTCTTTGAAGCCATCTCCTCAGACACGACACTTCCTTGAAGCCCTCCCCTCACACAAGACACTTCCTAGGCGCAATCCCCTTAGACACGACACCACCTAGAAGCAATCCCCTTAGAAACGTCGCTTCCTTGAAGCAATCCCCTTAGACACGACACTTCCTTGAAGCAATCCCCTTAGACACGACACCTCCTAGAAGCAATCCCCTTAGACACGACACCTCCTAGAAGCAATCCCCTTAGACACGACACCTCCTAGAAGCAATCCCCTTAGACACGACACTTCCTAGGATCCATCGCCTTAGACATGACACTTCCAGAAGCATTCCCTTTGATACGACACTTCCTAGAAGCCATCCCCTTTGATACCACACCTCCTAGAAGCAATCCCCTTAGATACCGCATTTCCTAGAAGCAATCACCTTAGATACGACACTTCCTAGAAGTCATCCCCTTAGATACAATACTTCCTTGAAGCCATCCCCGTAAGCACGACATTTCCTATAAGTACTCCCCTTAGACATAACACCTATTAGACGCAATCCCCTTAGTTATGACACTTCCTAGGAGCCATCTCCTTAGACACAACACTTCCTAGGAGCAATCCCCTTAGATACAACACTTCCTAGGAGTCATCCCCCCTAGATACGACACCTCCTAGAAGCAATCCCCTTAGACACGGCACTTCCTAGGAGCTATCCCCTTAGACACGACACTTTCTAGGAGCCATCCCCTTAAACCCGACACTTCCTAGAAGCAACCCCCTTAAACACGACACTTCCTAGAAGCAATCCCCTTAGACATGACACTTCCTAGAAGCAATCCCCTTAGATATGACACTCCCCAGAAGTAATCCCCTTAGACACAACACTTCTTAGAAGTAATTCCCTTAGACACGACACTTCCTAGAAGCAATCTCCTTAGACACGACACTTCCTAGAAGCAATCCCCTTAGACATGACACATCCTTGAAATATTCCCTTAGTCGTGATGCTCCAACGGAATTCCAAGGCATCTGAAGTTATGATTGTCCAGCTCATCCCATTGAATTCCTATGAGGACCTCTCAAGGAGTTGGGAGAAGTTATTAGAAGTCAAGAGGATGATTGACTTTGAAGATGCGTCTTTTGATATATGGCATTTCCATCTTTTTTTGAAAAACTGTTTAGTTATTATTATCATCATTACTACTACTACTACTACTACTACTACTACTACTACTACTACTACTACTACTACTACTACTACTACTATTATAATTATTATTATTATTATTATTTAGCTAAGCTACAACCCTAACTGGGAAAGCAGGATTAGCTTGAAGATGCCTCTTTTAATGCATTTATATGGCATTTCCATCACTTAAAATAATGTATTATTATTATTATTATTATTATTATTATTATTATTATTATCATCTAAGCTACAATCCCAGTTGGGAGAGTAGGCTGCTATAAGCTCAAGGGCTCCAACAGGGAAAAATAGCCCAGGAAGGAAAGGAAATAAAGGAGACAGACGTCATGTCGTCGTGATGGAAGTTCCTTGAAAGGAAGCTACCTTTGAAGGAACTTTCATCAGGACGACATGGCTACCTCACCCAAAAATAGATTTTTCGCTTCGCTCAAAATCCGTTTAATACATCATTTTAATCTTGCAGACCATTGACCTTACTGGATACACAGCAAGGATTGCCACAGGGGAAGACATCAGAGACCAGAGGAAGAGGGACTCGGCTTTTGAAATCGTTGGCCCGGGCAAGAAGACTCACACTGTAAGTTGGGAAAAAAAATTTGACACAAACTCCTCTATTCTATTATGTGAAGCTGTTACGATAATTATTGAGGCGTCGAAGAGGAATATATGTGGATTATTATTATTATTATTTCCTAAGCTACAACCCTAGTTGGAAAAGCAGGATGCTATAAGCCCCGGGGGCTCCAACAGGGAAAATAGCCCAGTGGGGAAAGGAAACAAGAAAAAATCAAATATTTTAAGAACAGTAACAACATTAAAATAAATATTTCCTATAGACGCTATAAAAACTTTAACAAAACAAGTGGAAGAGAAATGAGATAGAATAGTGTGCCCGAGTGTACCGTCAAGCAAGAGAAAGTATATTCTCTATATGAATAAAAGCATTAGGTTCCCCTTCCACCAGAGTGATCCACATCGGTTGTCTTAAAAATTCTCTCTCGTAAGTTGGCTTGAAGGGCTAATATTAATGTCAAGAATCTTATAAGCTGAATCTCAACAAAGGTATCCTGGGGAATGCATAAGGATGCAAAGAGTGACCCATTTGTTGTCTTAAAAATTCTCTCTCAAAAGTTGGCTTGAAGGGCTAATATTAATGTCAACTCTCTTATAAGCTGAATCTCAACTAAGGTATCCTGGGGAATGCATAAGGATGCAAAGAGTGATCCACGTGTTGTCTTAACAATTCTCTCTCACAAGTTAGGCTTGAAGGGGTAATTAATGTCAACTCCCTTATAAGCTGAATCTTAACAAAGGCATCCTAGGGAATGCACAAGGATGCGATGACGTTTATTTTGACCTTGCTTAGAATGATCACATGAGATTAGAAGAGGATGTCCTCCTGTATTCAGTCATGACATCCTGTGTCCACTTGGTAAGAACACAAAGTTTTAGAGTAGTTTGCTGTCAACAGTGTTGAAAAAGAACCATATTGTGCATTATCAAAGCCTTTGCTGTTTTGTTTTCAAAATGCTATCACCAATACATACTTCTGTAATTATTATCATGGAAGTGTTTAGTTACTATTTCATATTCCTTGTGTTTGTGGGTGGTCAGATAGTTGGATATCATCTCATTGGTCATCTCAGGTTTTTATTTTTACAATAGCAGCTGGCTACACTTTTGCCATTGAGAAACAAAAACATGGGGATTGGTTTATTAAATGGATGACTATTTAAAATTTCAAGGCCCATTATCACAAGTTTCCTTTGATTGTAAATAAAGAGCCTATTTATATTAGATGTAACATACGGATCTGCATTCTAAATTTGTGGATTTTCTCCTCTCCTTAGTTTATTGCACGAACGGCACGCGATAGAATCGAGTGGCTGGCTGCACTGGGACGTACGATAAAGGCTGGCCGTAGCCGAACTCTCCCATCGATGAGTTCTCTGTCCGGAATATTTGGTAATAACATTACAGCTGACATGAATACGCTCATCCTTCCACCAAAAGCATCTCCACCAGCTCCAGCTGTTTCAAAGTCCAACGACACAAATAAAGAAGATGATTTTTACTACCATGATGTTGCTGAGGATGCCAAAGAGGAGGTATGTATACTGTAGTATGTTTATAGTGGTTAATTCATTCTTGATATTTTCTAATTGATGAACAGTGATAAAATGATAGTCCAGAAGTGTTAAATATTTTCTTGCACTTTTGTTGTTCCAAGGTGTTACAGAACTTTACTTATATAATCTTGAAGGAATTATCATAAATAACTAAAAATGTTTTACTTTTTTAATAGTTATTAAGTTAATATAACTGTGTGTTTTAGGTCTAGAACTTGGTTAATTATAAAGAATTTTTTTACTGCACAGTATACCCTAATTGATCATATAGATCAGTTTATTTAAAATAACTAGGTTGTGTTGAGTGTGTACAGTCAATGCATATATTATACTGTCTCAGATTTATAAAGATTTAAGTTGACAATCAGAATTTCTCACCTACGTTTTAGTTTTTTATATATTATTGAAAAAATAAGAGAGATTACTCAAGTGCCATATGTGGATGAGATCATGGTGAGGGGTAGATGGAGATGGTTTGAGCATGCTCTTTGCACTCTCCAAGAGAGATTAGTTCACCAAATGTTTAACTGGGCTCCACAAGGCACAAGAAGAACTAAGGAAGACCCAGGCCTACATGGCTGAGGACTATGAAGCATGAAGTAGGAAATGATGAATGGAGAAGTATTGAATTAAAAGCTCATGATAGAGATGACTGGCGAAATCTTACCAAGGTCCTTTGCGTCAATAGGCATAGGAGATGATGATGAGGATATTGTTTAAATTCATTTGGAGCATTGCATATACCATATGTTCTCTTGGGTGCTTAGATCCCTGTACATTATCATCAGTAGTTATTGGAATTCAAGTAATGATGTTTCTTGTCAAATATTTTTCATTTTGTGGTGTATGATCCCTTATCAGTACAGTATTATTATTATTATTATTTGCAAGGCTGCGACCCTAGTTGGAAAAGCAGGATGCTATAAGCCCAGGGGCTCCAACAGGGAAAACAGCCCAGTAAGGAAAGGAAACAAGGAAAAAAATAATTGTTTTAAGAACAGCAACACTATTAAAATAAATATTTCCTATATAAACTATAGAAATGTTAACAAAACAAGAGGAGGAGAAACAAGAGAGAACAGTGTGCTCGAGTGTACCCTCAAGCAAGAGAACTCTAACCCAAGGCAATGGAAGACCATGGTACAGAGGTTATGGCACTACCCAAGACTAGAGAACAATGGTTTGATTTTGGAGTGTCCTCCTAGAAGAGCTGCTTACCATAGCTAAAGAGTCCCTTCTACCCTTACCAAGAGGAAAGTAGCCAATGACCGATTGCAGTGCAGTACATAATAATGAAAGAGATATGAGTTAGGTACTTTTTATGTCATAGTACAAGCTGCCAACTGATATTTTAAGAAAAATACATAAACCTATCTAGTATTGGGCCATGTCACATAATACTGGATTCTCCTGTTTTCTGACTGTTCCCTGATTTCACAGTCTGGGTTATCTTTTTCCTTCACCACATTTCCTGTGTCCATACCCAATATATTTTTATACATTATTTTGTTTTACCACTTGGTGTTAAAGCCAGCAAAGAGAGTACCCTCAAGCAAGACAGTTCTAACCCAAGGCAGTGGGAGTCCATGGTGCAGAGACTATGGCACTACCCAAGACTAGAGAACAATGGCTTGCTTTTGGAGCGTCTTTCACCTTGAAGAGTTGCTTACCATAGCTAAAGAGTTTCTTCTACCCTTAGCATGTGGAAAGTAACCATTGAAAAGTTACAGTGCAGTCGTTAACCTCTTGAGTGATGAAGAATTTTTGGTTATCTTAACGTTGTCAGGTGTATGAGGAAAGAGGAGAATTTGTAAAGAATATGCCAGACTATTTGGTGTATGTGTAAGCAAAGGGAAAATGAGCTATAACCAGAGGGGTATCCAATGTAGTACTATCTGGCCAAAGGACGAAATAACTCTAGTGGTTGTATATTAATGGGTGGTTGGTGCCTCAGTAGTTATATTTTCTGATTCGTAATGTATAAAAGTTCATTAAATTTTGACTTATCAGTTAGATAATTAATGCTGTTTATTTTTAAGGTGTATGAAGTAGTTGGTCCGGAAGGGACTGTGTTTGGAAAACCAGTTGGAACACCAGAAACCTCACCATTCCAACCAGCACCAAATCCATCTGGCGATGATTCAGATCTCCAGGACTATGACCCTGTAAGTATCGCACTCATTTCTGAAAGTTATTGATGCGTTTGTTTTCCTCATAGTTTAGTCAATATTTGACTTCTTTTGTAAAAAAATCTCATGGGGTTAAATTGACAAGATGTACATTCTGAATTTTTCAAACATACTTTCTATATGTGGGTATGTTTTACTTTTAATATATGCATTGAAGGCTCCACTAATAGGTTGGAATTACTAAGCTGTTCCATGCTATTTGACTTTTTTTAATTTTTATGAATGTACGACACTTTAATCAGGAGGCAGAGCTAATATGTACGTTTTCAGTGTAGTCAAGCACGTACGTTGTCAATACAAAAATAGGTATAGATAATGTACTCTTTATACAAAGCATATTGTGGAATTACTCTACTGTAGTGTAAAGAAAAATTTAATATTTGCATACAACTTAAAGGGGCCTCATCACAGTTTATATTCCGTATAGATATGGATGAACATGAAGAATAATTTGTAATAATTCAAGGCTATTTTATTGTCATTTTTCAGGTGAGTCCAGAAGACATACCGCCTCCACTTCCTGAATGTCCACCACCATCCACTACCAGCTTTGGCAGGAGACCTCCAGAGAGGCCTCCCTTGCCTGTAAATGTTCAAGATCGAATAAACAAGCAAGCGGCAAGACCTCTTCCAGATGCACCCAAAGATGCGAATTACAATTCCTATGATCCTGGAGGCATTTATTGTGAAATTGAGGAAGACTTTGATGAAACTGTTGATGAAAACCCTGTTGAACTAACTAGTGAATATAATAACTTTTCTGGAGACACGAGCTATGTGAATCGGAGTAATGTAAGTCAGGACGTAAAGAAACCCCGTGCTGTGTCTGCTGATGGGCTCCCTATGGATTCAGGTTCCATGTCTCCCCTAAGTAGCAGAGCGTCAACAAACTCCCTGGTTGGATCGTTTAGCGATGAAATTCTTATGAATATGAATCTGTCTGATCCAAATCTCACCCAGCCTAACCTTCATAAGTATATGATGCGTCCATCGCTCTGCAGAACGCCTCCAAGGTTACCCCCAAAAGGGGTCCCATTGCCAACAGTAGATGATGATGATTCAGAGTATAAAGTACCACCATCTTCTATTATGGATGCCGAATACCAGATCCCTCCGAGTCCAATTCCAACCGATGTAGAACCTGAAAGCACAAGTCATGATTCTTCGGGACAAGTCCTTGCTGCCTCTGAAATGTACCAGGTCCCTCCTTCACCGACAGCCGTACCGGTCAAATCAAGCAACAATGATAAAGAAAAGTCAGAGGTTGAGGAAAAGTGTAAAGCAGTGCCTTCTGGGGTAAATGAAAAATCAGAGATTCAACCCAAAAGTACTTTGAAAAATTTAAGTAAACAGTTTGACAGAAAAGATTTCTCTCTTGGTAGAGACTTCAGAAATAACAAATCATCGAATCAAGGAACATCAGTGAAGGATATGATTGCCAGACTGAATAAAAATAAAGATACAACAGAAGTTAACAATACAGCTAAACCAAAGGAAATTCAATCAAGTCCTGGAAATGTGGCAATTGGCTCTAGAGACCAAGTTGATGGAGATAATGCTACCAAAAGTAGTTCTGTTTCATGTCCACCCGAGGTAAAGTCAGCAAAACCCAATTTGCCTCCCCGACCTCAGAATTTATTCAGTAAGGCCACATTAACCCCAAAGAATTCCTTGACAGCAGAAGAAGAGAAGAAGTTGACGACACCAGCAAAAGCTACGGAGTCAGATGATGATTATTATGAAACGCCAGAAGGTAACAGCTTCGACAGCACTTCGCAACAAGATTTTAATGGGGTTCTGAACAGAGACAGTTTATGGAAAGGGAAATCTGAAGCAGCTTTAGATTCATCACCAACAGCAGCTGGAGGTAAGTTTTAGATCAAGGCTAATGCAAGTATGATACAGTATATGACATTTATTATCAGTAAACCAGTGACAGAAGAGGTAAGTTTTAGATACAGTCATCCGTTAGCATTCATAAATAGGTGACAGATACACCCACTGTAGTAATTTAGAAAATCCTTGAATATTAGCTGCCCCTTAAAATAATCTTGCAGTAGACCCCTGTTGCCTTATATAAGTAAATAAAAGCTCTTTACAAACAAAATGGCAAAGACATAAAAAAGGTCAAAACTAGAACAGTAAATTAGTGTTACTCAACCATTTTTATATAATTAGCAGAGTAGCTATAAAAAAAGGTTAAAACTAGGATTATTTTACTTTGTATCCCTGAATAATCAAATCCACAAATATTAATTCCCATGAATGGTAAAGGGCAACTATACAGTATATGTATGTAAAATATATGTAAGAGATTTTTCTATCTATAAAAAAGGCAAGGAATTTGTTTTTAGATGATCTGTGGAATAATGTCTGTGTACAGTATATGAATTTTGTACTAATTAATTTGATTATAGAGAAGAGATACAGGTATAGTATAACAGAATTTAACTTAATTTTAAATGCATTTTCTTCCTTTTTTCACTTTTGTTCCCAGGGTTTCTTAGTCAGATGTTTTCATATTATTATTATTATTATTATTACTATCCAAGCTACAACCCTAGTTGGAAAAGCAAGATGCTATAAGCCCAGGGGCTCCAACAGGGAAAAATAGCCCAGTGAGGAAAGGAAATAAGGAAATAAATAAATGAAGAGAACAAATTAACAATAAATCATTCTAAAAACAGTAACAACGTCAAAACAGACATGTCATATATAAACTATTAACAGCATCAAAAACAAATATGTCATAAATAAACTATAAAAAGACTCATGTCCGCCTGGTCAACAAAAAAGCATTTGCTCCAACTTTGAACTTTTGAAGTTCTACTGATTCAACCACCCGATTAGGAAGATCATTCCACAACTTGGTAACAGCTGGAATATACTTGCCTAGAATTTCTTTGCTTGAGTAAATAATAGTTTTAGAAAATTTTATATGTATCTTTTACTATTACTCTTGTGCTATGGCATTGTGTTTGTAAATTTATTACACATGAGCCCAGCCAGATAAACTTTTGAGCTGGAAGTAGCCTGAGCTACTTTACTGTGTTCAGCAATTGCAAACTTTCCTTGAGCTGTAATGTGATCAAATTACTTTACCCCAACCATATTCATGAGCTTGAATATGACAGCCAAGGCAGTATAAAGACCCTCAAAATGGCTTTGAACCTGACTCTACAGATATTATACAGTACATGAAGTGTTGATAAAATATGTCATTAAATAGCTTGAATATATCTTGGATATACAAGACCTTTGGGTTGTATGTCATTTTGAAGCAAAGTACAAAATTATGTACTTGGATGACCGTGGAGGTAGCAGCAGTGGGGGATTCAGCTTATGAAGCTTCATCTGTGGTAGATAACGTGGGAGGGTGGGCTGTGGCACTTTAGCAGTACCAGCCGAACTCGGTTGAGTTCCTCGTCAGGCTGGGAGGAGCGTACAGAGGAAAGGTCATCTTTTTTCATTTGTTTGATGTTGGCTACCCCCCAAAATTTGGGGGACGTACCTTGTTATATAGATAGATTGTTTAGAAATGAAAAATTGAAAATGACTGTCAGGCAGTTCTTTAAAACAAGGAAGGAGTGGTCCTGGAATGCTGAGGAATTAGTCTGAGCATGTAGGAATCTGGTGTATTAATCCTGCAATTCAAGGTGGTCCCTGGGGGTACAGCATTTATCTAGGAACTTTTTTAGGGTTAAACGGCCTATTGGAAACGTCCCTGACAGGTGTTCTGCTGGACGGAAGATCGAGTCCCGCTCAAACTCGATAGTTTCTTGTAGATTCTACAACCTCGGCAGCCATTGTGTCCCCCTCCCAAGTCCTAGCTTGTGTGGAGAGGGGTCTTGGGTGCTGATCATAAGTATATATGGTCCGTCTAGGGCATTGTCACTGTCCCTTGCCTCTGCCATTCATGAGTGGCCTTTAAACTATTTTGCCTTCCACTCCCTTTCATAAGCAACACTATAATTTTCTTAAGGTGTCACATGGTCATACTTCCTAGTACTAGAAGTCTCCCTTTCCCTATGGTTTAACATTGTAAAATTTTCTTTTTGGTAGTGCTGTATTCATAATGCCCTGCTCCTAAGTAATACTATTCTACAGTAATTCTGGTTTTGCGTAGACATCTTATAATTTTGTTATTTCTCTCATACACATACGAGCCCTCTATTCCTTAGTTTCTTTTCAAGATGTTGGTCTTTTAGGTTTGTTCGATGTCAAAGTGTGCCTTTACAATTACTGAATATAATACTTTTTGGCAAATACTGTATGTTTTTCCTTAAAAGATATAAAATTCATCCAGACAATTATTAAATGCTATCATTTCTATGATCCTCCCAAAATAATCATATTGCTTCTCTCTGGAAGCTTGGTTTTATCAATGTTTATCCCTAAAACTGAAAAATTTCCTGTTTGCTTTACTTCTAATAGACTTATGCCTCTAGTTAAGCAATGAGACAATGTACCAGTTACTGGTAATGAACCAAAGGCTTGGGGAAGACATACTGGCTTTGTCTTCACTTTGCATTGTGGGTGGGTTGTGGACAGGCCCCAACTCAAGATTGTTTAAAGATGAAGTTTTTAGCATTTTTTAGAGATGTTTTACAAGTAACTACAGTACTGCGTATATTATTCAAGGGAACCGTTTCTCGCCAACCATGATCTACATTCTCTTTGTTTCAAGTCGGGGACGGTGTTGTGATTTGAATAACTGTTGTGAGAAGTGTGAAGGTCTCACTGTTCCTCTCTGGGAAAAGTTTGTTTCTTCGGTTATAGACCAAATTAAATATTCAAAGCATAAAATGAAACTTGCTTTTATTGCAGGGAGAAAATGTAGAGAAAACTAGGCTAGTTGGTTATAATGGGGATGATGGAGATCATGAGATGCCAACAGTGATATGCTTCAAAAGCTCTAACTTCTTTAGTATCCTTTGAGAAATCTAAGGCCAGTTAATCTTTGATTAAAGACAGTAGTTCTGAACTTAACTGGTCTATTTTGAAACCTAACCTCACTTCCCAAGTTGGGTCAGGAGGCTCTAGGGCTCCATTCAGTAAGACCTGATGGTGCACAGTGCATTGTAGAATTAGAATCCTCTCATAAAACCTCGAGTTCTTTATAGTATTTACTTTAGACCCCTCTGCTGCAAAGCCTCGCCTTCCCGCAATCCTAGCTTGACCCTGTCTCCATCTTCCCTTGTGCTTCATCCCAACACTTGTGCCCTAGGGTGTTTGGGTAGGAGGGTTCTGGGAATTCATCAGCCCTTAAGGCACCAGACATTGGACTAGTGCCAAAGACAGATAATCTCAGATCAGTACTTCTGACTGATGCCCGGGCACACTTTTGAGGGTGCGACGGTCAGAGGGAGGATACCGGTATCCATCCTTTCTGGGGCTGCCTGGAGTATCCCATTCCCAGACAAGTTACCTCAGAACTGTCCGTCACTTTGGAACTCTTTGGTCTGGGGTTCACAAGGAAGGCTGAAGGCCTATAGGCCTTTCATAGACCCTGGCAGGACCACCCATAATTTTTCAGATTGAACTGAGGCATGCAGCTCTTTCAAGTAATCAAGTAATACAAACTTTGATTTAATTAAATATTTTTTTATATATTTAGATTTTTTTTTTATAAACAGTAATTCAAGATTTCTATGAACCTTATTATAGTATATTGTCGTTGGTGGACTTGACCTCGTTTTTTTTTTTTTTTTAGTTGCATCCTATAGGTCTGGCTGGTGGCCAAGAGATTTATTTGTATATGTACATTTCCCTATATTCTACTTAGGCCTTTCCTGTAATCTATTTAATATTTCCTGCTCTGGGAAAATAGCCTTGAATGAATTAAAATGTAGTAACATATACTGTCTGTAATACTAAAATAATTACTTTTTCCAGAATGGTATGTTGCCAAGTTTGCCTTCGTTGCGACAACCGACCAAGCGATAAGCTTTAACAGAGGGGACCTAATTCTAGTGCATGAAACTTCAACTCACTCTGGATGGTGGAAAGCAACCGTCAAGGGTCGAACTGGCGTCGTTCCACGTGAATATCTCAAGAAGAAAGAATCTTGAGAGACCCGAAAGGTTTTAAGTTATTGGTATTTATATGTACAATCGTGTGGGTCTTTCAAAACATATTGATAGCATTCACATTAATCTTATTGCACTGAGCACTTTTAATTGTGCACTTTTCATACATAGCAAAACGGTATCTTCTGGCCATCAGATTAGTGTAAAATGTGACGTAGAAACCTTCAGTTGCATCAGTGTCAACAAAGTATTTTAATCTTTAATGAAGTAATTTATAGTGGACGGGACTTTGAAGTGTAGTGGACGGGTCTTTGAAGTGTAGTGGACGGGACTTTTGAAGTGTAGTGCAATAGTCTTATATTCTGTGACCATGAAAAGTGACTTCCCATGAAGGTTGCTGGCAACTAAAGGTGCTAGGAATAATAGCAGTCATTATCATATTCAGAGCTGCATACCTAAGAGTGGATATATACAATATGTACCCAATTATTCAGTGTACAGTACATTTTAGCAAATGAACAGACTTTTTACACATAAGTACAATAATAGAATTGTAAATATAGTATTTAACTTATAGAATTATAAAACTACAGTGAACTTGCTTTTGCATATGGAAGGATTTAGTGCATTATCAACAAAGCCACTGTGGGTATGCGATACTGCATTTCTGCATTACGTACCTTCCTGGTTTAGTAAGTTTTAAGACTTTATGAAGTAGTTTTGATAAGTTTTAAAGGAGCATTTTATCCATTACTATATTATTTCCTGTCATTTGGAAATACAAACTTTTTTTTTTTTTTTTGCAAAGTTTTATAAACTTTAAATGAGAGTACAGAATTTACTGTTGTGGTGAAGGAATCACGCCACAAATAATGAATATTTCCACAGCAGCAGCTAACTTCATGTCTTCAATTGGTGCTTTATTTAATAGTAATTTTCTTAACTATATTTATAAACAAATTTATCAGCATCGGACTTATAGCCAATGTTTGAGAGTGAATAGAAGCTATTTGGCCTGTGGCACCACATGACAAAATTCTCAATTTTGTTGATGTGTGTATAGTTTTAAAAGAAATTTGAAGAAGTTTAATGCATCAAACCTTTGCAGAAGTTTGAGGAAAATAAACAATGATACTAAAAAAAGGATTGAAGGTGTACAGTACTTCGTAATTAATTTACGGCTCAAAAATCATGCCAATTACTTTTCTCATTAAAACATGCATTTCTTACATGCCATGACCCTTTAGCTCTTCATTCACAGAAACAGATTATAAGCCTCTCAGATATTTGCCTTGGTAAGATCCCAGAGAAGTTACTTAGCATTACATACGATACTTTAATAAAATTATAAATGTTTATGCTGTAAACAGATGATGTGGCTCATGTTGCTGTCTTTGCAACTTTTAACCCTTTTTCCCCCACCATAAGGTTAAATTTCGAGCACATTTTGCTATATATTTTTTTTAAATTGCTCTAACAGGCTTAATTTTTGTCCTAGAGAGATCAGGTTGGTCTCATTCTTTTGGAAAATGCCTGAAGTTAAACATAAAATTATCAAAAATATGTAAAAACATGTAATTAACAGTGTTTTGCAAGAACGTACCGGTACGTCCTTTGGGGGTGAACTTACCAAGGTAATTATGATCTTGTTTTGCACTTTCACCTTTAAACTGCATTAATACTGTACACTTTAAAACTATATAAATACTGTAAACTCCTTCCAAATTTATTCAGACTTCTTTATAGAAATGTCTGGCACGTTCTGTAGATTTGGAAATATTTATTGGTTGTAAAGGGAAGTGATTAAGAATAGGGAATTTCCCACCATTCATAAGCCGTGTATTCAGAAGTTGAATGGGATATTAATATTGAATTTGTTTACAAATGAAAAGTATATAATTCAAACCAAAGCAATTAAGGTAAAATTCCAGTTAAATTGTAACAAAGCTTATTTTGTTGTTTGGGATATTTGTGTACCCAATACCTGCTGTAACCAAAAATTATGTACTAGGAAATATTATGTATTAGGTCCAGAATTATCAGTTCCCTCAAGTAGGTTTATATATATGCAATCAGTGTCACGTGAAAAACATCGAAGACGACTTGTAAAACTTCGTTCACGACAACACTGAATTATATGTAATTTTAGTTGTTTTGCTGATATTTTATTAGTGTTGAGAAGTAATTCAAGGTTTCCAAAAATATGGAATCTCTACTAGAAAGAACACTGGATATTTTCAAAGGAAGAACCTACAACACTCACCGTCTTATCGGGTAAATCACGTCAAGTAGAAGATAATTAATAACTTTGTCTTCATGACCATTTCAATACAGCTACAGTATACTAGTCTACTTTGCCAAATATATACAGTCATTGTAGTAGTAACCTTATATTAGGTTTGTTAATGGCAAATAAATGTAAAATACATTGTAAGGGCTGAAAAAATATATTAAAAAACCTGTTACATACATGTGATTTTTAATATCAACTTTCAAGTTTCAGCTAAAACTCTCCAAAAGAAATTCTCACAAAAGCTTGTTTGATCTGACTATACAGTACCGTCTATACACAGTTCATCAAAGTATCTTAACACAGATATACATTATCATAAACCTAAAAATACTTCCTTAAAAGCAGGTATATAAGAAACAAAAAATAAAGTTCTTTAGATGAAGGAACAGCATGTAACACTGCATTTCCTTGTTAAAGGTATGGTATATTTTCTGTAAACTAGTTGAAAAAAAATATCACTGCCCAAATGATGGATGCTGTCCAATTAGAAAACGAATAAGTTAGACTGGTACTAGAAAATTAATGCAGCAATTTCTACAGTTCCTTCTGTTTTCTCATGGTAGGTGGTGGAGCCATTTACAGATCCGAGTCATAAATGTGCATGGCAACACCCAAGCCGCTCATCTTCTGAAGGTTGTTGATGTGACCAGCCAGCTCTCGGGTAAGCTCTGCTTCCTTCTCCAGCTTGTCATCAAAATAATGGGCAATCTGTGTTGGTAAATATAAAACGCTGTAGAAAAGTAGTAGTTTTGGGAGAAAATATTACTATTAATTAACCCTTTTACCCCCAAAGGACGTACTGGTACGTTTCACAAAAGCCATCCCTTTACCCCCATGGACGTACCGGTATGTCCTTGCAAAAAAATGCTATAAAAATTTGTTTTTCATATTTTTTGATAATTTTTTGCGAGAATTCAGGCATTTTCCAAGAGAATGAGACCAACCTGACCTCTCTATGACAAAAATTAAGGCTGTTAGAGCAATTTAAAGAAAATATACTACAAAATGTGCTGGGAAAAAAAAGAACCCCCTGGGGGTTAAGGGTTGGAAATTTCCAAATACCCCGGGGGTAAAAGGGTTAACCCTTTTACTCCCAGGCTCTTTGGAAATTTCCCAACCCTTAATCCCCAAAGGGTTATTTTTTTCCCAGCACATTTTGCAGTATATTTTTTTTAAATTGCTCTAACAGCCTTAATTTTTGTCATAGAGAGGTCAGGTTGGTCTCATTCTCTCGGAAAATGCCTGAATTTAAAAAAAAAAAAATTATCAAAAATATGAAAAAAAGAAATTTTATAGCATTTTTTTGCAAGGACGTACCGGTACGTCCATGGGGGTAAAGGGATGGGTTTTGTGAAACGTACCAGTACATCCTTTTGGGGGTAAAAGGGTTAATACTCATTTGCTAGCCATGTAAGAATAAGGCGAATGGTTTTACTGTAAACTACAATTGATAATAATCCAAAATTTTAAAGTAAAGTAATTTGTATTTTTCCTAACTTTAAAAACAAGTCTTCTAATAGGAGTAAAACCTGTTTTCTAATAAGAGTATGATTTCAGAGATGCTGGAAAATGCTATTTAAACATTTAACAACATGGTTGTAGGTCACTTTGACCTTAAACCTAAGACTTGCATGCAGGGCCGGATTAAGAAGTCTCCGAACCCTAGGCTATTCAGGTTGGCAGGGCCCCTTTGAGTTACGGGTAAGCGAAGCAACCCCTTCCAGCTTGGGGGTGGGGTGGGGGGTGTTGAGTGTTGCCATCTATGGTTAGGTTCATTTATTTTTATTTTATTTCATTATTTATTTTTATGATTAATTTTCAAAAATCAATTTTACTCTCCAAACACTTGAACTTTTTAGGTAGGGACCCCTTTGCACTTGCACCATGTGCGCAGTCTTGGATGAGCCCCTGAACCCCTTGGATCGCGAGGCCCTGAAATGCGCGGGGCCCTAGGCAAATGCCTAGTTTGCCTATGCGGTAATTCGGCCCCGCTTGCATGGCTGAGGTAAGGTATGCAACTTGAAAGACTATACCCGATTTTGTATAATTAGGAAAATAAATTATTTTAAAATTTGTGATTTATTCCTATGAAAACAGGAACCATCGTCCTTTAATAGGGGAACTATCCTAAGGAGGGAGGATGTCCCTATGATCAAACTGGCTGGTTTACTAACCCACATATTAATGCACTTTTTCCTGTACAGCAGTGAAAGTGATGACTGATAACACATTATACTCCTAATGAACAGAGCATAAAGACATTGTAGGTTTTATTCCAGGTCCCTAAGAAGTAATGAGTAAGCAAATATGTTAGAACTATATACAGGATATACCTGAATGTATGGTATTTTAAACCCTTGGAGCTATGGAGGGCCATTTATTAGCTGTCATCCCTCCCTCGCGGAGCACCAAAGCACTGATCAATGGCTGTCATCCTTACCTTGAAAGGCACCATGGTAGTATCCTAGAGGTTAGTGAATTCATGAAGGAATGCAAGGACTTTGATATATGTTCACTGCATCACTGTATTCTCAGCTTCTGCTGATACAGGACCTGAGCGTAGGATTGACAATCTCCCGAGACTCATAAAAAGGGGGAGATCGACAAACCTCGGTAGATGCCTTCCCTTTGGAGTATTCGCTGAGTGGCATGGGGGCATACAGACAGTGGGACTTCCCCTCAAAGACTCAACTCCCCATGCCTCTCGTGCCCTTGGAGGTTGAGAAATCACTAGGTGCATTACCCTCCAAGGAGTGAACAGGAGAGTCTGGCACTGATTGAGGAGCCAGCACTTAATGTTAATGTCTAGGGCTGGGTGGCGCTAAGGCAACAAGTAATCTTGGGGCCTGTATGGGTACTAAGAATGGTCCCGGGATATCACCTATTCCAGCTTCCTCTTTATTATTATTATTATTATTATTATTATTATTATTATTATTATTTGCTAAGCTACAACCCTAGTTGGAAAAGCAGGAGGCTGTAAGCCAAGGGGCTCCAATGGAAAATAGCTCAGTGAGGAAAGGAAACTAGGAAAAATAAAATATCTTAAGAAGTCACAACATTAAAATAAATTTCTCATATATAAACTATATAAACTTTAACAAAACAAGATGAAGAGAAATATGATAGAATAGTGTGCCTGAGTGTACCCTCAAGCAAGAGAACTCTAACCCAAGATAGTGGAAGACCACGGTACAGAGGCTATGGCACTACCCAAGACTAGAGAACAATGGTTTGATTTTGGAGTGTCCTTCTCCTAGAAGAACTGCTTACCATAGCTAAAGAATCTCTTCTACCCTTAGAAAGGGGAAATTGCCTACTGAACAATTACAGTGCAGTAGTTAACCCCTTGGACGAAGAAGAATTGTTTAGTAATCTCAGTGTTACAAGGTGTATGAGGACAGAGGAGAATATGTAAAGAATATGCCCCTCAGTGTTGCAAGGTGTATGAGGACAGGAGAATATGTAAAGAATATGCCAGACTATTCGGTGTATGTGTAAGCAAAGGGAAAATGAACCGTAACCAGAGAGGAGGATCCAATGTAGCACTGTCTGGCCAGTCAAAAGATGCCATAACTCTCTAGTGGTAGTATCTCAACGAGTGGCTGGTGCCCTGGCCAACCTTATGTGGACACTTTCTAAGATAAGAGTCAGAGACTGGTCCCGTCACAAGGAAAGACCTTGTGATGTAGACTGGTTTCAGCACATCAGATCTCGGTGCATGGAAGGCTATCGGTGTGTTGGAAGGTCTCGTGTTGTCTGTTGTCATAAGGTAGGAACACCGATTAGTTTCCCCGGAGAAACTAGAGTTTGTGATCACATATTGTACTAGAGCGAGGAGACCGGAAACGTGAAGAACCATCTTGTGGAGATGATTGATGACGACGGCGACTATTGCAAGGAGATCTACGATCTTCAACCCTAAACTCGAGTGCGGGAAGCTCTCATCGCTTGCATGTGCGAGGTTGAGATCTGTCAAGAGTCCCAAGGAACACTAGGCAAAAGGTCTTCCTGGACTTCAATGACTACTACTTCCTCCTTTTAGGATCTGCAAATTGCAAGATTATAGACACAAGAATGCTGGGAGGGGGGGGGGGGGAGATGTAGTTCTACGACTCCTCTGAAAGTGGAACACCCGTATAGGAGGGCGCAGGACGCTTAGTCTTCAAAGTCCTCGGGTCAGACAGCACCTCCAGAAGCTTCTATGCTGATGGGGTTTCATCGATACCAAAGCCAGGTCAAAACTTCAGCAGATCCAGGTCTTAACACATCATCGTCCGACAGAAAATCAGAAGGTCTCAGAAGGTCATCGCAAGAGAAGCAGCTATATATTACATCAGCCAGGGAAAAGGGATACACTTCCTCTCCCTCTGAAGAAGGCCCTGAGTGCAAGTCACTGTCTCCTGCTTCCTAAATTCTGCCACAGGAGCCCAAAGGAGAAATACCAGGCTTCGAACTTCCAAAAGAGAAAACGGAGATACTGTACTGTTTAAAGCTGCTTTAGCAACAGCTTGGGCGTTGCAAAGCCGAAGCCGAAGAATCACCCCTAGATTTCTTTTTCCTCCCTGCTTCCTAAATTCTGCCACAGGAGCCCAAAGGAGAAATACCAGGCTTCGAACTTCCAAAAGAGAAAACGGAGATACTGTACTGTTTAAAACTGCTTTAGCAACAGCTTAGGCGTTGCAAAGCCGAAGCCGAAGAATCAACCCTAGATTTCTCTTTCCTCTACTCTGCCAACTGCAAATGAAACCACGACCTACACTAGTCACACAGGGATGACTGTAAACAGTCATGGCTCCTGCAAAAGACAAAGTTAATACAGATCCACAAAAGGCTTCCTCATGCATCTGCCACACCTGAGCCTGGTTTCCTAGGGCACAGCCACACGTCTGCTGGGGAGGAATCTTAATTGCCAAAAGTGCAAATCTGAAGGATAAAGAAAAATTTCAAAACAACCAGTTCTTGAAACAGCATAGAAGTACAGTATTCCTGTACTGCACTTCAGCCGAAATCAGAGTGAAGGTTGTGCTGTGTCAGGTGGGCAAGGACTACTCTCCACTTACCAGCAACAACAATCAAATTATCTCGTTAAGTGTTTATACGGCCATTTCCAGCTTTGCCGAAATCATACTCTTCTTAAAGGACAATTGTTGGCATCAGCACAGGAACAAAATTATTTAATGACCCCTCCCCAAATCATCTAGCACTCGAATGGAAGCCCCCTTTTTTGAGGGGAGATTTTACTTTACTCATCCAAGTACAAAACCTCAAAGGGATTTTGACGAAGGAAAAATCTATTTTTGGGCGAGGAACCTGTATCGCTCCGTGAAATGCTCCTTGAAGCACCATTTCAAAGGTATAAATACTACTAAATGTACCAGAGATAAAAGTTGCATGGAAAGCTAGGAATATATCCAGCTCGCTTACCCCTAAAGGGTGTCGGTATTAAAACTGGAGGAGAGAGATCCCTCTCCAATTAGACTTCTCCTTCCTCAAAATCCCCCGTTACTACGAGGTGTCATTCACTACAGCTACTGCAAGTTTTAATACCGACACCCTTTAGGGGCGAGCGAGCTGGATATATTCCTAGCTTTCCCTGCAACTTTTTTCTCTGGTATATTTAGCAGTATTTATACCTTTGAAATGGTGCTTCAAGGAGCATTTCACGGAGCGACACAGGTTGAGCCCAGAAATATGACTTTCAAAGACTTTCCAACCCTATGGCTGAATAAATTTCCTTTCAACTGATACAGAATTTCACAGGGAAGAACATTTTCATTTGCATAATTTATAAAGAAATAAATTGGTAAGAATGGACATAAAATATGTTCAATGGCACCTAAGGGAATAAAAATATCTGGACATAACATACATCCGATAGCTCTCAAAGGGTTATAAAGTACCGCACAAATCAATTACCTAATAAAATAGTAAAAATTGGACGTGTTAATATGTTGAAGGAAGAAAGATTTTCCTTATTATTATTGCTAAGCTACAACCCTAATTGAAAAAGTAGGATGCTAATAGCCCAGGGGCCCCAAAATGGAAAATAGCCCAGTGAGGAAAGGAAACAAGGAAAAATAAAACATTTTAAAAACAGTAACACTCAAGTAAATATTTCCTACATACTATAAAAACTTTAACAAAACAAGAGGACGAGAAATTAGATGGAATAGTGTGCCCAATTGTACCCCCAAGCAAGAGAACCCTAGTTGGAAAAGCAGGATGCTAATAGCCCAGGGGCCCCAAAATGGAAAATAGCCCAGTGAGGAAAGGAAACAAGGAAAAATAAAAAGTTTTTTTTTAAAAACAGTAACACTAAAGTAAATATTTCCTACATAAACTATAAAAACTTTAAGAAAACAAGAGAACGAGAAATTAGATAGAATAGTGTGCCCAATTGTACCCCCAAGCAAGAGAACTCTTAACTTGAGACAGTGGAAGACCATGGTACAGAGGCTATAGCACTACCCAAGACTAGAGAACAATGGTTTGATTTTGGAGTGTACTATCAATGATCCGTGTAAAGCACTTACCTCAGCATCACCACCTTTATCGAGGATTTTTCCTGCCACATGGTGCAATTGATTCATGCTCTTGGTCACTTCCTTGGAGTCGTCTAACATGGCTTTCAATGTCGCGATGTACCCTTCAGCGTCTGACCCAGTTAGTTCAGGCTATAAGAAAAAAGAAAGGCATTTCATTTCAATAGAAAACCACAAGAACAAATTTTTTACTTTCATATGTAATAAAAAAAGTCAAATATTGTGTGACACATTTAACACTAAGATTCTTGCTATTTATTACTTTCATACATAATAAAAAAAAGTTAAATATTGTGCGACACATTTAACACGTCTAAGATTCTTGCTACTTTTTTTTCTTTCATATGTCATAAAAAAGTCAAATATTGTGCGACACATTTAACACTTGTCTAAAATTCTTGCTATTTTTTTTAACTTTCATATGTAATAAAAAAGTGAAATATTGTGCGACACATTTAACACTTGTCTAAGATTCTTGCTATTTTTTTTACTTTCATGTAATAAAAAGAGTCAAATATTGTGCGACACATTTAACATTTGTCTAAGATTCTTGCTATTTTTTTTACTTTTCTATGTAATAAAAAAGTGATATATTGTGCGACACATTTAACACGTCTAAGATTCTTACTATTTATTTACTTTCATATGTAATAAAGTCAAATATTGTAGGACACATTTAACACTTGTCTAAGATTCTTGCTATTTTTTTTACTTTCATGTAATAAAAAAGTCAAATATTGTGCGACAAATTTAACACGTCTAAGATTCTTGCTATTTTTTTACTTTCATATGTAATAAAAAAGTCAAATATTGTGCAACACATTTAACACGTCTAAGATTCTTGCTATTATTCTTACTTTCATGTAATAAAAAAGTCAATTATTGTGCGACACATTTAACACTTGTCTAAGATTAGTGGTAATGTTTAATTGATCCCTCAATCTATACATTTTAATTTCATTGGTGAATGCAATTGCAATACAGCACAGTAAAACCATACAAAAAATTAACCCTTTTACCCCCAGGCTATTTGGAACTTTCCAACCCTTAACCCCGCAGGGATTTTTTTTTCAAGCACATTTTGCAATATATATTTTTTAAATTGCTCTAACAGCCTTAATTTTCGTCATAAAGAGGTCAGGTTGGTCTCATTCTTTTAGAAAATTCCTAAAGTTTCTCATTAAGTTATCAAAAATATCCCAAAAAAAATTTAAATAGCAGTTTTGTGCAAGGACGTACCAGTATGTCCATGGGGGTAAAGGGATGTGTTTTGTGAAATGTACCAGTACGTCCATTGGGGCTAAAGGGATGTGCTTTGTGAAACGTACCAGTACGTCCATTGGGGGTAAAAGGGTTAAAAAATAATATTGTTCTACACAGTAGTAATAATGGGTCAAGTCCATGAGTGACTTGCCTCGCCAAGGAGAGCTTTTCTAACTCCTTTGGTATGGATGAATTTGAATTGAGAAAGGGAGATAAAAGTTTCTTTTCAAGTCGTATCTGATAACCAAACATTAGTCTTTAAATGGTGGTAATCAACTGAACACATTCTTTAGTGTTTCGGAGATCCAAAATACAATAAATATTGACGTATCGTAATTCAACATTTCATGCACGTTGGAGACATTGTATTCCAACAATTGCCATCCATCCATATACCAAAGTCACTTCCCCCAATTTTGGGGGGTAGCCGACATCAACAATGAAACAAAACAAACAAAAACAAAGAAGGGGACCTCTACTCTCTACGTTCCTCCAGCCTAACCAGGGACTCAGCCGAGTTCAGCTGGTACTGCTAGGGTGCCACAGCCCAACCTCCCACATTATCCACCACAGATGAAGCTTCATAATGCTGAATCCCCTACTGCTGCTACCCTGTCTAAAACAGTCAGGTAAAACAAAGGATCTTTGTAGTTACTGTGGAATCCCCTAAATCACAAATGATACAGCAAGAAATCCTCATCTGTAAGTACTACAATGTTATTTATCAAACAGAACTGATGACAAAGAATAACCCTTTTCCCAGTCCAAGCTTGAATATATCAAAGCTTAGTACATGGGCCATTTATTAATGAGGCTTCTTTAGAGTAATTCATTCAGTAAGTTGGATACCAAACCTGAGGTTATGCCTCAAAGACCAATAACAGGTCACACTATCGTAACACTATCGTAAGCTAACCGTACAAATATTAAAAACAAATAGTAAATAGAAGTAGACTGGAGGATTTAGGAAGAAATTTCACGAGACAAAAGCGAGGCGAGAGTACACAGCACATCAGTTTGTGGCAAGAATACAGAGCTATACCAACAGATGTACAGTATTGAAATGACTGGATACGGAAAAGAATTTAGTGGTTAAGCAGACTTATGCATAAGATCAAGTCTATGAAAACTGTACTGGTTTGGCCAAGGTGTCACCTCTTGGGATAAGCATAATGGAGTGCCAGATGCCAATGAAGTATTAAGGGGATAAACAGAGAAATGGATCAAAAGACAGACGAGCAGAAGCAGACTGAAAAGAGTTTAGGTATGTTTTGTGAGTCACAAGTCGGGTCACTTAGCAAAGGACCATGTGAAAGTTAAAACTGATGGAAGCTCAAGCAAGCAGGTGCCAGTAATATGGTGGTAGAAGAACCAAGAGCGTTAACCGCTATCATATTGTGTTGGCAGCATGCAGATCTGAAGCGCAGATTAGGCACCGTGACCTACCAGCTGTACTGGAAGCATGCAGATCCAAAAAGCAAAATATAAGGAACTGATCTGCCAATTAGCAAGGGCTATGAAGGCAAGGAGAAAGGGAAAAGATATGATACTTGTGTAAGAGCAGTTGTACATTCTCTAAAAACAATTCTGTAATACTTCCAGTAGATTTCATTAGGCAAACAAGGATTTACACTTTTGATGTACAATAAAAAAGAAATGTTCTCTTATCAAGACATCAATATTTCCAACCAAAGACAGTAAAGGGAAGAGAGGAACGTCGCTTGGATTTTTGCGAGCATTTGCCCGCTTTAGTAGGGCGGGTCGACAACAGATGGCGATGGTATAGTGTGCTTGTCGTCTGTTAATTGCTAACTCAAGTCAGTGTTGCCAGGTGGATAAATTTCACCAACGTTCTTTTCAAACTATAGTGGGTGTTTTTATCAGGCTTGATACAAATATATGCTACACCATGAATAAAACAAAATTTAGCATTGAAAGAAACGTACTAACGGTTTTTTCTATTTTCATTCAAGTTCATTATATTGTATTTTCATCCTTCTCAGGGGAATTTGGGATCTCACAATCTGGTAACGCTGACTTAAGTCTTCAAAACAATTGTAGCAATATCGTCGCCATATTTAAAACAAGAAGCATATGTTGAATATATTGCCCCTCAAGCATAAACTACTTGCATTTATCGATGCAAAGTTAAGGTAAAGTTGTATATTGAATGCATATGTAATTATAATTTAAAGAACGTGTACTTAACCCTTTTACCCCCAGGCTATTTGGAAATTTCCAACCCTTAACCCCCAGGGGGTTATTTTTGTCCAAGCACATTTTGCAGTATATATTTTTTAAATTGCTCTAAAAGCCTTAATTTTTGTCATAGAGAGGTCAGGTTGGTCTCATTTTCTTGGAAAATGCCTGAATTTTTTAGAGCATTTTTTTGCAAGGACGTACCGGTACGTCCATGGGGGTAAAGGGATGGCTTTTGTGAAACGTACCAGTACGTCCTTTGGGGGTAAAAGGGTTAATCAAAGCCCGAGATTATACATTGAAACAGGGCACAATAGACCGTAAGACCACTTCGAGAGGCCCTTATTTTACTAATGTAAATGAAAACTCGTACCTCTAAAACAAAAATGATTAAATACAAAAACTCGGAGCAGACCACATAAGGGGACTCGCAGCTATTCCAAAGGTAAAGGGAAGCAGGATCGACTAACCTACTAAATAAAGTCTTATTACATTACTTCGGATGTCGGATGAAAACTAATTCCTTAAACCCAAGGTCAGCTGTAACCAAAATAGCCATTGATGCGGATCCAAGATGCATTAGCACCACCAATATAGACACAGATGAGAGAGATGACAAATTCGTAGATAATTTACATTTTCAAGAAGAACGCCGAGACCAAGATAACCTTCGGTCTCTTGAGCATGAGGGCCTAGAGTTATGACGTCTTCGTGGAGAAGAGCGTTGAGATCGTGATAACCTTTGACCTTTTATGTTAACATCTATATATAAATAATGGAGGGGTTGTTAACAATCATCAATTAGAAGAATACCACAATTTTTTTTTTTCAAATGCACATATCTTACAAGATTCTTTGAGACATTGTAAAATTTGGGACAGAGGTTAGACACTGGATAGATGAGGTATTTCAGCACCATGGTGTGGAAAGTAAAGGATTATGAATTAAGTGAGGTGGAGGGAATCTCAATACGAGAGGATTTGATGGATTGAAGTCGTCGTCGTCGGCGCCCACTCGTGTCCGAGTATTGGGTTCTGTCGTTAGCCATCAGCCTCCTATCTAAAGAGATGAAGAAGGGTGGAGGAAACGACAGAATGCCAGTAGCTGGGTATATTGTTTTGGGTGGTCGTGGCTTTGCAACGGCCACGCACACGATGGATTGAAGTAGGCTTTATAAAACCCACTTATCCCATTAAGTCCAGTTACAGACTGAAGGACAATATAAAAGACTTTGAAAAGGAATGCATTTGTAGTAAAAGGATGTAAACTATACAGTATAGAGTGGATTCCACAAAAACCTGGCGGAAGCCATTTGCTTACATCCAAGGAGGCAAAACTGAAAAATCTCTTCAAGTTTCGATGCAAGCTACTGCATTGCAGAACTACAAATTTTGAGTTTAGATTATACCAAGAAAGTGTAATGCAGGAACAAACTATCTCCTCAGGTAGAATATATAGTTTTTGTTGTGATTTTATGTTCATTTTATTGATGATATGATTTTATGTGGGAGGGTGGGCTGTGACACCTTAGCAGTACCAGCTTAACTCGGTTGAGTCCCTTGTTAGGCTGGGAGGAACGTAGTGAGTAGAGGTCCCCTTTTTGTTTTTGTTTCTTTGCTGATGTCAGCTACCCCCTAAAATTGGGGGAAGTGCCTTGGTATATGTATGTATGTATGTATGATTTTATGTTTAAAGTTATAAAAAAAAACTGTGAAATGCAGCATCATTATTTCTGAGACAAGCGAATTTCATCACAACATGAATTATGGTACTTAAAATGAACCATTAATTACCATAATTATTTTGTCATCTATAAAAGTTTTAATTTTATTCCCACGATAAACTTTCATACTGTAATCACTAAACACCAAATAAAAAAATTTCAGTGATGCAGTGCTTCCAAAATAGGTTTAAATTTAAAAAGTTTAACCACATTCTTCCACGTTCTTTATAAAAGTGACTATAAATTTTGCATTTTTTATTTATGCAAAAATTAAATAATTGTGTGATACACTTCAACTGTGTAAAATTATTTATCACCCTAACCTCCTCGCACAACTTCTTTACAAAATTCTGCAATTTACCCGAGCACAATTTCTTTCCTAATTTCTGCATTCAACAATTAACCCTTTTACCCCCAGGCTATTTGGAAATTTCCAACCCTTAACGCCCAAGGGTTATTTTTTTTTCCAAGCACATTTTGCGGTACAGTATATATTTTCAAAATTGCACTAACAGCCTTAATTTTTCTCATACAGAGGTCAGGTTGGTCTCATTCTCTTGGAAAATGCCTGAATTTTCTTAAAAAATTATCAAAAAAATAAAAAAAAATATCGTAAATAGCATTTTTTTGCAAGGACGTACCGGTACGTCCATGGGGGTAAAGGGATGTGTTTTGTGAAGCGTACTAGTACGTCCTTTGGGAGTAAAAGGGTTAAAAGAAAATGAACAAGCCCATTCCAAGAAATGGTTTCACCAACCTTTCCTTCAATGTTAAAAGCAGGCTTGAAGCTCTCCTCACTAATGCTTCCACCACGCTGCAAGTACTTATTGAGGGTGTTCATTCCTTCTTCCCAATGACGGCTACTGGCCTCGTCCAAGTATTTTGCAAGACCGGGGCGCTGCACATACTGGCTACCATACTGCTTGCTCTGCGAAAGATAATTGTACCAACATTGAGTAAGCATACTTTTGATTATACACAAGTATACATAAAGAAAAAAATTTCTAATCTTGCACACGAGGGGAAATGGCCTGCTTAACCCTTTTACCCCCAGGCTATTTGGAAATTTCCAACCCTTAACCCCCAAGGGGTTATTTTTTTCCCAGCACATTTTGCAGTATATTTTTTTTAAACTGCTCTAACAGCCTTAATTTTTGTCATAGAGGGGTCAGGTTGGTCTCATTCTCTTGGAAAATGCCTGAATTTTCTCAAAAAATTATCAAAAATATGAAAAAAAAAATTTTTATAGCACTTTTTTGCGAGGACGTACCGGTACGTCCATGGGGGTAAAGGGATGGCTTTTGTGAAACGTACCAGTACGTCCTTTAGGGGTAAAAGGGTTAATATAGGTAGGCTATACACCAACAGCGCCTATAATACCTTCAACAATGTATGCTTAGCTATTAGATATTAATAGCCATAACTAATATGAACTATTTACAAGATAATCTCACCCTTCCACTATTATTATTATTACTTGCCAAGCTACAACCCTATTTGGAAAAGCAGGATGCTATAAGCCCAGGGGCTCTTAACAGGGAAAGTAGTCCAATGAGGAAAGGAAACAAGGAAAAATAAATTATTCTTAGAACAGTAACAACATTAAAATAAATATTTCCTATATAAACTATAAACACCTTAACAAAACAAAAGGAAGAGAAATAAGATAGAATACAGTAGTGTGCTCGAGTGTACCCTCAAGCAAGGGAACAAGAAAGTCCACGTCTAGCAAAAATCTGTAGTAACGAAATTAAGCCTCGCTACTTAGTTATTATTATTATTAGCCAAGCTACAACCCTAGTTGGAGAAGCACGATGCTATAAGCCCAAGGGCTCCAATATGGAAAAATAGCCCAGTGAGGAAAGGAAATAAGGAAATAAATAAATGATGGGAACAAACTAACAATAAATCATTCAAAAAATAGTAACAACGTCAAAATATATATGTCATATATAAACTATTAACGTCAAAAATAGATATGTCATATATAAACAATAAAGAGACTCGTGTCAGGCTGGTCAACATAACATTTGCTCCAACTTTGAACTTTTGAAGTTCTACTGATTCAACTACCTGATTAGGAAGATCATTCCACAACTTGGTAACAGCTGGAATAAAACTTCTAGAATACTGTGTAGTATTGAGCCTCAATTTAATTAGTGCTGTACAATATATGCTCGGCTATGAAATAATAATTTCAATAAGCGGTACAAAAACCTAACCAATTATTCAACAATGTAAACATGACTAGAAATTTCACATAATCATAGCATTAACATTTATCATAGCTGTTTATGTTAAATAACCACTGCACTGTCTCCTTTTATTTAACTACAGTCACTTTACCTTACCTAGCAATGTATCCTTAGTTTATTAACCCTTTTACCCCCAATGGACGTACTGGTACGTTTCACAAAGGCCATCCCTTTACCCCCATGGACGTACCAGTACGTCCTTGCAAAAAAATGCTATAAAAATTTATTATTTCATATTTTTGATAATTTTTTGAAAAAATTCAGGCATTTTCCAAGAGAATGAGACCAACCTGACCTCTCTATGACAAAAATTAAGGCTGTTAGAGCAATTTAAAAAAATATATATTGCAAAATGTGCTTGAAAAAAAAAAATACCTGGGGGTTAAAGGTTGGAAAGTTCCAAATAGCCTGGGGGTAAAAGGGTTAATGGCAATAATCTTCCTACTCGGGTAGTTGAATCAGTAGAACTTCGAAATTTCAAACTTGCCATAAATTATTTCAAGTTGAACAGGCTGATATAAGTGCCCTGATTGGTAACGTCTCTGCCTGGTATTTGCCAGTCGGGGGTTCGTCCCGCTCAGACTCATTAGTGCCAGTAGTTTTTGCAGCCTTACCATCCTTGTGAGCCAAGGTTGTGGGGGTTTGGGGGAGCCTATAGGTCTATCTGCTAGGTTATCAGGAGCCACTGCCTGGCCCTCCTTGGTCCTAGCTTGGGTGGTGAGGAGGCTTGGGCGCTGGTCATATAATGTATGGTCAGTCTCTAGGGCATTGTCCCGATTGCTAGGGCAACGTCACTGTCCCTTGCCTATGCCATTTATGAGCGACCTTTAAACCTTTATGAAATATCTGTTTTAATGTTCTTAAAATATTTAATTTTAATAGTTCATTACTTATATTGTTTCTTTATTTCCTTATTCCCTTTAGTCACTGGCCTTTTTTTCACGTTGGAGCTCTTGGGCTTATAGCATCTTGCTTTTCCAACTGGGGTTGTCGCTTAGCTAGTAATAATAATAGCTTAGCTAGTAATAACAATAATAAAAATGTAGTACTGAAAGTGTTATTTATCAACGAGCTTGAGTAATTTTTACAGTGTTTTAAATCATACTGTACGGTTTTTCTATATGTAATTTCTATGGGGGGGACGCATCTAAACAATCAACAAAATTCAAATCGCCCATATAAATTCCAATAGAGTACAGTGATCTATCTTCTATGAAATAGATATATCTGCTACTTTAATGTATCTATAATGACTTTACAGTATATTAACCCTTTTACCCCCAAATAGACGTACTGGTACGTTTCACAAAACTCATCCCTTTACCCCCATGGACGTACTGGTACGTCCTTGCAAAAAAACTGCTATTTACATATTTTTTTTTTTTTTTTGCATATTTTTGATAATTTCATGAGAAACTTCAGGCATTTTCCAAAAGAATGAGACCAACCTGACCTCTCTATGACAAAAATTAAGGCTGTTAGAGCAATTTGAAAAATATATATTGCAAAATGTGCTTGAAAAAAAAATAATGCCTGGGGGTTAAGGGTTGGAAAGTTCCAAATAGCCTCGGGGTAAAAGGGTTAATACCAGGTATCTAAAGCTAATTCCCTCTTCCTGTATTTCATTATTATCATTATTACTAGCCAAGCTACAACCCTAGTTGGAAAAGCAAGATGCTATAGGTCCAATAGGGAAAAATAGCCCAGTGAGGAAAGGATAATTATAGAATATGAATTTTTTTCTGCCATATACCTCCCAATTCATGGATAATGAAAATATATTACATTCACCTCGTCAACTCTACGTAGAATTTTTTTTTTTTTTTTTTTGGTACAATAATCTCAACAGTTTGTTCAGTAGCCTAAATATTAAAAGGGTTATAATTTCACAGCTTTATAACCAATCATTACTTCTCTTGTAGTTTATTTCCTTCCTTCCTTTCTTCACCGGGCTATTTTTTCATGTTGGAGCCCTTGGGCTTATAGCATCCTGCTTTTCCAAATACGGTTGTAGCCAAGTTAGTAATATCACAAATTTTAAGTAATCTGTATTTTTCCTAACAGTACTTACCTCGAACTACTTTCTAAGGAGTTACTGGTAACTCTACCTAACCGACCAGCTTTTTGTATAGTTTACCCTCTTTCCGTTTTCTAAGGGGTCAACCTCAGGCAGTGTGATATGTGCCCTGAGGCGACCCGGGGTCGGGAAGCGTGCTAGCTCAGATCGTCGAATCGTCAGTAAGTTTCTGGTCGCGACGTGATCAACATCTCGCCGCGCTCTCTCTTTTTGTGTCCATGATCATTTGTGCTTACCGCGTGTTATTAATTTTAAGAATAATAATATACTTACTGTCAAGAGATAATCCATCGATAAATCAAAGTGTTTCTTCATCAAGTCCAAGAACATTTTTCTTAGGAGTATCTGTGATCTCCTCCCAACCGACCAGATTTTTGTGAAGTTTCCCCTATCTCCGTTTTCTATAAATTTTAAGAATAATAATATACTTACTGTCAAGAGATAATCCATCGATAAATCAAAGTGTTTCTTCATCAAGTCCAAGAACATTTTACTGTTGGAGTCCTTGTCTTCCTCTCTATGACCCAGAAACTTTCCAGATTTGGCACTCACGGGAGTGGGACTTCGAGGAGCTGAAAAAACTCTCATCATAAGAACAGGTCTCTTTAAAAGCTTTATCCCGCCCTTCCATTACTTAACCCTTTTACCCCCAAGCTATGTTGAACTTTCAAACATTTCGCTACATCTTTTTTTTTTTTAAATTGCTCTAACAGCCTTAATTTTTGTCATAGAGGGGTCAGGTTGGTCTCATTCTTTTGGAAAAGGCCTGAAGTTTTTCATAAAGTTATCAGAAATATGCAAAAAAAAAATATAATTAACAGTTTTTTGCAAGGACGTACCAGTACGTCCAATGGGGGTTAAAGGGTTAACCCTCTTACCCCCAATGGACGTACTGGTACGTTTCACAAAACTCATCCCTTTACCCCCATGGACGTACCGGTACGTCCTTGCAAAAAACTGCTATTTACAATTTTTTTTTGCATATTTTTGATAATTTTATGAGGAACTTCAGGCATTTTGCAAGAGAATGAGACCAACCTGACCTCTCTATGATGAAAATTAAGGCTGTTACAGCAATTTAAAAAAAATATAATGTAAAATGTGCTTGAAAAAAAAAAAAAATACCTGGGGGTTAAAGGTTGGAAAGTTCCAAATAGCTTGGGGGTAAAAGTGTTAATCTGCAAGGTGATATTTCTATGATAATTTCTCCCGACCTTCCATTACTTTGGTGATGATTCTATAATTATATTGATGTAGTCATCCAATGTAGCAAATTTAGCATTTAATTGTAACAATTATATCTAGTAAACTATATTACAGTTAGCCCTTGTTTTACGCGAGGGTTAGATTACAGAAACAGGTGCAATGAGAGAATCGCGACTATGGGTTGCCGTAGGTGGGCTAACTCCTAACCTAACAACTCGTTGCCATTGCCTTGGTTCAGATAATCAACCCACTAAGTACTGGCTAATATTGTTTTTATCTGGTTTCTATCAGAGTATAGTTGTTCCCATCTAGTAATACTGTATAACATTCAATACTGTTAGTGTACATTATATCTAAATTTACCTATCTAAACTATAAAATTGCTTACAGCATCAATGGACTAAACAGTATTGCTTACCTCCAACTGGCAAAATGGGCCGGATTGACCCGGAGCTCTGCTGGGCATGGATGACAGAAATAGCCACCAGCAAGATACAGATGTTAATGTGCAACAGGCGCATCTGCGGGAATAAAAATGACTTAGTAAAGTGGTTTCAACGCCAGGGAAATTTACGATTTCAAGGTATTGTTTATAGTATGTTTTATAGTAGATACGTTGAAGACTTTTCCTCTCACTGTTCCATAGTAGGGGCTTATAGAAATTACCAGGCCATTCGGGGAAAATCCGCTCGTGAAGACGGGCCTCTTAACGAGACAAACTCTTCCCGTGCGAGAAATTCCTCTCGTGTGAATCTAACCCAAATCATTCATCAGACATACGGCTGAACTGGGCATAATATATAACCTTACATTTACTAGACTGCAACCATCTAAATATGACAAATTCAATGATAATTTGTATTTTTTCTAACTAATACAGACCTGGAGTTAGCTCGGGAAGACAGGCCTCGTACCGAGAGAAACTCCTTCCGTGCAAAAAATCCTCTCGTGTGAATCTAACCCAATAACCTTCCATATACTAAACTTCAACCATCTAAATATGACAAATTCAATAATATTTTGTATTTTTCCTAATATAAACCTGGAGTGAGCTCGTGAAGACAGGCGCCTCGTACCGAGAAACTCTTTCCCGTGCAGAAAAAATCCTCTCGTGTGAATCTAACCCAATAACCTTCCATATACTAAACTTCAACCATCTAAATATGACAAATTCAATGATATTTTGTATTTTTCCTAATATAAACATGGAGTGAGCTCGTGGAGACAGGTGCCTCGTACCGAGAGAAACTCTTTCTCGTGCAGAAAAAATCCTCTCGTGTGAATCTAACCCAATAACCTTCCATATACTAGACTGCAACCATCTAAATATGACAAACTCAATAATAATTTGTATTTTTCCTAATATAAACCTGGAGTGAGCTCGTCAAGGCAGGCCTCGTACCGAGAGAAACTCCTTCCGTGCAAAAAATCCTCTCGTGTGAATCTAACCCAACTCATTCATCACACAAACTGCTGAACTAGGCATAATTTATAACCTTCCATGTTCCACAGGTCTTTCAACAATCTAAATATTTCATTTAAACATCTAACTGTAGTTACTCATTCTTCTATAGAAGACCCCTTGCATTGAGATCTAAGTATGAAGAGAAATCTTTCATTCACATAAAACTATCTTCCTAACGTGGTAACAGGTAATTAAATAGAAAAAGGGAACTGTAGCCTAATAAATTCTAACACTTCACCTTTTTGCCAAATTGTAGAAGTACACGGATCATCTTGAACTATGGTGTCAGAAGACTGGCCAAAGAATCTTTCCAAAGGTGTCAGAAGACTGGCCAAAGAATCTTTCCAAAGGTGTCAGAAGACTGGCCAAAGAATCTTTCCAAAGGTGTCGGAAGACTGGCCAAAGAATCTTTCCAAAGGTGTCAGAAGACTGGCCAAAGAATCTTTCCACGTTTCTCAAGGAGATAATTTCACCGATAGATAATTCTATGCATTATCTGTGATGTGGAATGATAAGACCAAGGGCCACTTCAAGATATAGACTGATATCAAAGATCACTATTATTCTAATCATTATTACATTATTCTAGAAGGATGATATTTCGCTCGGCTACATTTGACTTTTCATCACTAATACCAATCTGCATGTTAAACAGAAAGTATATCAGTGAGAACTCAAATTTAAAAATTATCTATTTCAATTGATAAGAGTAAATATAAAATTCATTTTGGGATTTCTATTTTCCCTTTGCAACTCATAAGAGCCTTTACATAAACTACCCTAATCAAATGAGGTGGTTAGTCATTCCTTTGGACATCCCAAAGAAGAAATCATTTATGTAGGAATACCAAACATAAAGAATACCGTAGATTTTGAAATAAATACTTTTACATTCTTTAGTCAATAGTCTCGATCGCTTGAATGGCCTGCTGTCATTATCAATTCGTGAACACCCTTGCAGTACCAGCTGAACTCGGTTGAGTCCCTTGTTAGGCTGGGAGGAACGTAGAGAGTAGAGGTCCCCTTTTTGTTTTTGTTTCTTTGTTGATGTCGGCTACCCCCCAAAATTGGGGGAAGTGCCTTGGTATATGTATGTATATGTATGTATTACAGTGGTTTAAGACTTCAGCATGAAATAAAACATTCGGTGCCCTCATGGAGACGTCGGTCATAAGCTGGAAGTTCTTTAAACCTTGCTAGGTAGTTTTCATTACTGGGCACCAAATTAAATTACCTCGCAGGCTCTGGATGGGGGCAGACGTCTACCTGCCGGGACCATTAGTAGCCACTGCCTGGTCTTTCCCAGTCCTCACTCGGGCAAAGGAAACCGACATGTCTATTAAATTCTTATTCCTGATCTAGATATTAATCTCTGGCACCATCCTTCTATTAGTTTGTTATGCATGTTGCATAAGATTTTTCCTAATTCTGATTATCCCTTACATTCAGATCTTCCCGGACATTTCCATCCTGTATGTAATACTAGGCATGCAGTTAATTCTAATAGTCAGGCTTTCTCCGTCATGAGGCTCAATACTACAGAGTATTCTAGAAGTTTTATTCCAGCTGTGACCAAGTTGTGGAATGATCTTCCTAATCAGGTAGTTGAATCGATAGAACTTCAAAAGTTCAAACTTGCAGCAAATGTTTTTAAGTTGAACAGGCTGGCATATGTCTTTTTATAGTTTAGACATGAAATATCTGTTTTGATGCAGTTACAGTTTATAAATATTCTATTAATTGTTAATAATTTCTCATATTTATATATTTCCTTATTTCTTTTCCTCACTGGGCTATTTTTCCATGTTGGAGCTCTTGGGCTTATAGCATCTTGCTTTTCCAAATAGGGTTGAAACAATAATAATAATGGCCAGCAGACCAGGAGGTGCGCAGTAGATGGCGAGGAGGTGCACGGTCAATGACGAGGAGGTGAGGAGGTGCGTGGTCGATGGCAAGGTGCGCGGTCGATGGCAAGCAGGCGAGGAGGTGGGTGGTCGATGGCGAGCAGGCGGGGATGTGTGCGGTCGACGGGAAGCAGGCGAGGAGGTGCGCGGTCGATGGCGAGCAGGTGGAGATGTGCGCGATCGATGGCGAGCAGGCGGAAGGCACACGATTGATGGGGAGCAAGCAGGGAGGTGTGCAATCGATGGCGAGCAGGCGGGAAGGTGCGCGATCGATGGCAAGTAGGTGAAAAGGTGCGCGATCGATGGCGAGCAGGCGGGGAGGTGCGTGATCGATGGCGAGCAGGCAGGGAGGTGTGCGATCGATGGCGAGCAGGCGGGGAGTTGTGCGATCGATGGCGAGCATGCGTGGAGGTGCGTGATCGATGGCAAGCAGGCCGGGAGCTGCGCGATTGATGGCGAGCAGGCGGGGAGGTGCGTGATCGATGGCGAGCAGGCGGGGAGGTGCGCGATCGATGGGGAGCAGGCGGGGAGGTACGCGATCGATGGTGAGCAGGCGGGGAGGTGCGCGATCGATGGCAAGCAGGCGGGGAGGTGCGCGATCGATGGCGAGCAGGCGGGGAGGTGTGCGATTGATGGCGAGCAGGCGGGGAGGTGCGCGATTGATGGCGAGCAGGCGGGAGGTGCGCGATCGATGGCGAGCAGGCGGGGAGGTGCGCAATCAATGACGAGAAGACAGGAAGGAGCGCCATCGATGGGGAGCAGGCGGGGAGGTGCACGATCGATGGGGAGCAGGCGGGGAGGCGTGCCATCAATGGGGAGCAGGCGGGGAGGCGCGTGATCGATGGGGAGGTGCGCCATCGATGGCGGGCAGGCGGGAAGATGAGCAATCAATGGCGAGCGGGCGAGGAATTGCACGATCGATGGCGAGGAAGTGCACGGTCGATGGTGAGCAGGTGAGGAAGTGCACGGTCGATAGCGAACAGGCGAGGAAGTGCATGATAGATGGCGAGTAGGCGAGGAGGTGCGCAATCGATGGCAAGCAGTTAAGGTGGCATTTTTGTATTTACTGTATTAGCAATTGCGAGCATGTGGTTTGACGTTCCAAAGATGAACGCAATTGCGAACAGCCAAGTGAAAATAAAGCAGTCAGATGCTGCACGAGATTGCGAACATGCAGGATGGCGTTCTCTTAAAGAGTGCATGAAAACCTTCTAGAACTGTAACGAGCTTGTGAACATGTGAAATTGTCCCCCCCATAGGAATACGCGACTGTGAGCATGTATGGTGGTACTCGCCAAGATCCTTGCAATCGCAAGCAGCCGAAGTGATAGCAAAGTAGTGTGTAACCTTGCATCTTTTTTCGTACTCAGTGATGGATTGGGCAAGACTCTCCAACAGGAAGAGAAAATGTGGGTGCGACTTACCGTCGTAAAGAACCAATTGTTCAATAGCAGAAAAGGGGGAGGCCCCTTCTTCTTATGCCCTGCAGTGTACACTAAGTCACCTTACAGCATGCATAGACCAAGCCCATTTAGAAACATGGAATTGTTGGGGTCGATGTGGCAACATCCCTGGCTGGTGAACGCCAGACTGGGGTAAGAGTCCCGCTCAAACTCGTTAGTTTCTTTGGTCGCTGCAACCTCACCATCCTTGGGGGAGCCTATAGGTCTATTTGCTGAGAAATCCGCAGCCTTTACGTGGCCCTCCTTGGTCCTAGCTTGGGTGGAGAGGGGGCACTGATCATATGTATATAAGGTCAGTCTCTAGGGCGTTATCCTGTTCGATAGAGGAACGTCGCTGTCCCTTGCCCCTGCCATTCATGAGCAATCTTTAATTCTTTAAGCCAATCACCCTCCATGAAGGTGAAGTGTGGATACCAAGGGGGTTAATTTGATTAATGGATTGAAATTCCGGGGTGTATGTATGATAGCGGCCACCTTCATGTATGATTACGGATAAAGTGTAATGAGGGTCACAGGGAGTGTTAGCCCCCCCCCCCCCTTAGGTAAGTAGGCAGGGACACAGCTCGTAAGTTAGGTTAGGGGGGGAGAAGTTGAGATTAGTTGATGTCCATTTTTAATCGA
>NC_090769.1:22487034-22519534 GCF_036898095.1 Palaemon carinicauda
TCAAATATAGTTTAATCACTAAATGGCTGTCATATATAGCAATCAATTTATATTGAGCTTAACCTTAACCTGATATAACGATTCATCATCAAACTTTATAATATCAGAAATTTAATAGAAAATCTTTCTACATATAATTTTTTAGAGATAAATTCTACCCAACCTTTGGCTTGTCAAAAATTGGGCATTCCTTGTTAAAAAAACAACTGAGAGATGAACTTGTATACGTTCTAGTATTTCAAAATCTTGCGAACAATTTATGGAACAATTACTTGAACCAACATTGTAATGATCATATCAATAATACGTTCTATTTTGGTTAAATGAAAATGGTTTATTAAACCCGAGGACGATGAAAGACAAAAGCGAGATTATTTGGCTTCCCTCCAAGTCCGGCTCGCAACGACAAGGGTACAAAGTTGATTGCCATTTATATTTCATCTTTTTTAATTCCAAACATCTTTCCTGGGACAAAATGAAGCCATTGATATCCAAAATTTTACCGTGAAGCCTCTCCATAGTCCTAAAAGGCATCATAATAATTAGGCCTATTCCAAGAGACTAACTTCTCATGGTGAATCATAATCATGATCACGCGCTGGGCGCCTGAACAAGTCTTAAATATGTATTCTTCACAGTTCATATCCTTGAATGCAAGAGAAAATTATGGAAATTATTCTTCACAAAGAATATAGTTCTTTGTTGCAAAGGGCTTTGCTGCCAGAATAGATTTCCGAGAATAAGCCGACAAAGTTCATGAACTTGTTGAAAAAAAAAAATCTGTGCACCGAGAACGCATTGAATTATAAACTGGTTTTATCCTCTTTTTTCTTAGTATGCTTAACCATGCTTCAAAATCTCTCTCTCTCTCTCTCTCTCTGTGTCACAGGGTATAAATGATGTGTTTATCTTCTTATTCTTAGTATTCTTGACCATGTTTCAATCTCTCTCTCTCTCTCTCTCTCTCTCTCTCTCTGTCACAGGGTATAAATGATGTGTTTATCTTCTTATTCTTAGTATTCTTAACCGTTTCAATCTCTCTCTCTCTCTCTCTCTCTCTCTCTCTCTCTGTCACAGGGTATAAATGATGTATATCTTCTTATTAGTATTTTTAACCATGTTTCAATCTCTCTCTCTCTCTCTCTCTCTCTGTCACAGGGTATAAATGATGTGTTTCTCTTCTTATTCTTAGTATTCTTAACCATGTTTCAATCTCTCTCTCTCTCTCTCTCTCTCTCTCTCTCACAGAGTATAAATGATGTGTTTATCTTCTTATTCTTAGTATTCTTAACCGTTTCAATCTCTCTCTCTCTCTCTCTCTCTCTCTCTCTCTCTCACACACACAGGGTATAGATGTGTTTATCTTCTTATTCTTATTATTCTTAACCATGTCCCAAAATCTCTCTCTCTCTCTCTCTCTCTCTCTCTCAGGGTATAGATATGTTTGTCTTCTTATTCTTAGTATTCTTAACCATGTTTCAATCTCTCTCTCTCTCTCTCTCTCTCTCTCTCACAGGGTATAGAAGAAAACTTTGCGTCCGCCTGTGTTTGGCCATGAGTGCCATTCAAATTTCTAGACCGATATGACAATAAATCCAAATTTCTGATAGATTATAAGGATGATAAAGGACTTATAGCTCCCTTATAACTGGAGAATAACTGAAAACAAATGACAGTTTTTGCTTTGTAATGTGATGTGTTTGTGTGCATCGTAGTCTACTGTTAATGATTCATAATAACAACCTGATGTACCCTCGAAAGCAGCTTAGCTTTGCGAAAGAGAATTGTGAGGGTCAGATCAATAAGTTGTACCAGTAAGCAAAGCACAAATTATATGCCACCCTTATACAGTGAGAGAGAGAGAGAGAGAGAGAGAGAGAGAGAGAGAGAGTCTCTCTCACGCTTAGTTTGTGGGACCATATTAAACACAACTGTTATAAATGAGATTAATATGAGGTAACAAGTTCATGATGAGAGAAATATGATAAAAATCATAGAATTTAAATTTGAGACCAATAAAAATGGCGAGAGAGAGAGAGAGAGAGAGAGAGAGAGAGAGAGAGAGAGTCTCTCTCACGCTTAGTTTGTGGGACCATATTAAACTGTTATAAGTGAGATTAATATGAAGTATCAAGTTCATGATGAGAGAAATATGATATAAATTATAAAATTTGAATTTGAGACCAATAAAAATGTCCACCATTATAAACTAGCTAGTAGCCTAGTACTAGCCGGCTGTGTAATGCTCCTCAACTAGTTGCATCCTTGTTGAGGGCACAAGGTTTCTTCTTAATTATTCTCTCTCTCTCTCTCTCTCTCTCTCTCTCTCTCTCTCTCAGAAGCTTAGCAGTCTCACTTATTCTAACTTCTCCTTCCCTACCAATTTCGATGTTTTTATCTCTCTCTCTCTCTCTCTCTCTCTCTCTCTCTCTCTCCAGAAGCTTAGAAGTCCTTTATTCTAACTTACCCTTTCTACCAATTTCGATCTCTCTCTCTCTCTCTCTCTCTCTCTCTCTCTCTCTCTCTCTCCAGAAGCTTAGAAGTCCTTTATTCTAACTTACCCTTTCTACCAATTTCGATCTCTCTCTCTCTCTCTCTCTCTCTCTCTCTCTCTCTCTCGACGACTGGGTGAAACAGAGTACAGTACATACTATATTACGCCCATCTACACATGATCATATTACGTTTCCTTTTGCAAGCACTTGACTGTTTCTCCTCACAGTTATGACAAGCAGAGAAAACCAGTATTAAATCGGTTTGGCTTCCAAATATTTTGCGTAACATTGTTTCTTTATTTTACTCTTATTTCATGTTTCATTCCCTTTACTTATAGAGCTATGTCGTAACATATGTTTGCTTTCAAAACTGTAGTGGATATTTATGCAATAGTTATTTTAAACTAACTCCATGTGAGTGTATTGAGCAATTTAGTATATATGAAAAAATAAAGATTATTCTACAATGCCTTTGAATGTATAAGATAGAAATTATTAAATTGTAACCTGCAATAAGTCTTAAAAATGCATTTTTTTCTTGGTCTAACTTACTAGTCAGGAAATTTTTAACAACAGGAATAAAAACTTTAAACATTCAATAAATATTTCGCACGATATGGCACCTGCATCTAAGCAGACTGCAATGCAGTAACGGACGGTGTAGAATAGACAGAATAGACCTCGCTAATAGATCTAACCAGCTCAACGAGTCTAAATGAACTTGGTAGAACTTGACAAAAGAAGTTAATCATATATTAACTTAGTTGCTCGCTGTTTAACAAAATCCAAAATTCGTTACTATGCTACTGCAAATATGTGCTTTATAGCAATCATAATCACATGGAGTTTTGCAAGAACTGTATGTTGATATATACAACACAATTGCATCATAACACTCAATTTACAAACTACCATTGCAAGTAGCAATAGATCTAGTTTCTCATAATTTAATAAAATCATCTCTTGTGGTTAGGAAATAACTTGTATTGCCCTTGACAGACAAAGAAAAGTTGCGGCCATTTTTATTTTTGCTTTCTCTTCCAAGAATACGATACAAGTAGTTTCGTGGTGAAATTGGGTTATCACCAACAAAATATCCTTTATCTACATCCTTTGTAGATAAGCATGAATAATAGAAACCTCAGCACATGACCTAGTGCATGGTACTGGCCTTTTCATGATGCCCTTAGCCAAACATGAAGAACTTATAGCCAACTGCGTACCTACCCTCGGCCATTTTTAGATCTGGCAAAGGCCACAGTACATACGTATGAAAGATCATTGAATTTTGCTGACCTTATCATTTCCATAACACATTATTCATAACATTCTATTTATTAAAGCTCTTCCCAGTTGATAAACGGCTAAACGGCCTCAGCAAAGCCTGATAAATATTGCTGGGAAATCAGTTTGTACAAGGTAGTTCAAACTTGTTTCAGTGCAAGTTAATAATAGTTAGAACCACTTTAGAACTTTACAAGCTATTATTTGTTATAGATAATCATTGTTGCGAGTAATGTACCCTTGTTCCTCTGTTACTATGCGGTTGTGTCCCCATCTCTGAGACATCGCTCAAGAGATTCAAAGTCATGATTACTCGCTTAGAATGTACGACGCATTTCTGTCCTTTGTATCCGAAGTTACAATGATAATTCTGATTTATGCACACAATGCGCTTGCAATGCATGTTTTATTTATGATTGGTGTGAGCTTATAGCTGTCATAAAAATGTATAATTACAAAATAAACATATTTAGTGCCAGTACAAAATATGTTATTGACGTTAGGTAGGCTGCGGGTATGGGGGACCCCTGGCATTGGCTTTTACCGGAGGTAGGTGCGAGGGGTCCCTGTTAGTAAGGGGGGGGGGGGTTCTTATACAGGCGGGGGAAGGGGTAGCTCCAAGGGGTAGCTGAAAGGAAAGGGGGATTTAGGAGGGAGTTCCCCCAAGGGGCCTGAGGAGGTCCCTGGCATTGGCTCTTACCGGGACTAGGTAGGTATAAGGGTCCCATGTCATTGTTAGGGGGGACTTCTCCCAGGGGAAGGGAGTACCCGAAGGGGGAATGAGAGTGAGGAGAAATATGGGGGGGCTTTATCCCAATAGGTGAGGAAGTCCCCTTGCGCCGTGGTGCCTCACTTGGAGAGAAAGACTGAGGCAGGGCCAGGCAGTGTTGCCAGAAGGGATAGTATAAAAATCCCCAAAACTCGAGGTAAAAAATCCCCAAAACAACCTAAAAATTCCAATTTCCACAAATATATTCTCTTCTGTCTTGATCGTGTAGGCCTTACTAATATGCAAATGACTCAAAATACTTCATATAAGCGCAAGCAAACTAATTTCAACAATGTAAAGGTTTACTCCTCTATGTTTCTTCATTGAAATTTGTACAGAATATCCCCATCAGACACCCAAAATTCCCAGAATCTAGGGACAAATTCCCAAATCTGACAACACTGGGGCCAGGGCCTCCCCTCCTTCTTTCTCTGCCAGGGCCTCCCTCCTTCCTTCTCTGCCAGGGCCTCCCCTCCGTCCTTCTCCTTCTGCTTCTGGCTTCTGCTTAACTCAGTAGAACTCACACACATCGTTCGAGACAGGCTATCGCGCATTCAGTGTAGTGCCGTGGCCCCTCGACGATTCCTTTTGATTAATTATCTATCAAAGACTCGTCAGCTATCAGTTTTGTTATCTATCTCTCTACCTGAACCCCAGAAACCGGCGTCAGCAAGTCAAGTACCTGAATCTTCAAGAGATAAAGGGATAAGACAACTACAGTAGATACTTCAAACTCAAGATCGCCTACTTGCCTCACGTCATCTGATTTTGTGTCCGCTACCAGCTCTAAGAGGGTAGATACCAGCCATGAATCGCCTGGTCCTTTCTATTATTGGTTAGTTTCTGGTTTTTTGTTTATTGTGTGGTTTGTGGTTTGAAATAGTTTGGTTAAATAAGTGTACATTCAACATTTCCAATTGAGAATGCGTCAGTGAGGTCATTAAACACGATTTAAAACGAATATTTTACTATTTTTTTTATGAAATGTATAAAAATGCGTCAAAACATCAATTTTACATTCGTAATATACTATATTCTCGCCTCAGTGTTTGTTAAATGTGTAAAATGCGTCAAAACATCAATTTTACATTCGTAATATACTATATTCTCGCCTCAGTGTTTGTTAAATGTGTAAAATGCGTCAAAACATCAATTTTATACAGGCAATCGTAATATATATTTTACAGACTCCTGATTTTATGAAATTTGTAAAATGCGTCAAAACATCAGTTTTATATTCGTAATATATATTCTACAAACTCAGTTTTTAAATGTGTAAAATGCGTCAAAACATCAGTTTTATATTCGTAATATATATTCTGCAAACTCAGTTTTTAAATGTGTAAAATGCGTCAAAACATCAGTGTTATATTCGTAATATATATTCCACAAACTCCCGTATTGTTTTATGAAATGTTTAAAATGCGACAAAACATCAGTTTTATATTCGTAATATATATTCTACAAACTCCTGATTTTATGAAATGTGTAAAATGCGTCAAAACATCATTTATATATTCGTAATATATATTCTACAAACTCATTTTTTAAATGTGTAAAATGCGTCAAAACATCAGTGTTATATTCGTAATATATATTCCACAAACTCCCGTATTGTTTTATGAAATGTTTAAAATGCGACAAAACATCAGTTTTATATTCGTAATATATATTCTACAAACTCCTGATTTTATGAAATGTGTAAAATGCGACAAAACATCGGTTTTATATTCGTATTTATTCTACAAACTCATTTTTTAAATGTGTAAAATGCGTTCAAAACATCATTTATATATTCGTAATATATATTCTACAAACTCAGTTTTTTAAATGTGTAAAATGCGTCAAAACATCGGTTTTATATTCGTAATATATATTCTACAAACTCCTGATTTTATGAAATGTGTAAAATGCGTCAAAACATCAGTTTTATATTCGTAATATATATTCTACAAACTCCTGATTTTATGAAATGTGTAAAATGCGTCGAAACATCGGTTTTATATTCGTAATATATATTCTAGACTCCTATTCCTATGAAATGTTTAAAATGCGTCGAAACATCAGTTTTATATTCGTAATATATATTCTACAAACTCCTGATTCTATGAAATGTGTAAAATGCGTCGAAACATCAGTTTTATATTCGTAATATATATTCTACAAATTCCTGATTTTATGAAATGTGTAAAATGCGTCGAAACATCGGTTTTATATTCGTAATATACAAAACATCAGTTTTATATTCGTAGTATAACATTATCAAGGACGATTTTCTTCTTCCGCAGTATGGAGGAAACTTGGTGCATTGCCCAATTCAATAAGTCTATTTGCTCTGCAAGTTTCTCTTTATGCTCCGTAAGGTTAGGAAAGCTAAAGAATTTATAAAAGCCGTACTCTCTCTCTCTCTCTCTCTCTCTCTCTCTCTCTCTCTCTCTATTCTATTCTATTCTATATGTCTATTTGCTTTGTGTAAGTTTCTGTGTATGCTCCGTAAGGTTAGGAAAGCTAAAGAATTTATAAAAGCCGTACTTGAACTCTCTCTCTCTCTCTCTCTCTCTCTCTCTCTCTCTCAACACGCACACCATGGCCACGCTCACAAGACGAGACCATATTTCAAAGCAGTAGTTTAAACCTGCTGTGATTTCATTAATCGTGTTTAAATTCTCTCTCTCTCTCTCTCTCTCTCTCTCTCTCTCTCTCAGGCCAGGAGACTATTTAAAATCACTAGTTTAAATTTGCTGTTATTACATTAATCGTGTTTAAAATCTCTCTCTCTCTCTCTCTCTCTCTCTCTCTCTCAGGACAAGACAATATTTAAAAGCAGTAGTTTTAAACTTGCTGTTATTACATTAATCGTGTTTAAATTCTCTCTCTCTCTCTCTCTCTCTCTCTCTCTCTCTCTCTCTCTCTAAAGATGAACTTGAAGTTCCTAGTCCCATGTTTTATCCCCATGCTGTTCAGCATTCAGAGAACGCAGACCCGAAATGCTTAGGCCTTTCCAAGCCCTGCAGAAAGTTTATTAGGCCTTTCCAAGACCTAGAGATAGTCTTAAGGCCATCCCAAGGCCTACGACAGTCTTAGGCCATCCCAAGGCCTACAGACAGGTTTGGGCCTTTCAAAGACGTCTAGTTAGTCTTAGGCCTTTCGAAGACCTACAGATAGTCTTAGGCCTTCCCAAGACTTAGAGATTAGTCTTACGCCTTTCCAAGACCTACAGAAAGTCTTGGGCCTTCCAAGATCTAGAGATTAGTCTTAGGCCTTTCTAAGACCTACAGATAGTCTTTGGCCTTCCCAAGACCTACAGATTAGTCTTAGGCCTTTCCAAGACCTAGAGATAGTCTTAAGGCCATCCCAAGGCCTACAGACAGGTTTGGGCCTTTCAAAGACGTCTAGTTAGTCTTAGGCCTTTCGAAGACCTACAGATAGTCTTAGGCCTTCCCAAGACTTAGAGATTAGTCTTAGGCCTTTCAAGACCTAGAGATAGTCTTAAGGCCATCCCAAGGCCTACAGACAGTCTTAGGCTTTCGAAGACCTACAAATGGTGTTTGCCCATCCCAAGACCTACAGATAATTTTTGGCCTTCCACAAGACCTACAGATGGTCTTTGGCCTTCCACACGACCTACAGATAATCTTTGGCCTTCCATCCTGCACAATAACAAGGCTAATCTCACATATATATAACACTACTGCTCTTCGTTGAAACTGGATAAACCTTTTTTTTTGCATTATCATCAATCCATTTTTTTCATTATGCCCTTTTTTTTGTGTCGATCGCAGTATTTTTTATCCATGTTGTACCTATTTGACACCATGTAAATTGAAATGTTGATTAGGTAATAAATTTGTCCGTTTGCTAATAAATATGTAATGGGAACAGGAAGATATTGTGTTTCATTTGGGTAAGGAGAGTAGACCTAATTATGTGTTTCGTTTGGGTAAGGAGAGTAGGCCTTATTATGTATTTCATTTGGGTAAGGAGAGTAGGCCTAATTATGTATTTCATTTGGGTAAGGAGAGTAGGCCTAATTGTGTATTTCATTTGGGTAAGGAGAGTAGGCCTAATTGAAATACACTGAACTATGGACATGAATATGATTTGAAAATTGAATTGCAATTAAAGTAGACTTTACTGTAATGAATATACATCAAAAGTAGCAGTTATTATTCCACTGCAGGACAAAGGCCTCAGACATGTCCTTATTCATGACTGGGGTGTGGCCAGTTTTCGGTTATTGTTTTAAAGATGTGATTATTTTGTATTGATTATGATTTTAATATCTTCCAAATTTCAGCCCTGGCGGGATGCCTGACCGTCAACGGGGAGGCTCCAGATTTTAACTGCAAACGAGGAGTTGGTAAGTCTCTCTCTCTCTCTCTCTCTCTCTCTCTCTCTCTCTCTCTCTCTCTCTCTCTCTCTGAAATATACTGTATATAGATGTATAATCTAGCTGTAGTTTTTAAGTACACTTATATATTTGAAAGTAGCTCTTCTAGGAGAAGGACTCTACAGAATCAAACCATTGTTCTCTAGTCTTAGGTAGTGCCATAGCCTCTGTACCCTGGTCTTCCACTGCCTTGGGTTAGAGTTCTCTTGCTTGAGGGTACATACTCAAGCACCATATTTTGTTTATTTCCCTTCCTCACTGGGTTTTTTTCCTATTGTAGCCCTTAGACTAATAAAACCTGCTTTTAAAATTAGGACTGTAATTTATAGCTTATAATGATAATAATGATATATAAAAACAAAATTTCACAACTGATATAAAATGTATTCAGTCTTTAGTTAGTATTTTATTCCATGTTTTGATAATTATAATTTTATATGTAGAAAATAAGAGTTATATTTATTCAACTCTCCAATCCTATACTTTGTTCGCAGGATACCCCAAGGAGGTCTGCTACGTTCCCGAATGTACTGATGCCATCAAAGCCCACATTCAGCACGAGTTCAATGCTGCCTTTAAGTACATGTACATGGTAAGTACTGCATTCGTGTAACAATTCTTCTTAAGCCAAGGGGTTAACTACTGCACTGTAATTGTTCAGTGGCCGCCATTTTCCTCTTTGTAAGGGTAGAAGAGACTCTAGCTATGGCGAGCAGCTCTTCCAGGAGGAGGACACTCCAAAATCAGACCATTGTTCTCTAGTCTTGTGTAGTACCATAGCCTCTATACCATGGTCTTCCACTGTCTTGGGTTAGAGTTCTCTTGCTTGAGGGTACACTGTTCAGTGGCTGCCATTTTCCTCTTTGTAAGGGTAGAAGAGAGACTAGCTATGGTAAGCAGCTCTTCCAGGAGAAGGACACTCCAAAATCAGACCATTGTTCCCTATTCTTGGGTAGTGCCATAGCCTCTATACCATGGTCTTCCACTGTCTTGGGTTAGAGTTCTCTTGCTTGAGGGTACACTGTTCAGTGGCCGCCATTTTCCTCTTTGTAAGGGTAGAAGAGACTCTAGCTATGGCGAGCAGCTCTTCCAGGAGAAGGACACTCCAAAATCAGACCATTGTTCTCTAGTCTTGGGTAGTGCCATAGCCTCTATACCATGGTCTTCCACTGTCTTGGGTTAGAGATCTCTTGCTTGAGGGTACATTCACACACACTATTCTATCTTATTTCTCTTCCTCGTGTTCTGTTAAAAGTTTTTATAGTTTATATAGGAAATATTTTATTTCCCTTGTTACCTTTCCTCACTGGGCTATTTTCCCTGTTGGAGTCTCAGGGCTTATAGCATCCTGCTTTTCCAACTAGGGTTGTAGCTTAGCAAGTAATAATATTAATAGTAGCAGAATTTTTGCTAGTCCACTGCATGACAAAGAACTCTGACACGTCTTTCTGCTTATGGTCTTTCTATGCTAGTTTGTAATTGCTTATTTTCTTAGCTCATCAATCCATCGTCTTGTCTTCTTTTCCCTGCTTTGTTTGCAATCTCTAGGACCCATTCTGTTATTAAATGAGCTAAATTACATAAAGTTAATTTCTATATTAAACAATATTTAAAGATTCACGTTTTCAATCGTGATCTAAGTTTGAAATATTGTGAAAAATAAATGGAAATTAAGTTTATAACATTTTTAATGTTTGTTTAAATTCCTTCATTGTATAATTTAAGAAAAATAAAGAAGTATTTTGAATTAGATTTAAGGGTTTTCAATTGGGTTCCACTTTGAAATGTTGAAAAATATTGGAAATTGAATTACTTTTTTTGAATGCTTAGGCTTAAATATCTCCATAGTGTAATTTAAGAAAAGTATAAAAGTATTATGAATTAGATTTAAAGATTTTAAATCGGGTACTAGTTTGAAATATTGTAAAATATAAGTTATAAAAGTATTTAGTTTTAGACAAGCAAAGTGTATCTGTGTGTGTGTGTAGAGAGAGAGAGAGAGAGAGAGAGAGAGAGAGAGAGAGAGAGAGAGAGAGAGAGAGAGAGAGAAAAGTATCTAGTTTTAGACAAGCACAGTGTGTGTGTGTGTAGAGAGAGAGAGAGAGAGTTTTTAAGTATTTTCTATAGTCTATATGCTCTATTATACCTCCCAATTATAAAAAAAACTCCAATTTTTGAGAGAGAGAGAGAGAGAGAGAGAGAGAGAGAGAGAGAGAGAGAGAGAGAGAGAGAGAGAGAGAGAGAGCACCCTTAACCATTTTTTTCCTCTTCCAGGGCGCATATTTTGGCCAGGACACGGTCAACCGTCCAGGCCTGTCAAAGTTCTTGCTGGAAGCTGCATCCGAAGAACGCAGCCACGCCATCCAGATGTTGGACTATTTGAACCTTCGTGGCATCAAGCTGGATAGCACCCTGGACTACAAATTCGATCCTGATACTATGGTAAGTTTAAAAAGGTTTTAAAGTTCTCTCATGAATGGTTGAGGCAAGGGACAGTGACATGCCCTATTTAGCAGAACAATGCCCTTGAGACTGCCCATATTATATATGATCAGCTCCTTAGCTAGATAGCACCCTGGACTACAAATTTGATCCTAATACTATGGTAAGTTTAAAAAGGTTTTAAAGTTCTCTCATGAATGGCAGAGGCAAGGGACAGTGACATTGCCCTGTCGAGCAGGACAAGGCCCTAGAGACTGCCCATATTATATATGATCAGCTCCTTAGCTAGATAGCACCCTGGACTACAAATTTGATCCTGATACTATGGTAAGTTTAAAAGGTTTTAAAGTTCTCATGAATGGCTGAGGCAAGGGACAGTGACATTGCCCTATCGAGCAGGACAATGCCCTAGAGACTGACCATATTATATATGATCAGCTCCTTAGCTAGATAGCAGTCTGGACTACAAATTCGATCCTGATACTATGGTAAGTTTAAAAAGGTTTTAAAGGTCTCTCGTGAATGTCTGTGGCAAGGGACAGTGACATTGCCCTATCGAGCAGGACAATGCCCTAGAGACTGACCATATTATATATGATCAGCTCCTTAGCTGGATAGCAGTCTGGACTACAAATTCGATCCTGATACTATGGTAAGTTTAAAAAGGTTTTAAAGGTCGCTCATGAATGGCAGAGGCAAGGGACAGTGACATTGTCCTATCGAGCAGGACAATGCCCTAGAGACTGCCCATATTATATATGATCAGCTCCTTAGCTAGATAGCAGTCTGGACTACAAATTTGATCCTGATACTATGGTAAGTTTAAGTTGTGGAATGATCTTCCTAATCAGGTGGTTGAATCCGTAGAACTTCAAAAGTTCAAAGTTGGAGCAAATGCTTTTTTGTTGACCAGGCGGACATGAGTCTTTTTATAGTTTATTTATGACATATTTGTTTTTGATGTTGTTAATAGTTTATATATGACATGTCTGTTTTGACGTTGTTACTTATTTTAGAATGATTTATTGTTAATTTGTTCTCTTCATTTATTTATTTCCTTTCCTCACTGGGCTATTTTTCCTTGTTGGAGCCCCTGGGCTTATAGCATCTTGCTTTTCCAACTAGGGTTGTAGCTTGGATAGTAATAATAATAATAAAAATGGCAGAGGCAAGGGACAATGCCCTTGCCCTATCGAGCAGGACAATGCCCTAGAGACTGCCCATATTATATATGATCAGCTCCTTAGCTAGATAGCACCCTGGACTACAAATTTGATCCTGATACTATGGTAAGTTTAAGTTGTGGAATGATCTTCCTAATCAGGTGGTTGAATCAGTAGAACTTCAAAAGTTCAAAGTTGGAGCAAATGCTTTTTTGTTGACCAGGCGGACATGAGTCTTTTTATAGTTTATATATGACATGTCTGTTTTGACGTTTTAACTTATTTTAGAATGATTTATTGTTAATTTGTTCTTCTCATTTATTTATTTCCTTTCCTCACTGGGCTATTTTTTCCTGTTGGAGCCCCTGGGCTTATAGCATCTTGCTTTTCCAACTAGGGTTGTAGCTTGGATAGTAATAATAATAATAAAAATGGCAGAGGCAAGGGACAATGCCCTTGCCCTATCGAGCAGGACAATGCCCTAGAGACTGACCATATGTATGACTATGGTAAGTTTAAAAGGCTTTAAAGTTCTCTCATGAATGGCAGAGGCAAGGGACAGTGACACTGCCCTATCGAGCAGGACAATGCCCCAGAGACTGACCATATATATGTCTATGGTAAGTTTAAAAAGGTTTAAAGGTCTCTCATAAATGGCTGTGGCAAGGGACAGTGACATTGCCCTATCGAGCAGGACAATGCCCCAGAGACTGACCATATATATGACTATGGTAAGGTTAAAAGCTTTTAAAGGTCGCTCGTGAATGGCTGAGGCAAGGGATAGTGATATTGCCCTATCGAGCAGGACAATGCCCTAGACACTGACCATATATATGATCAGCTCCCAAGCCCCCCTCTCCATCAAAGCTAGGATCAAGGAGGGCCAGACAATGGCTGCTTATGACTCAGGAGATAGTCCTATAGGCTCCTCCAAACCCACCATCCTTAGCTCAAAAGGATGGTGAGGTTGCAGCTGTCAAAGAAACTAACGAATTTGAGCCGAACTGTTTCAGTCAGGGACGTTACCACATCGGCCACCACACCCCTAAAAGTGCTACTATTTAAAGTTTTTTTTTCGATCACCAGTTTTTTTGCTTTATATTTTTTTTCGAAACTTGGCCATATTGTTATTAGAATTTAGTACAAGCTTCATTTACATCAAGTATTTTTTTTGCAGTAACTTTTTAAGATCTATCTTCTTTATCACATATTCTAACTCAAAATTGAGTTTTATCGAAAGTAGGCCTGATCCTGTTTTATCAAAATTGTCATTTATCAAAAATTTACATAAAGTATTTTTTTTACAATAACTTTTTAAGATCTATCTTCTGTACCACATATTCTAACCCAATATTTTATACTATCAAAAGAAGGCCTAATCCTATTTTTCAAAATTGTAATTTTATCAAAAATTTGACTGTATATTTCATTAAAATATACAGTAGCAAGGATTATAATTTTACTATATTGTGGTCTTGGGACAAGACAGTGAGTTAATTTGGTTAAATTTTACATTCAAGGTTTGATACTTCTTTAACTAATGATTATCACATGAATATTCTGTTCTTATGTTAATAGTGTTTATAAATTTTTCTTCCACTTCTATTTATAGCTTTCGTCGACCACTGGATACAAGGAGACTTTGGAGGAAGCCTTGAACATGGAAATTGAGGTAAGCTTCATCGAGTTTTGATATTGTTTCCATTGTTTTATGACATATTTGTTTTTGATGTTGTTAATAGTTTATATATGACATGTCTGTTTTGACGTTACTTATTTTAGAATGATTTATTGTTAATTTGTTCTCTTCTTTTATTTATTTCCTTATTTCCTTTCCTCACTGGGCTATTTTTTCCTGTTGGAGCCCCTGGGCTTATAGCATCTTGCTTTTCCAACTAGGGCTGTAGCTTGGATAGTAATAATAATGATAATAGTACTACATTGGACCCCTTTCTGTTTAAGACTAGTTTTCCTATGCTTTCAGATCAACCGAATAGTCTGGCCTATTCTTTACTCATTCTTTCATTAGAATTAGTAAAATTACTATTAATAACATTCCTATTTCCTGACACCTGACAATAATAAGATAAATTTAAAAAAATATTCTTCACTCCAGATAGTACTACATTGGACCCCTCTGTTCACTACTCATTTTTTTCCTTTGCTTACACATTAACCAAATAGTCTGGCCTATTTTTTACACATTCTGTAATTAGAATTAGTAAAAGTACTATTATTAAAATTCTTATATCCTCACATTTGAGAATAATAAGATAACTTTAAAGAATATTCTTCACTCAAGCGGCTACTTTCCTCTTAGTAGCGGTAGAATAATATAATTTTGGCATACAGACCTCCTAGAGGAAAGACACTTAATATCAAATTATTGGATACTGCCTGAAAAAACTTAATAATACCAATTCCCTAATATCGCAAGAGGGTCTGCCCCCTCTCTTTTATTCTTCTCCTGTACTTCTCTTTCTCCATATTTCCTTAATCTTTCCCATCCCGAGTAACTGCCTTTGAGCTATAAATTGGATTGTATCCAGGGGTACTCTTCCTTTCCCCATATTCCCCACTTCCCTATTCTTATTATTATTAATAAGGAATGGATACTACCATAGTCTGTGCCATGGTCTTTCACTGTCTATAGATAGAGTTCTCTTGCTTGAGGATACACTCAGGCACATTATCAGTTCCAGTTTAAATTGGCTATTTATATTCCTTAATTTTTTTCTCACAACATTGTGTATGATTATTTGTCATGGTTATTTTATACGAGTAAAAGTTTATACTATGCCATAAGTATCATAGAAGTTGCAGGTTATTTTAAGTTATAGTTTATAATACGATAAAGTATTATTGCATTTAGACCCATAATCTGGTTGACCATGTGATATTTATTTGTATGTCTGTGTGTGTGTGTGTTTATGCTTCGCATAACTCAAAAACTATTTGACCGAATCTCATTAAATTTGGTGAGATGATTAGCCATGATCCAAGGACAATTTGATTAGAATTTGGGAGTGATTGGACCAAAGGTCAAGGTTTAAGGTCACGAATATATAAAAACAAGTCATTTTTGCTGTACCGTGGTCAATTTTTATCTGATTTGCATGAAACTAGTGCCAGTGTGTGCATAATTCAGTTGTCTATATTGTGATATGCAACATAATTTAGGCAGAGGTATGTGCTCTACTGAGTGCCTCTTCTAGTTTTCATTATTATTATTATTGTTTTTATTTTAGGAGAAGGTATGCACTCTACCGAGTGCCTAATCCAGTTTTTATTATTATTATTATTATTATTATTATTATTTTAGGAGAAAGTATGCACTCTACCGAGTGCCTAATCCAGTTTTCATTTATCATTATTATTATTATTATTATTATTATTATTATTATTATTATTATTTGTTAGGAGAAGGTATGCGCTCTACCGAGTGCCTCTTCTAATTTTCATTTATTATTATTATTATTATTATTATTATTATTATTTTTATTATTAGCAGTACCAGCCGAACTCGGTTGAGTCCCTTGTCAGGCTGGGAGGAACGTAGAGAGGAGAGGTTCCCATTTTTGTTTCATTTGTTTGATGTCGGCTACCCCCCAAAATTTGGGGAAGTGCCTTGGTATATGTATTATTATTATTATTATTATTATTATTATTATTAATATTATTATTATTATTATTGTTATTAGGTGACAGACTTGATCAACAACGTCGTCATTAAGTGTTCTGATGACTACCACGGCGCAGATGTCTTCACGAACCCCATCTTGGACGAACAGCACGACGGTGTTCGCAAGCTCCAAGGAGCCATCCGGTCTTTCAACGACCTCCTGGCCGGACACACGGGCAACGGTCTCCAATTGGCCGAGTACCTCTTCGACAAGAAAATGATGAGCGGGGAGTTCTAGACTAAATTCACATTTATTGACAAAGAAATGCACTTTTATATATTTTGGGAGTATTTACAATCCTGATGAGGCTTTTTATCACAAGAGAAGGGAGATTCAAGAAATGCACTTTATATATTTTGGGAGTATTTACAATCCTGGTGAGGCTTTTTATCACAAGAGAAGGGAGATTCAAGAAATGCACTTTATATATTTTGGGAGTATTTACAATCCTAGTGAGGCTTTTTATCACAAGAGAAGGGAGATTCAAGAAATGCACTTTATATATTTTGGGAGTATTTACAATCCTGGTGAGGCTTTTTATCACAAGAGAAGGAGATTCAAGAAATGCACTTTATATATTTTGGGAGTATTTACAATCCTGGTGAGGCTTTTTATCACAAGAGGAGATTCACTTTTATATTTTGGGAATATTTTCAATCTAAGTGAGGCATTTTTTCTTTTTTTTTAATGACAAAGAAATGCACTTTTATATATTTTGGGAGTATTTACAATCCTAGTGAGGCTTTTTTATCACAAGAGAAGGAGATTCACTTATATATTTTGGCAATATTTACAATGTAAGTGAGGCATTTTTTCTTTTCTTTTTTCTTGAGCAATATCCAAGAGTAAATTTGGTTGTGCATTTTTTTATCAAGTTCAATACAGAGGGCGTCATTATTTAAATTGCCTCCTATCCTATATGGATTTCTTTGTATATCATATCAAAAGATATTGAATATTTTTAGTTTGTAATAGATTTGAAACTTGTCTCAGTTGTGTTTTTTTACCTACACTTATAGTTAAAAAGTGTCTTGTTTTAGTGGATTTGCTAATGGTTTGATATATCACATATCTAGTTACTATTCTACTATTTTGTAGGGTTTTTCAATTTGAAGCAGCAATACCTAATGAGATTAAGTAATCGAAAGTTTTTAAGTTTTAAGAATAGAAATTAAAATATCAACAGCAGTGGAGTTTTTCAGTAAACCTTCGTAAAGAGCAGAAGGTGATACTTTAATACTGCTCTTTGAACGTCTGTGAAAAGTGGCTGGTTTGGTAAGTGTACGAGAGTTTTGTCAATAATTGATGTCATAATTGATATACTAAAATCTGTTTCCCTTTGCCCCACTTCTGATCGTAGTTAGGTCAATGGAGTGGGTAAGGCATAAGCTTGCATTATAAGTCTCTCTCTCTCAGAACAACAAAAGAATATTTAAAAGTAATATTTCAAACTATATTACAATAATCGTGTATAGATTCTCTCTCTCTCTCTCTCTCTCTCTCTCTCTCTCTCTCTCTCTCTCTCTCTCTCTCTCTGGGCTTATAGAATCCTGCTTTTCCAACTTGGGGGTGTAGCTTAGCTAGTAATAATAATAATTTTATCTGTTTTTTATGTTGTTACTGTTTTTAGAGTACTTATGGTTAATTTTGTCAAATCAATTATTTATTTCCTTTTCTCACTGAGCTATTTTTTCCTTGTTGGAGCCCTTGGGCTTATAGTATCATGCTTTTCCAACTAGGGTTGTAGCTTGGCTAGTAGTAATAATAATAATAATTATATATATATATATATATATATATATATATATATATATATATATATATATATTGCAAACATGATTATGTTCTCTTGTTCTCAAGGCAATGAAATTCTGAAAAAGGTATGTTGAGGTTCATTATCTTACAAATCCTCATAATATTGCAAAGAAAATTAATCCACTCCATTTGTGAGACTTTATTTTGACTAGATATTGAATTTATCAATAAAGTTAATAAACTATCCAGTAACAACAGCCCATAGGCCTAATCTTTTTCGTCTCCTAAGGGTCCTGGCTAGACTCATAGCCTATAGACCAATCCAGCAGTTCTTAATAAAATCGTCTGAAATATAAATAACATTATTCAAACCGGATCTTCGGGAAGTACGGTTATCAGAGATCCGGTTACCAGAGGTCCGGTTACCGTGGTATTGCCGGCAATAGAACGGCCACGAGGATGAACAGTGGTATGGCAATGTTGCTGGTCTTGCAAGGCGCTGAGCTGTTGTTCAGTTCCGGTTCAGGCAGAGTTTCGTCCACCGAGTCCTCAATGATAGTTTCCTCTGAAAAAAAATAAATAGTTTTTATTAGAGTCCTGAAATCAGTTATTATTAATTTCATTATTATCATAGCATTTGTTACTACTAGGCTTATAGGTCAATGTGTAATCCTGGTTAGGAAAAGAGTATGCCACCAGTCCTACTAGGAGGAATGTGTAATCCTGGTTAGGGAAACAGTATGCCACCAGTCCTACTAGGAGGAATGTGTAATCCTAGTTAGCGAAACAGTATGTCACTAGTCCTACTAGGAAGAATGTGTAATCCTGGTTAGGAAAAGAGTATGCCACTAGTTCTACTAGGAGGAATGTGTAATCCTGGTTAGGAAAACAGTATGTCACTAGTCCTACTAGGAGGAATGTGTAATCCTGGTTAGGAAAAGAGTATGCCACTAGTCCTACTAGGAGGAATGTGTAATCCTGGTTAGGAAAACAATATGCCACTAGTCTTACTAGGAGGAATCCAATAAAGCAATAGGCCTACAGTTGAAATAGATAATCCTACTTGAATTCCAATAAATTCAGTTAAAATAAATTATCTTAGAAGCAAGAAATCAACTATAAATGAGTTAATGAAAAACTAGGGTTAATGGAAAGTACTCCTAAAACTGTTCACTGAATTGTCGAAGTGTTTAACCTGGAGCCATACTTGATATAGATAAATTATTATTATTATTATTATTATTATTATTATTATTATTATTATTATTATTATTATTACCGTATAAGATTATTATTATTATCATTATGGTTATTCTTGTTATATAAGATATATTGGTATCCAAACGGAGACTTGCTCAAAGGAAAGATTGACAGCTATACACAGTCACCCAGGGGAATTTAAACTTGTGAGTGTGTGCGTGTGTGTGTGTGTGTCTTAAACACAGATTTTACAAGATCAGAATTAATTTTCTGGATATTTCTATACACAGACGTGATGAAGAGGCTATAAGCATTGACCGCAAATGTAATGATGAATGTGATAATTAATGGTGTATTTGAAAATGAGCTCGCAAACACCCAGGATATCTGAAGAGACGGGAAAAAATGGCGTCAGTGAAAAATAAAGGTGTTTGGAGGAACGTGAATTTGGTGAGATTTTTAAGATTTTTGCTTTTTTTTATATAGTAGGATTTTCTTCAAGGTTAAACCATCTCATCGAAGGTATTATTTGCTAGTATTATTGCTTGGTTTCTTGATCAATAGATTTTTAATTATTTTTTTTATTTATTTTGTATATTGGCAATATACTTTCTGCAATGGATTTGTTGCTATAAATGTTAAATGAATTCAAACGGAAAATCTGCAATTATGATAAAATGATAATAATTAATGGTACAAGTGTTATATATGTTGAATAACCTTGACCAAGGAACCTTGACCAATCGGTGTTATTAAGGCTGTTGAATATAACCTTGTCCAAGCGGTGTTATTAAGGTTGTTGAATAACCTTGACCAAGTGGTGTTATTAAGGGTTGTTGAATAACCTTGACCAAGTGGTGTTTTCAAGGTTGTTGCATAACCTTGACCAATCGGTGTTATCAAGGTTGTTGAATAACCTTATCCAAGTGGTGTTTTTAAGGTTGCTGAATAACCTTGACCAAGTGGTGTTATTAAGGTTGCTGAATAACCTTGACCAAGTGGTGTTATTAACGTTGTTGAATAACCTTGACCAAGCGGTGTTATTAAGGCTGTTGAATAACCTTAACCAAGCGGTGTTATTAACGTTGTTGAATAACCTTGTCCAAGCGGTGTTATTAAGGTTGTTGAATAACCTTAACCAACCGGTGTTATTAAGGTTGTTGAATAACCTTGACCAAACGGTGTTATTAACGTTGTTGAATAACCTTGACCAATTGGTGTTTTAAAGGTTGTTGAATAACCTTGACCAATTGGTGTTATTAAGGTTGTTGAATAACCTTGACCAAGCGGTGTTTTTAAGGTTGTTGAATAACCTTGACCAAGCGGTATTTTTAAGGTTGTTGAATAACCTTGACCAAGTGGTATTTTTTAGGTTGTTGAATAACCTTGACCAAGTGGTGTTATTAAGGGTTGTTGAATAACCTTGACCAATCGGTGTTATTAAGGTTGTTGAATAACCTTGACCCAGCGGTGTTATTAAGGTTATTGAATAACCTTGACCAAGCGGTGTTACTAAAGGTGTTGAATAACCTTGACTAAATGGTGTTATTAAGGTTATTGAATAACCTTGACCAATTGGTGTTATTAAGGTTGTTGAATAACCTTAACCTAGGACAAGAGACAGAAGGAAGAGATAAAATCACTAGTATTTATAAAGGCCTTGGCACAACACGTTCTCCCCAAAGCAGCGAGTATAACCTTGAAGTTGTGCGTGCTGGCAGCACTCTAGGCTGAAAGAGGTTTAATATAACCTTGAAATCGCTTCTTCGAAAGGTACAGTTGGCTTCATTTAATTCCGGTACACTGACATCCTTGCTTCCTATGTAATGTACCAGAATTAATGAAGACAACTGTATCACGAATTGGTTTTCTAATTGTTCATTACTTCTTATATCGTTTATTTCCTTGTTTCCTTTCCTCGCTGGGCTATTTTTTCCCTGTTGGAGCCATTGGGCTTATAGCATCTTGCTTTTCCAACTAGGGTTGTAGCTTAGCCAGTAATAATAATAATAATAATGATAATAATAATAATAATAATAATAGGATGAAAACTACAGCAAAATTGCGTTGCAGTTGAGAGAGAGAGAGAGAGAGAGAGAGAGAGAGAGAGAGATATGATTTGTTTGTATAAGAAAACTGTCTCCCTTTTATTACTAATAATATCAATAAAAACAAGAACTATTATATTTCGAAATATGTGAAAGTGAAATATGATTAAACGAGTGGACTTCTACCGTTAAAAAAAGAAGCTATTTTTAAAAGAGTTAATTCTGTCATTGCGAAGTTAAATTTCTACGCTTATTGGAATGCATAGAAAGCTAGAAGTTTTATTCCAGCTGTGACCAAGTTGTGGAACGATCTTCCCAATCGGGTAGTTGAATCAGTAGATCTTCAAAAGTTCAAACTTGTAGGAAATGTTTTTATGTTGAACAGGCTGACATAAGTCTTTTTATAGTTTATAAATTAAATATTAGTTTTAATGCTGTTAATGTTTTTTAAATATTTTATTTTTATTGTTCATTACTTCTTATATCGTTTATTTATTTCCTTATTTCTACTTCTTATATCGTATATTTATTTCCTTTCCTCACTGAGCTATTTTTCCCTGTTGAAGCCATTGGGCTAATAGCATCTTGCTTTTCCAAACTAGGGTTGTAGCTTAGCTGGCAATAATAATAGTAATACACACTGATGTGCATTATCGAACTAGGGTTGTAGCTTAGCGAGTAATAATAATAATAATAATAATAATAGCCTACACATTGCTGTGCATTATCGAACTAGGGTTGTAGCTTGGCGAGTCATAATAATGATAATAGTAATACACATTGCTGTGCATTATCGAACTAGGGATGTAGCTTAGCGAGTCATAATAATAATAATAGTAATACACATTGCTGTGCATTATCGAACTAGGGATGTAGCTTAGCGAGTCATAATAATGATAATAGTAATACACACTGATGTGCATTATCGAACTAGGGTTGTAGCTTGGCGAGTAATAATAATGATAATAGTAATACACACTGATGTGCATTATCGAACTAGGGTTGTAGCTTGGCGAGTCATAATAATGATAATAGTAATACACACTGATGTGCATTATCGAACTAGGGTTGTAGCTTGGCGAGTCATAATAATGATAATAGTAATACACACTGATGTGCATTATCGAACTAGGGTTGTAGCTTGGCGAGTCATAATAATAGTAATACACACTGATGTGCATTATCGAACTAGGGTTGTAGCTTAGCGAGTCATAATAACAATAATAGCCTAGGCCTACACATTGCTGTGCATATGTTTAAGCCCATATCTTACCATCCTGTCCCGGGAAATTGATAGGAATGTCTGCCATGGTTGTCACCTGCGAATAAATATTGTATTTTAAAAGTTATAAAGGTAATAATCATAATAAGTGCAAAAAATAGAATTAATAAATATAAAAAAACAAAGAAAGCAATTCCTGGTCCCTATAACAGCTCACTCCGCAAAGTAAGTTAAGCTTTTTTTTTACCTGTACCATAACATTATTACAGTGCAAAGCTTCTAAGCTTATACTTATTAATGTAATTAAGCTTTTTTTACCTGTACCATAACAATATTATCAATAAAATTCTTAATCTTTACTTTTATACCAATCTACTTTGAAATCAGTTGGGATAACACCTTGCTATCATCAGTTTTGGTAACCTATTGTGGTTAGTTTGGACTTAATAAACTCTTGTTTCAGTGCAAAGCTTCTAAACTTATACTTATTAATGTAATTAAGCGTTTTTTACATGCACCATAACAATATTATTAATAAAATTCTTAATCTTAACTTTTATAACAATCTACGTTGAAATCAGTTGAGTTAACACCACACCATATATCATCAGTTTTGTTAACCCATTTTGGTTAGTTTGGGCTTTTTAAGAGCTTCTTTTAGTGCAAAGCTTTTAAGCTTATACTTAATAATGTAATTCAAGTTCTTTTTTTTACATGTACCATAACAATATTATTAATAAAATTCTTAATCTTTACTTTTATCCCAATCTACCTTGAACTCAGTTCAGTTAACACCATATATCATCAGTTTTGGTAACCTATTGTGGTCAGTTTGAACTTTTTAAGAGCTTCTTTTAGTGCAAAGCTTCTAAGCTTATACTTAATAATGTAATTTAAGTTTTTTTACATGCACCATAACAACATTATTAATAAAATTCTTAATCTTTACTTTTATCCCAATCTACCTTGAAATCAGTTGAGATAACACCTTGCTATCATCAGTTTTGACAGCCTATTGTGGTCAGTTTGGACTTTTTAAGAGCTTCTTTCATATGCATTGCCTTATTTATACATCCAAATCACTTCGTTATCAACAATGCAATATCTCACAAACTGTGACTTCCAAAATACTCACCACCATCACTTTTCTCTCTTCTTCTTCTTCTTCTTCTGGTTCTACTTCAGTTACGACAGCCTCCTCCACTCGTACCTTTTCCTCTTCTTCCTCTGTTTCTTCTGCTTCCATCTCTACTTCGTTCACAGTCTCGTAGTCGACTGCAGATGGAGGTTGAAAGGAATAGGGTGGAGCGTTCTCGTCCATCACTCCCAAACTGATCAACAAGTTTCGATTTTTCTCGAATATGGTGTCTAATTTTTTCATGTAGGGGCAGGGCTGTAATGTAACGAAGTTTCAGATACACAGGTTTTAATAGTTTTGATTTGAATGGGATATTTCATACATGAATAGGGCATATCTATAATTGATTTGTTTTTATATCAACAATGACGAGACAGGGTAAGAAATGAAACTATAGGAGAGATTACTCAAGTGTATTGGATGAGATCATGGTGAGGGGTTGGATGGAGATGGTTTGGTCATGCTCTTCGTACTCCCCAAGAGAGATTAGTTCACCAAACATTTAACTGGGTTCCACAAGGCGCTAGAAGATTTGGAAGCCCCAGGCCTACATGGCTGAGAGGGGCATGAAGCGTGAACTAGATGATGATTAGAGAAATAATGATTTAAAAGCTCAAGATAGAGACCACTGGTGAAATCTAACCGATGTCCTTTGCGTAATATGTACCATATGTGGATGAGATCATGGTGAGGGATTAGATGGAGATGGTTTGGGCATGCTCTTCGCAATCCCCTAGAGAGATTAGCTCAACAAACGTTTAACTGGGATCTACAAGGCACTAGAAGATTTGGAAGATCCAGGCCTGCATATGACTGAGAGGACTATGAAGCGTGAAGTAGATGATGAATAGAGAATTAATGATTTAAATGCCCTAGATAGAGACGACTGGCAAAATCTAACCGAGGCCCTTTGCGTAATACTTGGATGAGATCGTGGTGAGTAGTTAGATGGAATAGTTTGGGCATACTCTTCGCAATCCCCAAGAGAGATTAGTTCACCAAACTTTTAACTGGGTTCCACAAGCCACTAGAAGAGTTTGAAGACTTAGGCCTACAAGGCTGAGTATTATGAAGCGTGAAGTAGATGATGAAAGGAGAAGTAGTGATTTAAAAGCTCAAGATAGAGACGACTAGCGAAATCTAACCGATGTCCTATGTGCCATATGTGGATGAGATCATGGCGAGGGGTTAGATGGAGTTGGGTTGAGCTTGTTCTTCGCACTCCCCAAGAGATTAGTTCACTCAACGTTTAACTGAGTTCCACCAAGTACTAGAAGAGTTGGAAGACCCAGGCCTACATAGCTGAGTATTATGAAGCGTGAAGTAGGAGATGATGAATAGAGAAATAATGATTTAAAATCTCAAGATAGAGACGACTGGCAAAATCTAACCGATGTCCTTTGCATAATATGTGCCATATGTGGATAAGATCATGGCGAGGGGTTAGATGGAGTTGGGTTGAGCTTGTTCTTCACACTTCCAAAAAGATTAGTTCACCAAACTTTTAACTGGGTTCCACAAGCCACTAGAAGAGTTGGAAGACCCAGGCCTACATAGCTGAGTATTATGAAGCGTGAAGTAGGAGATGATGAATGGAGAAGTAGTGATTAAAAAGCTCAAGATAGAGACGACTTGCAAAATCTAACCGAGGCCCTTTGCGTAATATGTGCCATACGTGGATAAGATCATGGTGAGGGGTTGGATGGAGATGGTTTGGTCATGCTATTCGTACTCCCCAAGAGAGATTAGTTCACCTAACGTTTAACTGAGTTCCACCAAGTACTAGAAGAGTTGGAAGACCCAGGCTTACAAGTCTGAGAGGACCTACATGGCTGAGTATTATGAAGCGTGAACTAGATGATGAATAGAGAAGTATTGATTCAAAAGCTCAAGATTGAGACGACCGGCGAAATCTAACCGAGGCCCTTTGCATATGTACCATATGTGGATGAGATCATGGCGAGGGCTTAGATGGAGATGGTTTGGCCATGTTCTTCGCAATCCCCAAGAGAGATTAGTTCACCAAACTTTTAACTGGGATCTACAAGGCCCTAGAAGAGTTGGAAGATCCAGGCCTACATGGCTGAGTATTATGAAGCGTGAAGTAGGAGATGATGAATAGAGAAGTAGTGATTGAAAAGCTCAAGATTGAGACGACCGGCGAAATCTAACCTAGGCTCTGTAGATGATGAATGGAGAAGTAGTGATTGAAAAGCTCAAGATTGAGACGACCGGCGAAATCTAACCGAGGCTCTGTAGATGATGAATGGATAAGTAGTGATTGAAAAGCTCAAGATAGAGATGACCGGCGAAATCTAACCGAGGCTCTGTAGATGATGAATGGAGAAGTAGTGATTGAAAAGCTCAAGATTGAGACGACCGGCGAAATCTAACCGAGGCTCTGTAGATGATGAATGGAGAAGTAGTGATTTAAAAGCTCACGGTTGAGACGACCGGCGAAATCTAACCGAGGCTCTGTAGATGATGAATGGAGAAGTAGTGATTGAAAAGCTCAAGATTGAGACGACCGGCGAAATCTAACCGAGGCTCTGTAGATGATGAATGGATAAGTAGTGATTGAAAAGCTCAAGATAGAGATGACCGGCGAAATCTAACCGAGGCTCTGTAGATGATGAATGGAGAAGTAGTGATTGAAAAGCTCACGGTTGAGACGACCGGCGAAATCTAACCGAGGCTCTGTAGATGATGAATGGAGAAGTAGTGATTGAAAAGCTCACGGTTGAGACGACCGGCGAAATCTAACCGAGGCTCTGTAGATGATGAATGGATAAGTAGTGATTGAAAAGCTCAAGATAGAGATGACCGGCGAAATCTAACCTAGGCTCTGTAGATGATGAATGGAGAAGTAGTGATTGAAAAGCTCAAGATTGAGACGACCGGCGAAATCTAACCGAGGCTCTGTAGATGATGAATGGATAAGTAGTGATTGAAAAGCTCAAGATAGAGATGACCGGCGAAATCTAACCGAGGCTCTGTAGATGATGAATGGAGAAGTAGTGATTGAAAAGCTCAAGATTGAGACGACCGGCGAAATCTAACCGAGGCTCTGTAGATGATGAATGGAGAAGTAGTGATTTAAAAGCTCACGGTTGAGACGACCGGCGAAATCTAACCGAGGCTCTGTAGATGATGAATGGAGAAGTAGTGATTGAAAAGCTCAAGATTGAGACGACCGGCGAAATCTAACCGAGGCTCTGTAGATGATGAATGGATAAGTAGTGATTGAAAAGCTCAAGATAGAGACGACCGGCGAAATCTAACCTAGGCTCTGTAGATGATGAATGGAGAAGTAGTGATTGAAAAGCTCAAGATTGAGACGACCGGCGAAATCTAACCGAGGCTCTGTAGATGATGAATGGAGAAGTAGTGATTTAAAATCTCAAGATAGAGACGACCGGCGAAATCTAACCGAGGCTCTGTAGATGATGAATGGAGAAGTAGTGATTTAAAATCTCAAGATAGAGACGAGCGGCGAAATCTAACCGAGGCTCTGTAGATGATGAATGGAGAAGTAGTGATTTAAAATCTCAAGATAGAGACGACCGGCGAAATCTAACCGAGGCTCTGTAGATGATGAATGGAGAAGTAGTGATTGAAAATCTCAAGATTGAGACGACCGGCGAAATCTAACCGAGGCTCTGTAGATGATGAATGGAGAAGTAGTGATTGAAAAGCTCAAGATTGAGACGACCGGCGAAATCTAACCGAGGCTCTGTAGATGATGAATGGAGAAGTAGTGATTTAAAATCTCAAGATAGAGACGACTGGCGAAATCTAACCGAGTCTCTTTACATAAGTAGACATAGGAGATTAGGCTGATGATATCAACGTGAGTTTGATATCCACGTCCTAAATTTTTCCCTCGAACTCACCTCTCCCTGTACAACGTCGACGAGTTTGCTCGTGTTTGCGCCAAATTCCGTCAGGGCTTGGTGACAATGCGCCACGGAATCCTGCGAGATGTGGGGAGTCCTTCCAAGCACCCAGAAGAACTCGGCCTTGAAGCCAAAATACTCGAGGCATGAGTGAATGCACGAGTATGTGACGTAATCTGTAGACACAATCTGCCGATATATATTTTATATGTTACTTATCTGATTAGTTTATTATTTCTGTTTTTCATATTCTATCTGTTATTATTTCTATTTTTATATTCTATCTGTTATTATTTCTATTTTTATATTCTATCTGTTATTATTTCTATTTTTATATTCTATCTGTTATTATTTCTATTTTTATATTCTATCTGTTATTATTTCTATTTTTATAGTCTATCTGTTATTATTTCTATTTTTATATCCTATCTGTTATTATTTCTATTTTTATATTCTATCTGTTATTATTTCTATTTTTATATTCTATCTGTTATTATTTCTATTTTTATATTCTATCTGTTATTATTTCTATTTTTATATTCTATCTGTTATTATTTCTATTTTTATATTCTATCTGTTATTGTTTCTATTTTTATATTCTATCTGTTATTATTTCTATTTTTATATTCTATCTGTTATTATTTCTATTTTTATATTCTATCTGTTATTATTTCTATTTTTATATTCTATCTGTTATTATTTCTATTTTTATATTCTATCTGTTATTATTTCTATTTTTATATTCTATCTGTTATTATTTCTATTTTCATATTCTATCTGTTATTGTTTCTTTTACAGTTTGTTTTTACTTAATATTTCTGGGCTACTTTTCTTGTTCGGGACCCCTGGGCTTGTAGCCTTTTCCAACTAGGATATAATAATAATAATAATAATAATAATAATAATAATAATAATAATAATAATAATAATAATAATAATAATAATAATAATAATAATGACCTGCAGACATATAGGCATTTTGCTTTTCCAATTATTATTATTATTATTATTATTATTATTATTATTATTATTATTATTATTATTATTATTATTATTACTTGCTAAGCTACAACCCTAGTTGGAAAAGCACGATGCTATAAGCACAAGGGCTCCAACAGGGAAAATATCTCAGTTAGGAAAGGAAACATAACATGTTTCAAGAACAGTAACAATAATTAGGGTTGTAGCTTAGCTAATAATAATAATAATAATAATAACATAAAGTCATTCTGCTTTTCCAATTAGGGTTGTAGCTTAGCTATTATTAATGATAATAATTATAGAGACATCACTAAAAATCCTTCTTTTAAGTTTATTGACGTACCTCATAGGGCGATTCAGGAACTCCAGCTGCTATGACTGTCATGTAAGCCGGATGTGGAGGCTCACGAAGTTCAAATTCTTCCATTATTTCAGAAACCTGTTTGATCTTCTTACCTTCTTCACTTAGGCCTCTTCCAACGGATAATATTCGATCGTCTGTTGGAAGAATATATGTTAATTTTACATTAATGAAAGGAGATGAGTCTTAATGTATTTAAAGACTTCCCAATGTAGAAGGGTAGAAGAGACTCTTAGCTATTGAAAGCTATGTTCTCTAGTCTTGGGTAGTGCCATAGCCTCTGTACCATGGTCTTCCACTGTCTTGGGGTAGAGTTCTTTTGCTTGAGGGTACACTTGGGCACTCTATTCTATCTTATTTCTCTTCCTCTTGTTTTGTTAAAGTTTTTATAGTTTATATAAGACATTTATTTTAATATTACTCTTCTTAAAATATTTTATTTTCTTTTTTCCCTTTCCTCACTGAGCTATTTTCCCTATTGGAAGCCCCTGGGCTGATAGCATCCTGCTTTTCTAACTAGGGTTGTAGCTTAGCAAGTAATAATAATAATAATAATAATAATAATAATAATAATAATAATAATAATGACAGGGAAATGTATAGGTTTAGACCGATTGAATGTTAGCCTCTTCCAACGGATAATATTCGATCGTCTGTTGGGAGAATATATGTTAATTTTACATTAATGAAAGGAAATGAGTCTGAATGTATTCAAACATTTCCCAAGATGACAGGGAAATGTATAGGTTTAGACTGATTGAATGTAATCAAGCCTTTGTGCGTGGTAGGAGATGGCGGTGTCCGAGAAAGTAGGTTTCTTTGTCTACATCTTTTCTCACTTCTATGTGGGGTCGATGTTTCTGGTCAGCTTTCTCCATCTACCTCTGTCTCACACCTCATCACCCGTTAATCCCTTTGATCGAAGGTCATCCTTGATACAGTCCACCCTCCACCCATCTTCGCTTTGGTCTCCTTCTCCTTCTCGTTCCCTGTACCTCCATTTCCATCGCCCTCCTCCCAGTATACTGTTCATCTCTTCTCATGACATGACCGTACCACCTCAGTCTACTTTCTTGGATCTTATCTGATAGTTTTCTAACTCCTGTGGTACCCCTAATTACCTAATTCCGTATCTTATCTCTTCTTGTCGCCCCACACATCCATCTCAACATTCTCATCTCTGCCACATCCATCTTCTTCTCTTCTGTCTTTTTTTTTGCCCACGTCTCCGCTCCATACATCATTGCCGGTCTCACAACTGTCCTGTGTACTTTACCTTTCAACTTAACCCATATTCTCCTGTCGCATAGTACTCCACGCACTTTTTTTCCAATTCTTCCATCCTGCTTGTATTCTATGGTTTATTTTCCAATATTTTAGACTTTTTTAGTGCGAAGGTTGGTTCAAACTTTCTTTTTCTCTTTTCGTAAATATTATTCTAATGAATGCTATTATTGATTTAGGATATGTGAAATTTTCAAATGTTTTAGACCTAAGTTACCCAAATAGGAAATATAAATATCGTGGCTACTATACCAGTCAGACAATTCACACTTTCTGATTAGTTGAAAAACTTCACACTAAGTGTAGATGAACTAGTGTTAAAATAGGAAACTGTGACAATTGAAAATTAACGATTTCTTTACTATATAATAAAATGGTGTCATTATACTTACCATGCCATGTGTAATTCATCGTATTGCAACTCTTTGAGTTCTCATATTCATTCGGAACACTCTGGATGGTGAACCACACTCCTTGGTACTGAAAAATAGAAGAAGAAATTAATTACAAGCACAAGGAAATAATTTCAATGCATGGGAATGCAAAAAACATATTTGATTATAATAAACAATTAATATTAACCTCTAAAAGTTATAACATGTTGATTATTTTCGTTATTGGTTTATTAAACCCTTAGGGAAAGTAGACATTCCACGTTTTATATTGATAACAAAACCTTGTTATTTCCGGGTCTTGAATCCTAAAATAGCCGGAGTCTTCGGGTCTTTGGTGAAATGGCTCCAAAATAGCCGGAGTCTTTGGTGAAATGGCTTCAAAATAGCCGGAGTCTTTGGAGAAATGGATTCAAAATAGCCGGAGCCTTTGGAGAAATGGATTCAAAATAGCCGGAGTCTTTGGTGAAATGGCTTCAAAATAGCCGGAGTCTTTGGTGAAGTGGCTTCAAAATAGCCGGAGTCTTTGGTGAAATGGATTCAAAATAGCCGGAGTTTTTGGTGAAGTGGCTTCAAAATAGCCGGAGTCTATGGTGAAATGGATTTAAAATAGCCGGAGTCTTTGGTGAAATGGATTCAAAATAGCCGGAGTCTTTGGTGAAATGGATTCAAAATAGCCGGAGTCTATGGTGAAATGGATTTAAAATAGCCGGAGTCTTTGGTGAAATGGATTCAAAATAGCCGGAGTCTTTGGTGAAATGGATTCAAAATAGCCGGAGTCTTTGGTGAAATGGATTCAAAATAGCCGGAGTCTTTGGTGAAGTGGCATCAAAATAGCCGGAGTCTTTGATGAAATGGATTAAAAATAGCCGGAGTCTTTGGTGAAATGGATTCAAAATAGCCGGAGTCTTTGGTGAAGTGGCTTCAAAATAGCCGGAGTCTTTGGTGAAATGGCTTCAAAATAGCCGGAGTCTTTGGTGAAATGGATTAAAATTAGCCGGAGTCTTTGGTGAAATGGATTAAAAATAGCCGGAGTCTTTGGTGAAATGGCTTCAAAATAGCCGGAGTCTTTGGTGAAATGGAATCAGAATAGCCGGAGTCTTTGGTGAAATAGATTCAAATTAGCCGGAGTCTTTGGTAAAATGGATTCAAATTAGCCGGAGTCTTTGGTGAAGTGGCTTCAAAATAGCCGGAGTCTTTGGTGAAATGGATTAAAAATAGCCGAAGTCTTTGGTGAAATGGATTCAAAATAGCCGGAGTCTTTGGTGAAATGGATTCAAATTAGCCGGAGTCTTTGGTGAAATGGATTCAATATAGCCGGAGTCTTTGGTGAAATGGATTCAAAATAGCCGAAGTCTTTGGTGAAATGGATTCAAAATAGCCGAAGTCTTTGGTGAAATGGATTCAAAATAGCCGGAGTCTTTGGTGAAGTGGCTTCAAAATAGCCGGAGCTTTTGGTGAAATGGCTTCAAAATAGCCGGAGTCTGGTGAAATGGACTCAAAATCTCGTAGTTATTTTCTCAATTTGTTAGTGAAGGCAACGAGTTAGAAGCCTGAAATGGCAGTGTATTAATAACTGATTAGTTCTGACATAAGCAAGTTCTGTTATAAAATCTCCATTGACAATAATAGAGAGAAAACGAGCTACCAAAAGACATCCAAAGGGCCTAGATGTTTTTGGAAACGGTAATATTTTTGTTTGTTATATAGTTCCAGTTAGGGAAACATTACGTAATAAAAGATACTGTTTTTTTCCTATAGAAAAACTCATGTTTTCTTCGAAAATTATAGTTGTTTTGGGGGGTAATATACTCTTATATATCCGTCGATAATAGGTCTAGGCCTATACATAGTTAGGCTAGTTGCAACTTCAGATTGTGGGCCAAGGTTTATGAATATTGCGTAGTCTGCTTTTGCATTATATCTAGAATCTATATACCTAAAGGTTAAGTGTATGTTTACATTTCTAAACAAATTCTATTACCGTTTTCAATTGC
>NC_090769.1:22529534-22582034 GCF_036898095.1 Palaemon carinicauda
TATTATAGTTACTGACAGGAAAAGTTTTTCTATTAAAGGTTTTATTATAGTTACGGATAGGAAAAGTTTTTCTGTTAAAGGTGTTATTATAGTTACGGACAGGAAAAGTTTTTCTATTAAAGGTTTTATTATAGTTACGGACAGGAAAAGTTTTTCTATTAAAGGTGTTATTATAGTTACGGACAGGAAAAGTTTTTCTATTAAAGGTTTTATTATAGTTACGGACAGGAAAAGTTTTTCTATTAAAGGTTTTATTATAGTTACGGACAGGAAAAGTTTTTCTATTAAAGGTTTTATTATAGTTACTGACAGGAAAAGTTTTTCTATTAAAGGTTTTATTATAGTTACGGACAGGAAAAGTTTTTCTATTAAAGGTTTTATTATAGTTACGGACAGGAAAAGTTTTTCTATTAAAGGTTTTATTATAGTTACGGACAGGAAATTTTTTCTATTAAAGATTTTATTATAGTTACGGACAGGAAAAGTTTTTCCTCTAAAAAACAGCAATTATTATTATTATTGTTATTATTATTATTATTATTATTATTATTATTATTATTATTATTATTACTACTTGCTAAGCTACAACCCTAGTTGGAAAAGCAGGATGCTATAAGCCTAAGGGCTCCAACAGGGAAAATAGCCCAGTGAGGAAAGGAAATGAAGAAAATCTACAAAAAATTTAAGAACAATAACATTAAAATAAATATCTAGAAATAGATAAATAGAAACATTTCTAACAGAAAAATCGTATTTAACTAGAGCTCTCTGAGTTATGTGCTTTATATTCATTGACAAAATTAATACTGTACTTACGGTAAAAATTTTTGAAGAGACCGGGTGTTTTTCTATAGGAAATAACTGTTTTATAGTGGAAAAAAATTTATGTAAAAAAAGCAACGTTTGGTGGTGTTGTGTTCAATTCATATTACAGTATAAATACTGTAGAGTAGAATTTTTTATTAAGCCAATCATGTATCTTTCATTGATAATTTCAGGTAAGAGGAGCCCCTGCCATAGCTATTGTGGGATGTTTAAGCTTAGCAGCAGAGTTAGTAAATTCATCTTACTCATCATGTCCGGATCTTATTAAGGCAGTGACTGAGAAACTTCAGTATTTGGTAACTGCTCGACCTACTGCTGTCAACATGCGGAAGGCAGCTGATGACATGGTAACCTTCATGTCTGAGGTCCAAGAGAAGGGCATAACAGTTGAAGAACTTAAATCTAAGTAAGTTTGAAAGTTATTGTCATTATGTAGCATCCAGTATACTTGTTTGTTCAGTATAAATTCATTAACCCTTTTACCCCCAGGCTATTTGGAAATTTCCAACCCTTAACCCCCAAGGGGTTATTTTTTTACCAGCACATTTTGCAGTATATTTTTTTTTTTAAATTGCTCTAACAGCCTTAATTTTTGTCATAGAGAGGTCAGGTTGGTCTCATTCTCTTGGAAAATGCCTGAATTTTTCAATATTAAACTTACCCGATAATCATGTAGCTGTCAACTCCGTTGCCCGACAGAATTCTATGGAGGGATACGCCAGCTATCACAATACTAGAAGGGGGTGTACTTACCAGCGCCACCTGTGGCCAGGTACTCAAGTACTTCTTGTTGACTCCTCCTCAATTATTCCTCTGTCGTGCTTCCGGCAAGACGTTCTGGGATACGCTTATGATCTTCGAGTTTGTTCACGGCTAATTGGTGAAGTATTCTCTCAGATTTCGGCTGTCGCATTACTGGAAACCTTCTTATATTAGCTAGATAGCTTTTATATAGTCCTGATTAACGGTTAACGATCTTTTGCTTGATTTTGGAAACCCCTTTGGCTAACTCTTTGGATTCAAGATGTCTGACATTTCGCAAGCCCCCTCCCATAGACGATGTAGGTCTTGCAATAGGCGTATTCCGAAGGCCTCGGTAGATCCTCACACCGCTTGTTCTGACTGTAGGGACAGGCCCTGTCAGTTAGAAAATCGATGTGAGGAATGCGCCGGACTTTCGGAACTGGAATTTGTCCGTCTTTTAAAATATTCATCTAAGTTAGAGAGAGGTAGAGTTAGGAGGAGTTCTTCTCACTCTTCAATGTTTTCCTCACCTCATGATCCCCTACCTTTTCCTACCCCTGTAGTGGCTACCCCCGAACCTACTGTTTGCCCTCCGCCTGATATGTCTGTTGTTTTGCGTGCTATTCAGGCCTTAGGCGATAAAGTAGAGTCAGTGGTAAGTGACCATAAGTCTCTGATGGCCGAAGTTAAGGAACTTAAGGTCAAGAGTGCAGTGGGTGGAGTTAGTGCCAGTGCTGTGACGAGTGCTAGTGTCAGTGCAGTGCCAAGTGCTAGTGTCAGTGCCAGTGTGGTGCGTGAGGATTCTTCTGTGCGAGCCAGTCGTCCTCCCAGTCCGGGACCTCTTGCAAGCTCCCATGCCCAGGGGAGAAGCAATGTCGAAGGGCATAAGGGTTCAGCAGGCCTTGTTAGGCGCACAGAAGTTTCCTCGGTGGTTGCGGGCGTGTCTTCCAAAGACCGTCACTCCCACCCGCAGACGATTGAGCCCGTCTTTTTCTCGTCCGCTGATCATCTGTCAGGGAAGAAACGTTGGTCTCAGGTCTCGAGACCACTTAAACGCAGAGTCCAGTCCACGAGTGCTCAGCCAGGTTGCAGTCATTGGCTCAGCTCTGACTCGCCGCAGTCATCTGTCGACTGCACTCCGCCCAAGAGGAGTAAGGTTCTGCCACAACAGAGCTCGACTGTCGACCCTAAGTGGACTCTACTACAGTCCATGCAAGCACAGCTTTCGGACTTGATGCGTGAATGTCGGGCTGAGAGTGTTGCTCCTCCGCCTCCGCCTACACTCCCTCCGCCTGCGCTCGCTCCGCCTGCGCTCGCTCCGCCTGCGCTTGCTCCGCCTGATCGCAGTACCACCTGCCAGGCGTACGATGTTGAGCCACGGTCTGAGTTTGCTGTTCCCACTGGTGTTCAGCCTCCGCCTTCTTTAAGGCAACCTTTGCTATGGGATCAGGAGGATTATACCTCTCTTCCTCCGCCTCCCTTTGCTGCTCCACCAGTGGTGCAACTCTTGGCTGAGGTACAACAACCTCTCCCGTCCATGAGTCAGTCTCCTCAGCTCTCGCTGCAGCGAGCTCAACCATCCACAAGGCAAGCTCCACTACACCTTGGCCTTGCGCCTCAGGAGCCTCAGCTTGCGAGACATTTACCTTGTTCTGCGCAGCCTCAACCTCATCACGCTCCGCTCTCACCACAGGAACAGGAACTTGCTACTCCGCTTCCACCAACCGCTCAGCAAGCGCAATCCTTGGGTTCAACCGCTCATGCTAGGAGTCAGCCTCCTCCACCCATGCGCCTTCCTTCTGCTTCGTCTGCTATTCAGCCTTTGCAGTCTGAGCCTCAGGTTCTCCCTCAACAGTTACTTGTAGAGGAAACCACTACTATTGTTCCTACTCGTTCTGACTCTGCTGTTCAGCATTCTTGTCCGATACCTTCGCTTCACTCTGGTGATGAGGCGTCTGATGATGAGGAGGCACACCTGGATCCCTCATCAGACGTGGATGAATCCAAGCTTTCTCCACAGTCTATTGATTTTCGTAAGGTCTTGGCTCTACTTAGGGAGGTTTACCCAGACCACTTTGTCTCTGCTATTCCCCGCTCTCCGCCATCTGAGTTTTCGCTGGGCGTACAACAAGCTAAGTCCACCTATACTAAGCTAGTCCTATCTAGGTCCTCTAAGAGGGCATTAAGGATCTTAGGGGAGTGGCTGCAGTCTAAGCAACACCTTGGCAAGACTTCTTTCATGTTCCCTCCAACGAAGCTCACTTCGAAAGCGAGCGTTTGGTATGCCACAGGAGAAGCACCAGGCTTGGGAGTACCTGCCTCTGCCCAGGCTGACTTCTCAAGTCTGGTAGACTCGCCTCGGAGAACTGCAATGAGGCGCTCTAAGGTTTGTTGGACCTTCTCAGACCTGGATCACTTGCTGAAAGGAATGTTTAGAGCATTTGAAATGTTCAACTTTCTAGACTGGTGCCTGGGGGCCCTCAGCAAGAAGACCTCTCCTGCGGACAAAGATTCTGCCATGCTATTAATGTCCTGCATGGATAAGGCCATTAGGGATGGATCGGGTGAGCTTGCGTCGATGTTTGTATCAGGGGTTTTGAAGAAAAGGGAACAACTGTGTACCTTCCTTTCCGCCAGCATTACACCTTGCCAACGGTCACAACTCCTTTTTGCTCCGCTCTCGAAGTTCCTCTTCCCCGAAGAGCTGGTTAAGGACTTGTCTGCTGCCCTGATACAAAAGGATACACACGATCTTGTAGCCTCATCGGCTCGTAAGTCTAAGGTTGCTACCTCAGTCCCCAAGACTTATCGCTCCCCAGTGGCTGATACCCCTGCTACGAGGTTCATACCGCCCTTTCGTGGTAGAGCCCCCAGCCGAGGAAGCTCCCGTCCAGACTCTCACAGGAGCAAGTCTAGGAAAGGATCCAGGACATCTAAAGGAAAAAACTGACTCTCCGCATCTCCAGACAGCAGTAGGAGCCAGACTCAAGATCTTCTGGCGAGCCTGGGAGAAGAGAGGTGCAGACGCCCAGTCTGTCAGTTGGCTGAGGAACGGTTACAGGATTCCATTCTGCCTCAAACCACCTCTGACCACATCGCCCATCAACCTCTCTCCCAACTACAAAGAAGAGGACAAGAGGCTAGCATTGCACCAGGAGGTGTCGCTACTTGTGCAGAAGAAGGCAGTGGTTATAGTCCGGGACCATCAATCCCCGGGCTTCTACAACCGTCTCTTTCTTGTGGCCAAGAAGACAGGAGGTTGGAGACCGGTGCTGGACGTCAGCGCTCTCAACGAGTATGTCACCAAGCAGACGTTCACGATGGAGACGACGAAGTCGGTCTTAGCAGCGGTCAGACAGGAGGACTGGATGGTCTCGTTGGACTTGAAAGATGCATACTTTCACGTTCCTATTCATCCAGACTCCCAACCTTTCCTGAGATTCGTTTTTGGAAAGGTTGTCTACCAATTCCAAGCCCTGTGTTTTGGCCTAAGCACAGCTCCTATGGTCTTTACTCATCTGATGAGGAATATAGCAAAATTCCTACACTTGTCGAACATCAGAGCCTCCCTCTACTTAGACGACTGGCTGTTGAGAGCCTCCACGAGTCGTCGTTGTCTGGAGAATCTCAATTGGACTTTAGACTTAATCAGAGACCTAGGTCTATTAGTCAACATAGAGAAGTCTCAACTCATTCCCTCCCAATCCATTGTGTACCTGGGAATGGAGATTCGGAGTCAGGATTTTCGGGCTTTTCCATCGGCCCCCAGGATAAGCCAGGCCCTAGAGTGCATCATGAGCATGCTGAAGAGGAGCAGTTGCTCAGTGAGACAGTGGATGAGTCTCACAGGGACCCTCTCATCACTGGCCCTGTTTGTCGAGCTAGGGAGACTCCACCTCCGCCCTCTTCAATTCCATCTTGCAGCTCATTGGGACAAGGGTTCGACTCTCGAAGCAGTCTCTATCCCTATCAACCAAGAGATGAAGACCACTCTCCTGTGGTGGAAGCACAACCTCCTTCTCAGGGAGGGTCTATCGTTGGCCATTCAGACCCCCAATCTTCATCTCTTCTCAGATGCATCGGACTCGGGCTGGGGTGCAACCTTGGACGGACGGGAATGCTCGGGAACGTGGAACGAGGAACAAGGATTACTCCACATCAACTGCAAGGAGCTGCTAGCAGTTCATCTAGCCCTGTTGAACTTCAAGTCCCTCCTGCTAGGCAAAGTGGTGGAGGTGAACTCAGACAATACCACAGCCTTGGCTTACATCTCCAAGCAAGGAGGGACCCATTCGAGGAGCCTATACGAGATCGCAAGGGACCTCCTCATTTGGTCAAGAGGTCTAAACCTCACTCTGGTCACGAGGTTCATTCAGGGCGATATGAACGTCTCAGCAGATCGCCTAAGCAGAAGGAATCAGGTCATTCCCACGGAATGGACCCTCCACAAGAGTGTGTGCAACAGACTTTGGACCTTGTGGGGTCAACCTACCATAGATCTGTTTGCCACCTCCATAACCAAGAGACTTCCGCTGTACTGTTCCCCTGTTCCAGACCCTGCAGCAGTTCATGTGGATGCTTTTCTACTGAACTGGTCCCATCTCGACCTGTACGCATTCCCACCGTTCAAGATAATAAACAAAGTTCTGCAGAAATTCGTCTCGCACGAAGGGACACGGCTGACGCTGGTTGCTCCCCTTTGGCCTGCAAGAGAATGGTTCACAGAGGTACTTCAATGGCTAGTCGACTTCCCCAGGACTCTACCTCTAAGAGTGGACCTTCTACGTCAACCTCACGTAGACAGGTTGCACCCAAACCTCCACGCTCTTCGGCTGACTGCCTTCAGACTGTCGAAAGATTCGCTAGAGCTAGAGGCTTTTCGAAGGAGGCAGCCAGTGCGATTGCCAGAGCAAGAAGGGTTTCCACTCGTAGAGTCTACCAGTCTAAGTGGGAGGTCTTCCGCAGCTGGTGTAGAGCCAATTCAATATCCTCTACCAATACCTCTGTGACCCAAATAGCTGACTTCCTTCTACATCTTAGGAATGAGAGATCCCTTTCAGCACCTACGATTAAAGGATATAGGAGTATGTTGGCTTCAGTTCTCCGCCACAGAGGTTTGGACCTGTCTTCCAACAAGGACCTTCAAGACATTCTTAAGTCTTTTGAGACGTCTAAAGAACGTCGTCTTTCCACTCCAGGCTGGAATCTAGACGTAGTCTTAAGGTTCCTTATGTCATCTAGGTTCGAACCTCTCCAGTCAGCTTCCTTTAAGGACCTTACCCTCAAGACTCTTTTTCTCGTCTGCCTTGCAACAGCTAAGAGAGTCAGTGAGGTTCATGCCTTCAGCAAGAACATTGGTTTCACAACCGAATCTGCAACATGTTCTTTTCAGCTTGGATTCCTAGCAAAGAACGAGCTTCCTTCACGTCCTTGGCCTAGATCGTTTGAAATACCTAGCCTCTCCAACATGGTAGGTAACGAACTAGAGAGAGTTCTTTGCCCTGTCAGAGCTCTCAAATATTATCTTAAGAGGTCTAAACCTATTCGAGGACAGTCAGAAGCTTTATGGTGTGCCATCAAGAAACCTTCGAGGCCCATGTCCAAGAATGGGCTTTCGTATTATATAAGGCTTCTGATCAGAGAAGCACATTCTCACTTAAAGGAGGAAGACCTTGCATTGCTGAAGGTAAGGACCCACGAAGTAAGAGCCGTAGCTACTTCGATGGCCTTTAATAAAAACCGTTCTCTGCAGAGCATAATGGATGCAACCTATTGGAGGAGCAAGTCAGTGTTTGCATCATTTTATCTGAAAGATGTCCAGTCTCTTTACGAGAACTGCTACACCCTGGGACCATTCGTAGCAGCGAGTGCAGTAGTAGGTGAGGGCTCAGCCACTACATTCCCTTAATCCCATAACCTTTTTTAACCTTTCTCTTGAATGCTTTTTTTGTTGTTTTTATGGTTGTTACGGTAGGCTAAGAAGCCTTCCGCATCCTTTTGATTTGGCGGGTGGTCTATTCATTCTTGAGAAGCGCCTGGGTTAAAGGTTTGGTAGAGGTCCTTTAGTAGGGGTTGCAACCCCGTGTACTTTGGCACCTTTGGGTTGATTCAGCCTCCAAGAGGAACGCTGCGCTCAGTAAGGAAGACGAACTTTAAAAAAGAGGCAGAGTAACGGTTCTATTCGACTTCCTTACCAGGTACTTATTATTTCATTGTTATTTGAGATAACTGTTATATGAAATATGGGATACTTAGCTATCCTTTAATCTTGTACACTGGTTTTCACCCACCTCCCTGGGTGTGAATCAGCTACATGATTATCGGGTAAGTTTAATATTGAAAAATGTTATTTTTATTAGTAAAATAAATTTTTGAATATACTTACCCGATAATCATGATTTAATCGACCCTCCCTTCCTCCCCAGAGAGAACCAGTGGACCGAGGAATAATTGAGGAGGTGTCAACAAGAAGTACTTGAGTACCTGGCCACAGGTGGCGCTGGTAAGTACACCCCCTTCTAGTATTGTGATAGCTGGCGTATCCCTCCATAGAATTCTGTCGGGCAACGGAGTTGACAGCTACATGATTATCGGGTAAGTATATTCAAAAATTTATTTTACTAATAAAAATAACATTTTTGCAAAAAAAATATAAAAAATATGAAAAATTTTTTTATAGCATTTTTTTGCAAGGACGTACTGGTACGTCCATGGGGGTAAAGGGATGGCTTTTGTGAAACGTACCAGTACGTCCTTTTGGGGGTAAAAGGGTTAATCACATGCTGTCTGCTACAGCATGGGTTGCCAGTGTTTGAGTGTTGGAGACGTCTAAAGACCTAGTTCGCTTCAAGCGTTGGGTCTTTTTATCCCCCTTCCATTCCTAATCTTAACAGGTGGAGTCCTTTTTTTCTCAGTCAAGAAAAACTATCATAGCAAATATTCATTCTCCCCATGCAAGATTTTGAAGTATTCACAGATAGGCTGATCTTTTTTCTCTGAAATCAGCCAATAGGAAGACCGAAATTTTTTTCTAAAATTTCGGCCGAAATTCGAGCCGAAAATTTTTTCTAAAATTTCGGTCGATTTTCGGGCCGAAAAATTTTTCGAAAATTTCGGCCGATTTTCGGCCCGAAAATATTTTGTGATACTGCCCTCGCCATTCAGATGGACCGTGGTTACGTTTAGTCTTGTCACTAGGATCCAGACAATGAAGTTAGATTGTCATAGGAGGAGTTTATCTTGTTTTTGTAGATTGGATTTCAGAGGTAAAATTATTTTAGATTTTCATAGGAGGAGTTTGTCTTGTCTTTGTAGAGTGGATTTCAGTAATCTCTGCTGACTTGGAGCAAGATCTCTCTTTGAGAAGGATCGTGGATTTTCTGCTTGCAAACTGCCTGTAAATTTCTTTGCTGCCTCTAGTTTTATTCTTAGTTTTTATTTTTAGTAACTGCCTTGGGTTTTTGCAGCCCCCAATGTTTTATTCTTAGCTTTTATATTTAGTGACTGCCTTGGGTTTTTGCAGCCCCCCAATTACAGCACCCTGAATTGTGGTTAGGTAGTTCATGCTCCACCCATTACTCTTCTTGGTGTTTATTTGGGATTCTTTAGATCTCTCAAGAGCTCCTATAGTCCATTTCTTTTAGCAATGCATATTTGCACCGACTCGCGGCGGTGCCCTTTTAGCTCGGAAAAGTTTCCTGATCGCTGATTGGTTAGAATTATCTTGTCCAACCAATCAGCGATCCGGAAACTTTTTCGAGCTAAAAGGGCACCGCTGCGAGTCGGGTGCAAATATGCATCGCTAAAAGAAATGGACTATAGTGCTACTGATGTGCCCCAGTCTAATAAGGAAAAGTTTGTCTCGTCTCATTGCAGAAATTTTATAAATCTCTTTGCTCTCAAAATAATACCTTGTTTGCAGTTGTCTTTTGGGGGTGCAGCATATTCAATTCAGAGCGAGTCTTCTTTGAGCAGAATTTTAATTAGACTTATGCAGCCTTCCTATGGCTAAGTCAATCACTGCCATCCAGAAAAATGCGGTTCTAAGAAAGTCCTTATAAAAATGATCTGATAATATTTCTGTCAACTTCTTCTCCCACATAAATAAATAGATAAGATCAGGTATAAAGATTATTTGCACCAGTCAAGATTAAGATTGTTGTTAAAGGTTCCCAAAACTGCTTTCCTATTCTATACTTCAAAAGTTTTTTAATAATATCTAGTGTTTTTCATCTAATGCATGCTGCCCATCAACTGCGTGGTCAACAATCGGAATAATATATTTTAAGAACAGCAAGTACACTGAAATAGACCTTTCATAAACAAACTATAAAAAGAGACTTATGTCAGTCTGTAACCTTGACTTTATTAGTACCAAAATTCTAACCATCTTGTGGAGATTTTAAAAGTGTACTGTACTATATCTTTGCTCTTTTAGAATCATCTCGAGGTGTGAAAGCATGTTAGCCATTGATGTGGACACTAATAAGAAGATAGGAAGTTTTGGAGCCCAGTCCATACTAGGAAACTCAAATGCAAAGAAAGTGAAAGTTCTCACACATTGTAACACAGGATCGCTAGCAACAGCCGGGTACGGAACGGCTCTCGGTGTTATACGTTCTCTTCACGCTCAAGGAAGTTTGGGTAAGATTTTCAATGTTTGATTTATGGTTACGAAACATCCTGAGAATTTTGTTTCTAAAACAGTTAGGGAACTAAGAGCTTTCTCTTTAGATAAATTTTTCCATTGCTTTTCAGAGAAAAACAGTAAGGCAACTGGGAGCTTTCTGTTTAGATAAATTTTTCCATTGCTTTTCAGAGAAAAACATTTAATCAACTTGGAGCTTTCTTCCTAGATCTATTTTTTTTAATGTCTTTTTCAGAGCCCTTACTATTAAGTTATTAAGCTTGATTTAAGTTTTAGGTCCAGTGTGGTTTGATAATAATTCAATACACAAAAAAACTTACCTTCATAGTGACAAAACTCAAAACTGTTAAAGTAGATATTATCCAAGTAAAGAACTTTACAAATAAGAAAAAACAATTATGCTGATTTAACATTTAAAAGGAAAACAAAACTTAAGATATTTTATAAGTAACACTTTCACTTAGTGGATTTTTTTCATGCCTGGCCACCTCTTTTACTTGATACATCTTTTGATTAAACCTCTTTGAGTAAATTTTAAGTTTCTTTGTTACGGCCCTTCCCTTTGATGAAGGAGTTATCTAATTGGAAGACAGCCTGTGAATAGTGGTTTTCACACGCCCCTGATGTATACACGACACTCACGAGGTGCTCGCGCGAGGGTAGTAACCTCTGCATTCCATGCTTTTATTTTTCTCTGGTATATTTGGAAGATTTATATCAGAAAAGGTAGAAAGAAGGACTTTTCACCGGGCGTCACAGGTCTCTCCCCAGAAATAGATTTTTCCTTCGTCAAAATCCCTTTTCTGGGCTCGAACCTGTGCCGCCCAGTGAATAAGCTCCATTTAAGCACTTATTCTTAGGTAATTTACTGCTAAATATACCAGAGAAAAAATGTAAAGGAGTGCTAGGTTAACTAGCTCGCTCACCTAATGGTGTCGGTATAAAATTGGGCGTATAATCCAGAGGTCCCGCACTATTTAGATTAATCCACGACAGAGAACCCCAATAGAGGAGAGCCGTTCAACCTCACTCGGTACTACTACAATGCATCCGCTCAGAACCCAACTCCGTTTAGCACGACTTGTGCAGTAACCCGCATTTTTCTTGTGCTCTCGATTTTTGGATATTTTCTAGTGAATTATGGCTTCTTCGTCGGTTTCCCAGGAGACACCGTCTAAGTTAAGTACCAAGCTGGGTTTTACTGTGTTTTGAGCAATCTAGATCGTTTAATATTTATATTATAGGAGTTATTCTCTTCGTTCATACCGATCTTGCTTGATTTCACTACAGTTGGTACTCCTGTTTTTGAGAGCTTTTAATTTTCACTTGCGGTGTTACTATGTGTATTATTTTTATTATCAAATATTATTTGTTATTGTGAATATTCATTATTTAGCGTTTAGAATCCTCGTGGTTCAATTTTTGGGCCGATATCATTTACGTATCGCTATGGCTGCCGACCGTGCTAAGGCGGCAATGTTATTTTAGCCATCAGGTGTGTCTTTTGTGATTTAATTATTTATGTTGCATGCCTTGCCCAAAAATTTTCAATGTGTTTATTCATATATTTAACGCTAGTATTATTATTATAATGAATATTTGTGCCATTACTCCGTTTGATCTGTCTGTTGGGGATCGTCAGTTGGTAGCCCTGCTGCCTCGTATCACGTGATCCTCCCCCACGCTCCCCCTCTAGCTAGGTGGGAGGCTAGGCTTCTCCCCCCTCCACTAAGGGACAGTTGCCTTCCCTCCTTTTAGAGGGGGTAGTTAAGTGTTTATGGACTTTGTCCTCCGGGTGGCCCGGCGGTTTAGTCTCTGTCTAGTCTGGTTGGCCACCGGTCAACAGAGTTGGATCCCGGTGCCCCCTATTTTATATTCACTTTTCATTCTGGCTTATGTTATACGAAACCCTCCGGGTTCGATTGGCAGTTCTTAGTTACAGTTCCGCCCCCCTATTATTTTATAACATTTCCTATGATGATTATATATGACAGATCACTACCCCGGAGTCTCTAAAAAGGAATTGGTATTGAATATACCTTTATTTCCCAGCCCGGGGTCTACCCCACCCCGGGAAATCAGACACTATGTGTCTTAATTCCTTGTTATTGCATCCTTTTTTATGCTCCCGGCTTGACCGGAATGGATGGCTATACTTTAGTTTCAAGTTAGACTTATGTTTAGGCCCGGGACCCCCGGTCCTGCCCCTATGTAAGAATATTACAGTTAAGCTCTAACCTTGCGTTAGACCTATGTTAGGCCCGGGTCCTCCGGACCCGCCCCTAAAAAAAAAAAAAAAAAAAAAAAAAAAAAAAAAAAAATTATTTTTTATTTTTTATGTACAGTCTAATCTTGTGTTAGACCTATGTTAGGCCCGGGTCCTCCGGACCCGCCCCTACTTAACAGAATAGTACAGTTAAGCTCTTTTCTTGTGTTAGACCTATGTTAGGCCATTTAAAGAATAGTACAGTTAAGCTCTAATCTTGTGTTAGACCTATGTTAGGCCCGGGTCCTCCAGACCCGCCCCTAATTAAGAGAATTACAGTTTCTCATATACTATTCTTTTTACAGATGGTGCATTGTCTGACGCCGGCCTGTGCAGCTGTTCTGCACCAGCCTTGTGGCCACTCCGTCTGCCGATCTCACGCCCCTTGTGGGGTTCAACTGGAAGACGTTGTGGTATGGCACCCGGATAACTGTGTGATTTGCTTCGACCTCATCACTACCCTTGGATCTGACTCGGTGAGTCCCGTCGGCCATATTGCCTTCTTATTTTATTTACTATTAGTAAGATATCTATGGTCTTGAAGGACCATTGGGAGTCTCCCTTTTATAATTCCCCCTATTATTTCAGGCATCCCCGGAGCAAAAGTCTGCGGCTCGGGCCACACTGAAGGTGTGGATTGGTGGGTTTGCCCGGAATGTAAAGTCTAAGCGGCCGTACGTCCTATCTGAGGACTACTGCACCATGGTTTACCCCAACGCCAAGTCTTCAGCTGCTGTGGCTAGGCATGTGGCAGCTCCCATCATTGCCCACATTGATGCCACTATAACGGGTCTCATCGACCCAGAGCAAGATCCATCGGACGCCCCCGGAGGTCTGGAGGACAATGTTGCCTCCATGAACCTGGACGTCGAACCGATGTTGCTAGACGAGCCGGATACAGGTAGGGTGGTAAGTGAGGCAGGTGTGTCCGGCGCTGAGATTCCTATCCTCAGCCCCGCTCTTTCTTCTTCTTCTGATCGCTCTTCCTTTCTTGGATTTTCTGGGGACCGTGATTCGTCTCAACGTTCATACCCGGTTCCCCCTAAGGATAAGTCTACTTCAAGGACCTTACCCAAAGCTCGCAAGCCTCATAAGACTTCTCATGGCTCTAAACATGGTACGAACCCGTCTTCAAAGACCTCTGGTTCCTCCTCTAAGTCTCACGACCCGGGAGTTCCTTCCGCCCCTCCTGCTGCTAGCCCGGGCCTTTCCGAATCAGCTATGCTCCGCATCGTGTCGGAGATGCAGGAAAAGTTGGTTTCGGAGATGCAGTCGAGGATGGACACGATGTTCTCTAACTTCGGTCAGAGAATTGGGGCTTTAGAGCAAGGAGCTCCGGAGAGAGTCCAAAGCTCTCTCATACCGGATGCCTCTAAGCTCCCGCCGTTTGCCAAGAACAACCCCTGGCGGATGGCTCTTCATTCCCCGTTCTCAGACGGAATGTTGACTCTGGAGGGCCTTGGCACTCGTCCTCTAGAGGACTTTGAATTCTTTCCTCCGGGTCTGGCATTTCCATTTCATGGTTATGCCAGACTTACCGAGGAAGCTTTAGTCCGTTTAGACAAGGTCCCCAAAGAGACGGTCATCTTCCCGAAGGAGCAAGCCCAATCTGTTTGGGCCAGATTTTTGAATGACATCGGCTGCACTAACACCATGCTGACGCCTCATAAAAGCTCCTTTACGATGTTCCTAATGGACAAGACCACCTTGACTCCATGCGTCAATAAGGTGGCAGAGCTTGCCTTTCAATATGCTCTGGAGGAGAAGCCCTTGCCTCCCATCCGAGAGGTGGATCCAATCTCCCTCCTTCTTCCCTCAGGTATTGAGTGTTGGGACAACGTCCATACCACCTTTACCTCCGGCAAGCTTGCAGCAGACTGTGCCTCAGTCTTGTTTAGTGAGAAGCTTCCCCGTCTCCCGGAATCTCTCATTAAACAGGAATATGATTCCCGCCTACGTGTGGGCCGTACTCTAAACCTGGCCACATCCACGGAGTCGATAGCCTTGACTTACGATACGGAGAGTATTTTTAAGTCTCTCAACAAGGCTACGTTACAGTCGTTATATTATGATTTGTATGACTTTGCTACTGCTAAACGCAGATGTCGCAAGCATGTTCTAGCTGAGGCGACGATTAGGCATGAACCTAATAAACTCATCCGGTCCTCCTGTTGGGGTTCAAATCTCTTCCCCGAGGATCTCGTAGAGGAAGTCTTGGCGGAGGCCACTAGGGTTAATCAGAGCCTTAAAGCCCGTTGGGGTTTGACCCCTAAACGCAAGTATGACCCCGCAAATTATCAAGCCCGGGGTAGGAAGAAGCTTAGACCATATACCTCCACCCAGTTCAGGCAACAACAGAGTGCTTCATCCAACTTCCGGCTGCCTCTTCCTCCATCTTCTGTTGCCCCTGCGCAGCCCTCCACCTCTCGGGCTCCTTCGGATGACTATGTCACCGTTCTGCTACCTAAGAGCCAGCTTTCTGGTGCCTCCGCCACTTCCCCTGCCTTTAACCAGTCCTACGAGGCTCATACCTCTTCCCAGAGTTATGGTAGAGGTAGAGGCTACCACCGTGGCTCTAACCAGAACAAAGGCAGGGGAAGAGCCTTTCGCAGAGGAAAGAACTTCCGAGGCGGACGTGGAGGCAACTCCTCAAACCAATACTGAGGTGCAGCAGGTAGGGGGGAGGCTCTATGCCTTCCGCAACAAATGGAGGTTCAGTCCCTGGGCGTTCAGTATCATCTCCAAGGGACTAGGGTGGAGTTGGATTCAAGGACCTCCTCCTCCGAACAAATTTCGTCAACATTCCACCCCAGACCTGGTCGAATTTGTCCAGGATCTTTTACAAAAGAATGCCATACAAGAAACGAAACATCTGAAGTTTCAAGGTCGGCTGTTCAGTGTCCCGAAGAAGGATTCAGACAAGAGAAGAGTGATTCTAGATCTATCCCTTCTCAACTTGTCCATTCAATGCGACAAGTTTCGAATGCTTACCGTCTCGCAGGTGCGGACCTTACTTCCCCGTGGGGCCGTCACCACCTCTATCGATCTTACAGACGCCTACTATCACGTCCCGATAGCGAGACACTTCCGTCCGTACCTAGGCTTTCGCTTAGGGGACAAAAGTTACTCCTTCAAGGTGATGCCTTTCGGGCTCAACATTGCCCCAAGGATCTTCACAAAGCTAGCAGAAGTCGCTGTTCAGGAACTCAGGAATCAAGGGATTCAAGTAGTAGCCTATCTGGACGACTGGCTCATTTGGTCAGACACCTCCCAAAATTGCCTAAAAGCCACTCACAAAGTCATCCATTATCTTCAATCTCTAGGCTTCCAGATCAACTTCAAGAAGTCCCGTCTTCTTCCAAAATCGAAGTTCCAATGGCTCGGCCTGCAATGGGATCTTATATCTCATACTCTGTGTCTTCCCAGACCCAAGAGGTTAGAGATTGCAAGGAACACCAAACGTTTTCTCAAAGACAAAGTAAGTTCCAGACGGCTTCAAGAGAAGATTCTGGGGTCCCTTCAGTTTGCCTCAGTGACGGATCTTCTTCTGAAGGCAAAATTGAAAGATATCAATCGTGTCTGGCGTTCGAGGGCGAACCGGAAGCTCCGGGACAGGAAAGTCCGCCTTCCTCCCATTCTACGGGAAAGACTTCTTCCTTGGACAAGAGCAAACAGTCTGTCAAAGTCAGTTCCCCTTCAATTTCCGCCCCCGGAATTAATCATTCACACAGACGCATCCCTATCAGGTTGGGGCGGCTATTCTCAGCTCAAGAAAGTTCAAGGTCTTTGGACTCCCTTGTTCCGCCATTTTCACATCAATGTGCTAGAGGCCATGGCAGTTCTTCTAACCCTGAAACGTCTCGCTCTTCCCAAGAAACAACACCTTCGTCTGGTCCTCGACAGCGAAGTGGTGGTCCGCTGCCTCAACAGAGGCGGGTCAAAGTCAGGGCCTCTGAACCATGTTCTAGTAGCCATATTCTCCCTAGCAGCCTCGAACCGTTGGCATCTTTCAGCTGTCCACCTGGCGGGAGTCCGGAATGTAGTGGCAGACGCCCTGTCCCGGACCTCCCCTCTAGAATCGGAATGGTCACTCGATCTAAAGTCATTTCGGTGGATTCTCTCTCAGGTTCCCGGCCTCCAAGTGGACCTCTTCGCCACGGAATCCAACCACAAATTGAGAGTATATGTGGCTCCCAATCTAGACCCTCAGGCTTACGCCACAGACGCCATGTCACAGAATTGGGACAACTGGGAAAAGATTTATCTCTTTCCCCCGGTGAATCTTTTGCTGAAAGTTCTAGACAAACTGAGATCCTTCAAGGGACAAGTAGCCTTGGTCGCACCCAACTGGCCCAAGAGCAACTGGTATCCTCTCCTGCGGGAGTTGAGACTATACCCTCACCCGATACCCAATCCGGTTCTGTCTCAGATAGTACAAACACGCGTTGTGTACGCTTTCTCAAACATTCAGAGCGCCCTAACTTTATGGACTTTATGAAGTTTGCGGCTATGCATGGTGCCAATATTGATCCTCAAAACACCTTGTTCCTAGAATCAGATAAACGGGATTCCACCATCCGTCAGTATGACTCTGCAGTTAAAAAGTTGGCAAAATTTTTAATAGACTCAGACGTGAACTGTATGAACTTGAACCTTACAGTCACTTTCTTTAGATCTTTATTAGAATCAGGTCTGGCAGCCAATACTATCACCACTATTAAATCGGCTCTGAAAAAGATCTTCCTAGTGGGTTTTAACATAGACTTAACCGACTCTTTGTTAGCTTCAATTCCGAAAGCTTGTGCCAGACTGAAACCGGTTACTCGTCCTACCCCGGTGACCTGGTTCCTTAATGACGTACTCGAATTGGCTTCTGATACCATTAACAGTTCTTGTGATTACATGCCCCTTCTCAGGAAAACACTTTTCCTAGTGAGCTTGGCTTCCGGGGCAAGAATTTCTGAATTGGCAGCCTTGTCGAGAGACCCGGGTCATATTGACTTTCTGCCTTCAGGAGAGGTCCTTCTTTCTCCTAACAAATTCTTTTTGGCTAAGAATGAAGACCCTCAAAACAGATGGACCTCCTGGAAAATTGTTCCCCTCACGCAAGATCCGTCGCTGTGCCCTGTCACTACTCTTAGGTCTTATCTATCCCGGACCTCCTCTAACTCCTCGGGGCCTCTATTCGTTAGAGAACAAGGCGGTACCATTACTATTAAAGGGATCAGGCAACAAATTTTGTATTTTATTAAACAAGCTAACCCTGACTCTTTTCCTCTTGCACATGATATCAGGGCGGTTGCCACCTCGGTGAACTTCTTTCACCACATGAATTTTACAGACCTTTCCAGGTATACAGGGTGGAGATCACCGTCAGTGTTCAAGAAACACTACCTTAAACATTTGGAAGCCCTAAAATTTTCTACAGTAGCCGCAGGGAGCGTAGTTACTCCCCAGTAACTCACAGGTTAATGCCTTGACTCTTTATCTCTCCCTCTTACCTGCCTCATTTATACCCTATTGTATTCGTTGGTCTCGCACCTGAATACTGTTATTATATTTGTAAATTTTTATCTGTATATATTATCACTCACGGCATTATTATACCTACCTTATTGGATTTATGTTAATATTTAAGATACCCTTATAATTGTTTTTTGGTACTCATCTCTGATTAAAGCATCCTGTATTTCTCTTACGCTTATGTTTTTTCCTTTATTTTGCAAGTTTGGTGACATTTTTCTCTTGTATAGATTCACTGGGCGGCACAGGTTCGAGCCCAGAAAAGGGATTTTGACGTAGGAAAAATCTATTTCTGGGCGAAGGACCTGTGCCGCCCAGTGAACCCTCCCAGCTCCTCTCCCTTGGAGTCCCCAAACTTTGGGTGCTAAGGAGTTGGGTTCTGAGCGGATGCATTGTAGTAGTACCGAGTGAGGTTGAACGGCTCTCCTCTATTGGGGTTCTCTGTCGTGGATTAATCTAAATAGTGCGGGACCTCTGGATTATACGCCCAATTTTATACCGACACCATTAGGTGAGCGAGCTAGTTAACCTAGCACTCCTTTACATTTTTTCTCTGGTATATTTAGCAGTAAATTACCTAAGAATAAGTGCTTAAATGGAGCTTATTCACTGGGCGGCACAGGTCCTTCGCCCAGAAATAGATTTTTCCTACGTCAAAATCCCTTTTCTATAGTCTTTGTTACTCATCCGAAGGCCAGACCTTCGATGCATCCAGATAATTGCGTGCTGTTGTAATTATAAATTAATTACTGTTACTCTTATCAAAGTAGTTTAATGAGGCCAGTTATTTTGACCAAGGGCTCATGATATATAACGGAAGATAGTCTTGTCACTCAACAAAAATACTTCTGCTTCTTTTGGTAAAGTATTTTGTTTTTATTAGTGTCGTTGTTACCGTTTGTGCACATTTTCAGGACCTGTATTTTTTTCTTACTATGGATGGTGTTTGTGTACCCAGTGATCTTAAGTCTAGAGAACACTGCCAAACCTGTTGTTTGCTGCTCCAGGCTTTGGTTTCAATTCTAAAAACCTAAAATGGTACAACTTCTGGGTGAAAAGGAACCACCGATTAACTAACTTGACCATATAGACTTCATGTCTGTCGAGGTAAATGCTCTGATCCCTACAGGATGGATGCAAGAGGTCAGGGTTTTCATCGAAGGAGGATGTAAATACGTTTCCTAGGCAACCTGTAATATGTAAGCTGTTGAATAGTAAATAATAACTGTTGAAAATAATGGGACACCAACACCCTATAACCATGTTTCAAGAGCCCATTTGTTCCGACAAGAATACAAACCCTTGTTCTTTACATAGTATGACTTCAGGGAAGCCGGAACACTGTTGTTAATTTCAACGAGATGTCAACAACACCAGTTGATACCAGGGAAGCAGCACTTCTCCTGTCACTCACTACGACTCCACTTTGATTTCAGTAGTCGGTGGGGACAGACCTCTCTTCCTGCTGGCGGGAAACTGGGGCAAGTTCCTTCTATGCTCTTGATCACTGTTCCCAGTATGACACTATAGCATCTCAGGGGTATTTTCCTTGAGTTGGGAACTTGATTAATGCTATGGCGTTCCCTTTAACTCATTACGGTGGCCAAGGATGAAAGCTCATCCTGATCTCCTTGGAGTTAGACATCCATGAAATCTTAGGATCAGTTTCCTCTACGAAGGAAGTCTGTTTCAATCGGTGTCTTTTCACCGACCCTTCAAGGTTTTCTGATGGACACGTGAGCAAAAAGCATCCTAGCAGGTGCTATTGATTCAACATTTTCAGCCTTATTTATTAGAAGCCAGTTGCTTTGCGATCTGATTGCCAGACTTGATAGACCATTTGCGTTGTCCCTCAACCGTAAATTCCCGGTATATTGCGCCCTAGTAACATTACCGGAGGTGGCGTTAGAGGATGTTTCTTGTCCTGCGTTATCCCTCAACCGTAAATTCCCGGTATATTGCACCCTAGTAACATTACCGGAGGTGGCGTTAGAGGATGTTTTTTGACATCCTTTGGACATTCTCAAGGTCTAGGCCTTTTCCCCATTTTGCCTATTAAAGAAGGTTCTCAACAGTGTCAGATTGACTTTCAACCTCAATACGACTCTCGTTGGTCCACTTTGGTTTCAAGTAGTGATACACTGTCCTTCCACTGCCTCTGGTGGCATTTATGAGGGAGTTGCTTCCCCTTCCAAACTGGTTAAGACAACCACGCGACCGGGATCTTCCACAATTTAGTGGAGTCCCTACATTTTCACTCTTGGAGGTTATCCAGCAAAAGTTAAAATGATGTTTGGATAGTTCAGGAGGGCATCCTCCTCAGTTTATCAAGCAAAATGGGCCTTGTTTCTGTTGTTGGTATCGTTGGAAGGGCTGTCTGTTCTTTCGGAGCCTCTATTCTCCTTATACTGTATTCTATTTTACTGTTCTATGAGAGGTAAAACTGCTCAGTGTCAAGAGTGAAAGGCTATAGCTCAGCCTGGAAACAGGTCTTGAGGCTAAAATGGGTTGACCCTTTCCTCTTCAGTAGAACTGTGCATGCACACTCGAAGTTGGAAATGGGTCTGTTTTTTGTCGAAAGGGAGACCTTTGCCCTGCAAGATGCCCATAGTTCTACATCCCGTAGATAAGTCTTCATATGAACCACTGTCCTTGGCGACGGACCATAGCTTATGTTGGAAGTGGTCCTTATTCTCTCTCTATCCTCAACCAGAACAGTTAGTGGGATCTATGGTTTCTCTTGTGACATTGCTTAATCAAGAAGATGGAGACAAAGTTTTTTTTACCTCTTTCATTCCTGACTTTGTGGCTAAAACTCAAAATATGTCGATACCTGGTACCAGGTCACATCTTTTCAGGTTTGGACTCACAAGGAGAGAACCAATCTTTTTTAGCAGTTGTTGTGTGTTCGATGAGGTTGCTAAGGCGCTGCCTCAGATACACACATGGAACTTGTCCCTGTAGGAACATCTTTCTTTTAGTGACCGAATAGTTAAGAAGATGACTATGAAAACAATCTTTGCATAAGCCAGAGAGGTCGCTGACCGTGTTTCAAACCTTCATCTTCCTCACAAAGTGGGACACATCCCAGAGCTCACAATATCAGGGGTTTAAGCATGTCCCTGGCATTCAGAAAGATCCTTTTAAAGGTTAAAGGTGTCTGGTTTCAGTTCCAGTTCCATCAGAATAGATGCTCACCAGAACGTCAGCCGGGCAAGCCCAACCCCCCACTGTGGTGCCCTACCACAGCAGTAGCCTCCCCAGTAAACAGCTTAAACTCACGGCCCAGGGCGGGGATCGATCTCTTGCCACGCGAATGCGAGGCAAACACGTTACCACTGTACTAGCCTCTGGAAGCGTGATACACCTTCACAGCCCACTACCTGCAAAACGTGACACACAGGTTCTTAGATGTGTTCTCTCTAGGCCCTGTGGTAGCTATTCAGGGAATGGTGTTACTACCTTGGCTCCGCTCACAGGACTTAATAGCAGTTGATCGAGGACAAAGGTTAAAGTTTTAGCCTGGGATGATGTAAAAGAATGATAGGCTCTTTCTTTTCTTCATCTTCCCCTTTCTGGGGTAACAGCATCCAACATCTGGTCAACTGGTTACATTGAATACAGGTTGCCCCATGTAGCTTGTAGCTATCATATTTTGTTCCTCAGTTTATACATTTTATACCGTTGTTACGATAATAAGTATTAAGTAAAACTATCAAACTTAGAATCTTCTTTTTCCAGCGTCTTCCTCTTCTGTCCGCATTACCCACTTCCTGCTCTTCTTATCCCTCTTTCAAAGTAAATTAAAGTAAATTACAATTACATTCGCTTACGGGCTGCCAACGCAAGAGTCTGTGTCTTGCATAAGGCAAGGCAATCTTAACAGACAGACATAATGTATTGTATTTTGTACATCATGTTCCATCCTCCTAATGACGAGGGGGAGTGTAGTGAGTCTGGGTGAACCATAGTGTGTCTACTTGAAAACCTTAGCATGTATTTTGCTTGAGACATAGTCACAGATGTGTTCTTACATTCGCTTACCGCTAGGGTATGGGCTGTCGACATAATGGCATTGTCGAACCACTGATTGACGAGGTGTCAGGATTCTCACTACCTACACATTATGCTCGAGTGTAGAAATTATTATTATTTGTACTTGTTTTCCCTTATTGGAAAACAAGATGCTGTAAGCCCAAGGGCTCGTACAGGAACAATAGCCCAATGAGGAAAGAAAATAGATAAACTACAAGAGAAGTAATTAACAATTAGAATAAAATATTTTAAGAATACATACATACATATACCAAGGCACTTCCCCCAATTTTGGGGGGTAGCCAACATCAACAAATGAAACAAAACAAAAAGGGGACCTCTACTCTCTACGTTCCTCCCAGCCTGACAAGGGACTCAACCGAGTTCAGCTGGTACTGCTAGGGTGCCACAGCCCACCTTCCCCCGTTATCCACCACAGATGAAGCTTCATAATGCTGAATCCCCTACTGCTGCTATTTTAAGAACAGTAACAATATAATAAATCTTTCATATATAAACTAAAAAAGCTTAAAATAACAAAAGGAAGAGAAATAAGATAAAGCAGCATACAGTACCTCAGTGTACTTTCAAGCAAGAAATGGTTTGAGATGGGATTTGATAAAAATGGGCAAATATAGTCAAGCAGTTTAGAGCATTAATGGAATAATGTGGATGAGATACTTGTTGAAGAAGTTACATAGTTCAAATAAAAGATGTATAAATTTACGGTGTTTACAACAGAACGTTAATGTATAAGTTAGTGTATAGTTTGAATGTTCAGTAGGCCTGGTCTGTTGGTTGGGACCTGACATCAGTTGATTATGTAAATGTATTGCCTAAGTGTTTGCCAGGTATGAGAGCTGAAGAGTGTGTCTGTTTAAGTGTTTATGTACCAGTAAATCAAAATATCGTCACCCTCATAAACTAACTGCCTAAGTCATTTTCTCCACTTGTTGGGAAATAAAAAAACCTTCTCATTTCCTAATTCTTCATATCATTGTGTTGAGCTTCAATTAACAAATTCTAATTCACAAACTCTTCTGTTAAGAATTTGTGAATTGAAACTCAAGATAATGATATAAACAATTAGGAAATGAGGTTTTTTTTTGATTTTCCAACAAGTGGAGAAAATGACTTAGGCAGTTAGTATATGAGGGTGACGATATCTGAAATTTGGTTGGGACGTGACATCAGTTGATTATGTAAATGTATATCCTAAGTGCTTACCAGGTATAAAATCTGAAGACAGTGTCTGTTTATGCATTAGTAAATCAAAATATATCAGAATTGGTTGAGACCTGACATCTCTTAACCCTTTTACCCCCAAAGGACGTACTGGTACGTTTCACAAAACTCATCCCTTTACCCCCATGGACGTACTGGTACGTCCGTGCAAAAAACTGCTTTTTCAATATTTAACTTAGCCGGTGATTATATAAGCTGCAGCTCTGCTGCTCGACAGAAAACTCTACGTAAAAAATCCGCCAGCGATCGCTATGCAGGTAGGGGGTGTACTTCAACAGCGCCATCTGTCGTGCAGGTACTCAGTACTCATTGAACAAAGAACTCAATTTTCTCTCTGTCGTGCTACCGGCAAGACCTACTAATTCGCTGTTGCTAACTGGATTTGTTTTCACAACTATTTGGTGAAGTACACGTTTCTAGTTTTGAGCTTTCGCTGTGCAGGCTTTCTCTTCAATAAATCCTTGCATTCTTTTTTTGATATCGGATTATTTGTTGATGACTTTCGATAGTTTTTGAATTCCCCTTTGACCAATTCAAAATGGCTGACCCTTCTCAAGTCCCAAAATTCAGGAAGTGTAATGCTAGGGACTGTTCAAGGCGTCTTCCGAAGGCCTCTATCGATCCTCACACCGTTTGTTCCAATTGTCGGGATAAAACCTGTCAATTGGAAGATCGATGTGAGGAATGCGTTGGGCTTTCGGAATTCGATTTTATCGAATTCCAGAAATATACACGTAGGCTAGAGAGAGATAGAGTCAGGAGAAGTTCATCTCGTTCAGTTGATTTTTCCTCTCCTCATGCCCCACAACCTATTCCTTCCCCTGTAGTGGTTGCTCCTAATCCCCCTTCTGGCACTCAGGAACCTTCGATGGCTGATATGATGCGTGCCATCCAAGCTCTGGGTGAGAGAGTTGAGTCCTTGGCTAGTGACCGTAACCAGCTCATGGCGGACGTCAAGGAGCTGAAGTGTAAGAGTGCAGTGGGAAGTGATAAAGTGAGTGATAGTGTTGTGGATAGTGTTGCGCTTGAGGGTTCGTCTGTTCGTGCCTGTCGTCCTCCTAGTCCGGGACCTCTTGCAAGCTCCCAAGTCCAGGGGAGAAGCAATGTCGTACGACCAATGGGTTCGAGAGGCTTTAATCAGCGTACAGACGTTCCCTCCGTGGTTTCGGGCGTATCTACCCAAGATCGCCCCACCCACACAAAGACGAGAGAGCCCATTTATTCCTCGTCTGCGGAAGAGGTTTCTCGTAAGAAACCATGGACCAAGGTCTCACGACCTCTTAAGCGCAAGTCGGTCCCTTCCGCGCAAGTCCAACGGCCCAGTTGTAGCCACTGGGTCAGTTCGGACTCGCTGCAGTCTTCCGATGACTGCTCACCTCCTAAGAGAGGTAAAGCGGTACCGCCTCAGGCAGTTACACCGTCTGTCGCCGCACCTGCTCCTGCAGACCCTAAGTGGTCTTTGCTGCAGACCATGCAGTACCAATTAACGTCTCTGATGCAGGACTTACGTGCGGAGAAGGTTGCTGCTGCACCAACCTCTTGCTTACAACCAACCACGGTTGTGCGTCCTGTGGACGCTGAGGCGACCTTCTTGCGCACTCCAGCTGAGAGAGTCCCGCCACCCATGCGTTCCAGTGTACCCTGCCAGCCGCATGTTGACGTTCAGCGACGCACGGAACCTTCCGTTGACGTTCGCGAGGTACAACAACCGTCAGAGTTGTTTTGTTTTGACGCGGTGCGTCAACCTCCGCAACCCAGTGTGGTTGCCTCTGCTCGCCCACATCAGACTAGACAGTCTGGAGTAGACGCTGTGCGTCCCCGCGCTGCTATGGTTGTTGCCAGCTCACAGACTGGGCAACAGTTCCATGACGTTGCGTCCGGTTCAGTCACGCGTGCACCCGTGCGACCGGACTCAGCTGACCAGCCGATACCTACTCCATTGCCGCTTCCTCCTCAATTCTCGGATGATGGACTCTCTGATGATGACGATGCGGCACACGTTGATGAACCACATTCGGACCTTGACGAGCCCAAGTCCACGCAACCCTCTTTGGACTTTAGAAAAGTTCTTGCTCTGTTCAAAGAGATGTTTCCGGACCAGTTTGTGTCTGTGGCTCCGCGCTCTCCTCCGTCAGAGTTTGCTTTAGGTACGCAGTCATTCTCGCCTGCCTTTACGAGACTCGTCCTCGCACGCTCGTCCAAGAGAGCTTTACGAGTTTTAGGAGATTGGATGCAGTCCAAAAAGAGTCTAGGGAAGACAGCCTTTACGTTTCCCCCTGATAAACTCTCTTCCAGATCGAGCGTCTGGTATGCCACGGGAGAAGTTCTCGGCTTGGGAGTTCCTGCCTCTGCCCAGGGCGACTTCTCAAGTCTTGTAGACTCTCCCCGCAGGCTAGCCATGAGACGCTCTAAGATATGCTGGTCACCTTCGGACCTAGACCATCTGTTGAAAGGAGTATTTAGAGCCTTCGAGGTCTTCAACTTTTTGGACTGGTGTCTGGGAGCTTTGAGCAGGAAGATCTCCCCGACTGAGAAGGAATCTTCCTTGCTCATCATGTCCTGCATGGACAAGGCCATACGTGACGGATCTAGTGAGCTTGCTGCATCGTTTGTATCCGGAGTCCTCAAGAAGCGTGAGAACCTTTGCTCTTTCCTGTCAGCTGGAGTGACACCGTGTCAAAGATCAGAACTTCTGTTTGCTCCTCTCTCTAAGTGCCTTTTTCCAGAGGACTTGATTAAGGAGATTGCTGCTTCTTTGATACAGAAGGACACCCATGACCTGGTTGCGTCCTCTGCACGCAAAGCCACCCCTTTGCCTACCTTGTCAAGACCAAGGATGGACACTCCAGCGTCCAGATTTATTCCGCCCTTTCGTGGCAGAGCCTCCAGCAGAGGAGGTGCTCGTGCTGAAGGGAGACGTGGGAAGAAGAAAGGAACCAAGTCCTTTAAAGGCAGAGTCTGACTGCCACCTTCTTCAGACAGCAGTGGGAGCCAGACTCAAGAACTTCTGGCAGACCTGGGAGAAGAGAGGCGCAGATGCACAATCTGTGAAGTTGCTCAGAGAGGGGTACAAGATCCCGTTTGTACGAAAACCCCCTCTAGCAACGTCTCCCATCGATCTCTCTCCCAGGTACAGAGAGGAAGACAAGAGATGAGCATTGAAACAGGAGGTGTCTCTCTTGCTAGAAAAGGGAGCGGTAGTCAAAGTCCTGGACCATCAAACCCCGGGCTTCTACAACCGTCTCTTCTTAGTGGTAAAGAAGACAGGAGGGTGGAGGCCGGTGCTAGACGTCAGTGCGCTGAATGTCTTTGTCACAAAGCAGACGTTCGCCATGGAGACCACAAAGTCCGTTCTAGCAGCGGTCAGAAGGGAAGACTGGATGGTCTCTTTAGACCTAAGGGACGCATACTTTCACGTCCCCATCCACCCAGACTCCCAACCTTTTCTGAGATTCGTTTACGAAAAGGTTGTCTACCAGTTTCAAGCCCTGTGCTTTGGCCTAAGCACAGCTCCTCTTGTGTTTACGAGGCTGATGAGGAATATAGCCAAATTCCTTCATTTAGCGGACATCAGAGCCTCCCTCTATTTGGACGACTGGCTTCTAAGAGCTTCTTCCAGTCGTCGCTGTCTGAAGGATCTAAAGTGGATTCTAGATCTGACCAAGGAATTGGGTCTCCTGGTCAATATGGAAAAGTCTCAAGTGGTCCCATCCCAAACTATTGTGTATTTAGGGATGGAGATTCACAGTCTAGCTTTTCGGGCTTTTCCGTCGGCCCCCAGAACAAGTCAAGCCCAGTTATGCATCCAGAACATGCTGAAGAAGGAACGATGTTCAGTCAGGCAGTGGATGAGTCTGATAGGGACACTATCATCCCTGGAACAGTTCGTATCGTTAGGAAGACTACACCTCCGTCCTCTTCAATATCACCTAGCTGTTTACTGGAAAAAGGACAAGACGCTAGAAGCGGTCTCGATCCCCATTTCCGAGAAGATGAAGTCTTCCCTGACTTGGTGGAAGGACAGTATCAGCCTCAGAGAGGGTCTGCCCCTGGCTGTTCAGACTCCCAACCACGTTCTCTTCTCGGACGCATCGGACACGGGCTGGGGCGCGACATTAGACGGTCGGGAATGCTCGGGAACTTGGAACTCGAGTCAAAGGACAATGCATATCAACTGCAAGGAGCTACTGGCAGTTCATCTGGCCTTGAAAACCTTCAAGTCTCTCCTTCAAGGCAAAGTGGTGGAGGTGAACTCGGACAACACCACGGCTTTGGCGTACATCTCCAAGCAAGGAGGGACCCACTCTATGACGTTGTACGAGATCGCAAGGGACCTCCTCACCTGGTCAAAAGATCTAAACATTTCTCTAGTAACGAGGTTCATCCAAAGCAAATTGAATGTCATGGCAGATTGCCTCAGTCGGAAGGGACAAATCATTCCAACAGAATGGACCCTACACAAGGATGTGTGCAAGAGACTGTGGGCCACATGGGGCCAGCCTACCATAGATCTCTTCGCAACCTCGATGACCAAGAGGCTCCCAATATATTGCTCACCAATCCCGGACCCAGCAGCAGTTCATATAGATGCCTTTCTCCTAGATTGGTCACATCTAGACCTATATGCATTCCCCCCGTTCAAGATTGTCAACAAGGTACTGCAGAAGTTCGCCTCTCACAAAGGGACAAGGTTGACGTTAGTTGCTCCCCTCTGGCCCGCGAGAGAATGGTTCACCGAGGTACTTCGATGGCTAGTGGACGTTCCCAGAACTCTTCCTCTAAGGGTGGACCTTCTACGTCAGCCACACGTAAAGAAGGTACACCAAGGCCTCCACGCTCTTCGTCTGACTGCCTTCAGACTATCGAAAGACTCTCGAGAGCTAGAGGCTTTTCGAAGGAGGCAGCCAGGGCGATTGCTAGAGCAAGGAGGACATCCACCCTTAGAGTCTACCAATCGAAGTGGGAAGTCTTCCGAAACTGGTGCAAGTCAGTATCAGTATCCTCGACCAGTACCTCTGTAACTCAAATAGCTGACTTCCTTTTATACCTGAGGAAAGAAAGATCTCTTTCAGCTCCGACTATCAAGGGTTACAGAAGCATGTTGGCATCAGTCTTCCGTCACAGAGGCTTAGATCTTTCCAACAACAAAGATCTACAGGACCTCCTTAAGTCTTTTGAGACCACGAAGGAGCGTCGTTTGGCTACACCTGGTTGGAATTTAGACGTGGTACTAAGATTCCTCATGTCAGAAAGGTTCGAACCGCTACAATCAGCCTCCTTTAAAGATCTCACTTTGAAGACTCTTTTCCTGGTTTGCTTAGCCACAGCTAAAAGAGTCAGTGAGATTCACGCCTTCAGCAGGAACATCGGATTTTCATCTGAAACGGCTACATGTTCTTTACAACTTGGTTTTCTAGCCAAAAACGAGCTACCTTCTCGTCCTTGGCCGAAATCGTTCGATATTCCAAGCCTATCAAATATGGTTGGAAATGAACTAGAAAGAGTCTTATGCCCTGTGAGAGCTCTTAAGTTCTATTTAAGACGAACTAAACCTTTACGAGGACAGTCAGAAGCTTTATGGTGTTCTGTTAAGAAACCATCTTTGCCTATGTCAAAGAATGCTTTATCCTATTTTATCAGACTGTTAATACGAGAAGCTCATTCCCATCTGAGTGAGGAAGACCAAGCTTTGCTGAAGGTAAGGACACACGAAGTTAGAGCTGTCGCAACTTCAGTGGCCTTTAAACAAAATAGATCTCTGCGAAGTATAATGGACGCAACCTATTGGAGAAGCAAGTCAGTGTTCGCGTCTTTTTATCTTAAAGATGTCCAGTCTCTTTACGAGAACTGCTACACCCTGGGACCATTCGTAGCAGCGAGTGCAGTAGTGGGTGAGGGCTCAACCACTACATTCCCCTAATTCCATAACCTTTTTAATCTTTCTCTTGAAATGTTTTTATTATTGTTTTTGGGTTGTCCGGAAGGCTAAGAAGCCTTTCGCATCCTGGTTGATTTGGCGGGTGGTCAAATTCTTTTCTTGAGAAGCGCCTAGATTAGAGGTTTTGATGAGGTCCTGTGGTATGGGTTGCAACCCTTCATACTTCAGATCCTAGGGGTCGCTCAGCATCCTAAGAGGATCGCGAGGCTCCGTAAGGAAGACGTACTTAAAAAGGCAGAGTAATTGTTCAAGTCGACTTCCTTACCAGGTACTTATTTATTTTATGTTTGTTATTTTGATAACTTCTAAAATGAAATAAAAAATCCTTAGCTCATAATAATGTAAACATTTATTGCTGGTCTCTACCCACCCCCCTGGGTGTGAATCAGCTTATATAATCACCGGCTAAGTTAAATATTGAAAAATGTTATTTTGATAATAAAATAAATTTTTGAATATACTTACCCGGTGATTATATATTAAAGGACCCTCCCTTCCTCCCCAATAGAGACGCAGTGGACCGAGGAGAAAATTGAGTTCTTTGTTTACAATGAGTACTGAGTACCTGCACGACAGATGGCGCTGTTGAAGTACACCCCCTACCTGCATAGCGATCGCTGGCGGATTTTTTACGTAGAGTTTTCTGTCGAGCAGCAGAGCTGCAGCTTATATAATCACCGGGTAAGTATATTCAAAAATTTATTTTATTATCAAAATAACATTTTTAAATTTTTTTTTGCATATTTTTAATGATTTTTTTGAGAAACGTCAGGCATTTTCCAAGAGAATGAGACCAACCTGACTTCTCTATGACAAAAATTAAGGCTGTTAGAGCAATTTAAAAAAAAATATACTGCAAAATGTGCTTGAAAAAAAAATAACCCCTGGGAGTTAAGGGTTGGAAATTTCCAAATAGCCTGGGGGTAAAAGGGTTAATTATGTAAGTGTATTGCCTAAATGTTTACCAGGTATAAGAGCTGAAAACTGTGTTTATTTATGTTCTGGTTAATCAAAGTATCTGAAATTGAAGTTTAAATTACCATCATTCTCTCACTTTATTTCACTGTTAATTCATGAAAATTCTGCAACTTGGTGACCTACTATATTCTTTTCCTTTTCTAGACCACGCATATTGCACCGAGACTCGGCCATACAACCAAGGCGCCAGACTCACGGCTTTTGAATTGGTATTCGAATCCATACCCTCAACCCTCATATGTGACAGCATGGCAGCATCCCTCATGAAATCTAAAGAAATTGACGCTGTCGTCGTGGGTGCCGACAGAGTGACTCGCAATGGTGACACCGCTAATAAAATTGGTACTTATCAGGCAAGTGATACTAAGGGCCTTAGCTTTTTATAATTTTTACCTCTGCCAACGAAGTTGGAAGGAGGTTATTTTTTATAATCTGTTTGTGTGTTTGTGAACAGCTTCTTGGCCACAATTTTAATCGTAGAGTAATGAAACTTGCAGGGATGAACTGTTATGTAAAAAGCTGGAAACGATTAAATTTTCGAAGGGCAAGGCCGCAGTCAAGCAAAATGTCTAATTCATGCAATAAACCATAAGTCGGACATTGTTGTTACGACTTCAAACTTAATTAATACATGTTAACCCTTTTACCCCTTGGCTATTTTTAAATTTCCAACCCTTAACCCTCAGGGATTATTTTTTTTCAAGCACATTTTGCAGTACGTATATTTTTTTTTAATTGCTCTAACAGCCTTAATTTTTTGTCACAGAGAGGTCAGGTTGGTCTCATTCTCTTGGAAAATGCCTGAAGTTTCTCAAAAAATTATAAAAAATATGCAAAAAAAAATTTAAATAGCAGTTTTTTGCAAAGACGTACCGGTACGTCCATGGTGGTAAAGGGATGAGTTTTGTGAAACGTACCAGTACGTCCTTTTGGGGGTAAAAGGGTTAAGGTCAAAGGTCAAGGTAAAAAAATAAGTCGCCATGGTGGATGGCTGTGCTCTACTTAGTGCCCCTCTAGTTGGCTTATCTGTTCCTTTAGATTAATTATTGGAGAAATGGTAATACAGTACATTATTACAAATCTTTTACTGTAGCGCATGACTAAGCTCCTGTTAACCTTTTTACCCCCAAAGGACGTACTGGTACGTTTCACAAAAGCCATCCCTTTACCCCCATGGACGTACCGGTACGTCCTTGCAAAAAAATGCTATAAAATTTTTTTTTCATATTTTTGATAATATTATGAGAAACTTCAGGCATTTTCCAAGAGAATGAGACCAACCTGACCTCTCTATGACAAAAATTAAGGCTGTTAGAGCAATTTAAAATAGATATACTGTACTGCAAAATGTGCTGGGAAAAAAATAACCCCCTGGGGGTTAAGGGTTGGAAATTTCCAAATAGCCTGGGGGTAAAAGGGTTAAGAAGTGAACAGTGAATAATGAATAGACGCCAAGTACGACAAGGTAGTAGCCAGATGATAGGTAGAATTAATAACTAAAGAAATATTGTTGGATTGCTAAACATCTTCAGTCTATACTGTTATAAAGCTTTAGGAAACTATAATTTATAAGACAAAATACTGTATAATTTAGCCTATTGCTTAAGAACAAGCTATTTAGACCAGCCTTATAAGTCGTAATATTTAGCTCAGTGGTTTGGTTAAGCTATTTTTTGTTAGTATCTAACTGGGCGGATGTAAAGTTTGTTCTTTGTGTATGGTACTTCAATGTCCATTATTATTATTACTTGCTAAGCTACAGCTCTAGTTGGAAAAGCTGGATGCTATAAGCCCAGGGGCTCCAACAGGGAAAATAGCCCAGTGAGGAAAGGAAAAAAGGAAATTAAAATATTCCAAGAGTAACAACATTGAAATAAATATCTTGTATATAAACTATAAAAACTTTAACAAAACAAGAGGAAGAGAAATAAAATAGATTAGTGTGCTCGAGTGTAGCCTCAAGCAACCTTGAAGAGGAGAGAGAGGAGACAACCGCTCTCTAGAGGCCGAAGAGAAAAAGTGACTAGATCACCACTCCCTGAGTATATATACAGTGACTATTATCTTGATTCTATCCCATCAGTCTATAATCCATCATCAGTATCATCGTAAATGTTTACAAGTGGCTTTTCCCTTAATGGGATTAGATATCAAATAAGTCCTTTTAACTTCTCTAGTCTAAGTCTTCACTAATTCCCCTTTTTCCCAGGATATCTTTAGCCTTTGTTTGGGTCTTTATCTTGATACTTCCATATCTTATGACTCATATAGATGAATTTAGTGTCTCTGACCAGTGAAAATCTAATTTATTGGATGAATGGAATTTTGCAAATTTAAGCCAGTTATTGCACTGGAATATTTTTCCCTGTTGGAGCCCTTTTTCCTTGTGGCATCCTGTTTTTCCGTCTAGGATTGTAGCTTGACAATTGATAATGATAATAATATTAATAATTCTATTTACATCCAAAACAGGACTCAAAATAGAGGAAGAAATCAATTAATTTTTATGTCCCATAAACACTGTTTGAATGTGAACGAAATCATATCTTTAAATATGTAAATTTGTTCTCAATTTTAGTGGAATAATTCTACTTCTTGAGTACTTTGTTGTATTAAAAAAAGGGGTTCTATAACTTTTAGAAATATTCTTTTTTTCTAACAGTTAGCGGTAGAGGCAAAGTATCATGAGGTGTAGTGATTATTTTTAATTTTTTGTGGAATGATTCTATTTCTTGATTACTTTGTCGTATTAAAAAAAGAAGTTCTATAACTGTGAAAAATATTCTCTTCTTTTTTAATAGTTTGCGGTAGAGGCAAAGTATCATGAGGTGTAGTGATTTTTCTTAATTTTAGTTAAATAATTCTATTTCTTGATTATTTTGTTTATTAATAAAAGGAGTTCTATAACTGTGGAAAATATTCTTTTCTTTTTTAACAGTTAGCGGTAGTGGCAAAGTATCATGAGGTGTAGTGATTTTTCTTAATTTTAGTTAAATAATTCTATTTCTTGATTATTTTGTTTATTAATAAAAGGAGTTCCATAACTATGAAAAATATTCTCTTCTTTTTTTAACAGTTTGCGGTAGAGGCAAAGTATCATGATGTGTAGTGATTTTTCTTAATTTTAGTTAAATAATTCTATTTCTTGATTATTTTGTTTATTAATAAAAGGAGTTCTATAACTGTGAAAAATATTCTTTTCTTTTTTAACAGTTAGCGGTAGTGGCAAAGTATCATGAGGTGTAGTGATTTTTCTTAATTTTAGTTAAATAATTCTATTTCTTGATTATTTTGTTTATTAATAAAAGGAGTTCTATAACTGTGAAAAATATTCTTTTCTTTTTTAACAGTTAGCGGTAGTGGCAAAGTATCATGAGGTGTAGTGATTTTTCTTAATTTTAGTTAAATAATTCTATTTCTTGATTATTTTGTTTATTAATAAAAGGAGTTCTATAACTGTGAAAAATATTCTTTTTTAACAGTTAGCGGTAGTGGCAAAGTATCATGAGGTGTAGTGATTTTTCTTAATTTTAGTTAAATAATTCTATTTCTTGATTATTTTGTTTATTAATAAAAGGAGTTCCATAACTATGAAAAATATTCTCTTCTTTTTTTAACAGTTTGCGGTAGAGGCAAAGTATCATGAGGTGTAGTGATTTTTCTTAATTTTAGTTAAATAATTCTATTTCTTGATTATTTTGTTTATTAAAAAAAAGGTTCTATAACTGTGAAAAAAATTCTTTTCTTTTTTAACAGTTAGCGGTAGTGGCAAAGTATCATGAGGTGCCGTTCTACGTCTGTGCTCCCATAACATCCATAGACACAAGCTTATTGAGTGGCGAGAGCATTCCAATTGAAGAGAGGCCACACAAGGAAATGACAGAGGTGGCTGGTGTGAGGATCGCAGCTCCTGGTAAGGTTATTCGTGGCCGTTTATTTTTCGTTTTAATTATTAAATTACTGAAGGTCCTCGGCTTGCAAGCATTCGACTTGCAAGAATTCTGATATACAAACAAAAATATATTTGACATATCTATTTTGATGTTACTCTTTTTAAAATATTTTAGTGTTAATTTTTTCTCGTGTCGTTTATTTATTTCCATATTTCCTTTCCTCACTGGGCTATTTTTCCCTGTTGTAGCCCTTTGGCTTACAGCATCTTGCTTTTCCAACTAGGGTAGTTTAGCTAATAATGATGATGATAATAATAATAACAACAAAGATAAGATAAAGAAATACTATAATAAAAAATAGTGTATTGTTAAATACAGAAAACAAAATGACATTTGTAATAACCTGAAATCTATTTCATATGAAACCCGACTGTTTGTTGACTTTAACAGCTGGAAATCATGGGCATGGGATTCTGGTTAGGCCTTCCTTAGGTCAAAATTTAACTTACTAACAATTTGACCCACTAATAATTTTTTGGAACCAATTAAGTTTGTAAGTTGAGGACCTGTATGTCTAATACAAAACATTCTTTATAGGGGTTTCTTTCATTATTTGTATTATGATTTGCTTATGTTTATTTCATCAGTGTTCCTTGAAAAAAGACCATTTTACTATTTCTATGACCCTCTCCTGATGTTCGTATTGTTTCTCTCTTGAAGCTCGGTTATATTGACCCATAAAACTAAGAAATTCCCATTTTGTTTCCTTCCTACTGACTTTGGCCTTTAGTAAAGTAATCAGACAGTCGAGAGGGTAATGAAAATAAATGATTGACAAGGGCAAGCCATACTGCTACTGATTGGCTTGGGAAGCCATAATGCTTTCCATGTCAATCTGTGTTGCTCTCAGGTTGATGATAGGTCCCATATTCTAGATTGTTCAGGTTTATTTTTTTTAGCAACTACTACATTGATTGTTCAAGAGAATTGTTCTGGGTACTCCGGATAGCAAGGTTGGTAGCGTCGCGGATTTCTATTACAGAGGTCCCGAGTTCGGTCCCCGCCAGGGACGCGAATACCGTGAGACCTTCTACCGGGGGGTACTCCCAGGGTGGCTCCTGGTGGGGAGGTTAGAGGGGACTAGTGATAGTCCCTGCTGGCTAATGGTTGCCCGAGGAGAACGATGTAAATCGTCTCAGTGGAGACCTAAAACCCGCAACTTTAACTTTAATCATTATCTGTATTTTCTTTGTCTTGTTTTAGGGATAATATTGGGATTTAGGTAACTGTTGTAAGGATTACAGAGGCCTTACGGTTACTCTTCTGTTCCTCCTGTGGAAAAGTATGTGTCTGGTTACAGCCCATATTAAAAGTTCAAAGCATAAAAGGAAATGTTTTTATAGTTCAGATGGTTATAGAAGGGCTATTGAGGACCATGACACATCAGCACTGAACTCAGTATAGGATAACCCTTTTACCCCCAGGCTATTTGGAAATTTCCAACCCTTAACCCCCAAGGGGTTATTTTTTTCCCAGCACATTTTGCAGTATATTTTTTTTTTAAATTGCTCTAAAAGCCTTAATTTTTGTCATAGAGAGGTCAGGTTGGTCTCATTCTCTTGGAAAATGCCTGAATTTTCTCAAAAAATTATCAAAAATATGAAAAAAAATTTTTTTATAGCATTTCTTTTGCAAGGACGTACCGGTACGTCCATGGGGGTAAAGGGATGGCTTTTGTGAAACGTACCAGTACGTCCGTTGGGGGTAAAAGGGTTAATGAGGATAGTTTTGAATTAATGATGAGCTTCAAAAGCTTTTAACTTCTTTAGCATCTGTGAAATCTAAGAAGGCCAGCAAGCTAAGATTGAAGACAGTAGTTCTGATCTAACCTGCCCCACTTTGAACCCTAACCTCACCTCACCTCACCTCTCAAGTTGGATCTAGAGGCTCTAATAATCCAATCGATAAGACCTCTGATGCGTCACTGTGCATTGCAGATTTGAGATCCTCTTATAGAACGTCCAGTTCTTTATTTACTTTAGACCTTTCTGCTGTGAAACCCTTGCCTTCCCACAATCGTAGCAGGTTTTTCAGACAACTAGGTTACAAGGCAAAAGTCAAAGTAAGCAATTTAACCCTTTTACCCCCAGGCTGTTTGGAACTTTCCAACCCTTAACCCCCAGGGGTTATTTTTTTCTAAGCACATTTTGCAGTATATTTTTTTCAAATTGCTCTAACAGCCTTAATTTTTGTCTTAGAGAGGTCAGGTTGGTCTTATTTTCTTGGAAAATGCCTGAAGTTTCTCAAAAAATTATCATAAATATGCAAAAAAATCTGTAAATGGCAGTTTTTTGCAGGGACGTACCGGTACGTCCATGGGGGTAAAGGGATGTGTTTTGTGAAACGTACCAGTACGTACTTTGGGGGTAAAAGGGTTAAGATAACCTTGTGGTGTGGCATGTCGTATGAATCCCAGAAAAAAATGTGTTAAAGATTTTGTAAAAACTGATTGGTTACATCACATTTTGGATGGTAATGTGCATTAGGTGCTTGTAAACTTGGCCACTATCTCATCGCTGGTTAGCTCATCTTAAATGAGACCTTTGGATAACAAATGTGCTGCAGTTCGCATATAAAGTAAACCATGTAAATAAAGGGGATGATCTTAAGCACAGGAAGATGAAAACAGAGGAAGAGCCTGACTCTAAAAATGTATCGCTTTTTCAACCATTATGGAAAATTATTTTTGAAAGGTAAACAAAAAGGTTGGTGAAGGTGACTTTGATGCTGCTTATTCTTTAAAGTGTGGTCTAGTTCATGCCACGCTCACAAAATCGATCCTGAGCTTAATAACAACTCATGCTGCATAATAACTGGCACCTTAACCCTTTTACCCCCAAAGGACGTACTGGTACGTTTCACAAAACTCATCCCTTTACCCCCATGGACGTACCGGTACGTCCTTGCAAAAAAATGGTATTTACATTTTGTTTGCATATTTTTGATAATTTTTTGAGAAACTTCAGGCATTTTCCAAGAGAATGAGACCAACCTGACCTCTCTGTGACGAAAATTAAGGCTGTTAGAACAATTTAAAAAAATATACTGCAAAATGTGATTGAAATGAAATAACCCCTGGGGATTAAGGGTTGGAAAATTCCAAATAGCCTGGTGGTAAAAGGGTTAAAATCAGCATCTCCGCCAGCACTCTCCAGATTGGTGGGTATCGCACCACCATATATCCGCAGGGGCACTCGTAGAAAGACGGATATATTTTCAAAAACATTGTATGAGACATTCCCTTTTTGGTCACAGTGACATAGTAAGAAGACAGAAGTCCAGGAAAAGCTTCATGACCTTTGATAGTTTAGATCTTGATCAGTTGATAAACTAGACTTGGAAAATGGAAAGAATGGGATCATTGTCCACCAAATGATGCCATCCAAAGCCCAAATGAGCAACCTCCAAGTGGAACAGACCTTCACAGGAAAGATTCTTCTTCTTCTTCTTCCCAGCTGGTTCCCATTTTTATATGGGGTCGCCGTTGCGGATGAGCCGTTTCCATCTTTTTCTATTCTGCGCTTCTGCCTCATCAATCCCCTTCTCCTGTAAGTCTCCTCTCACACAGTCCCTCCATCTCTTTCTTGGTCTCCCTCTTCTTCTTCTTCCCTGAACCTCCATCTCCATAGTATGTCTCCCAACGTGGTCCTCATCTCTCCTCATCAGGTGTCCATACCATCTCAGCCTCCCTTCCTGCACTTTCTTTGATATTTCCACCACCTTTGTCGACCCCCTTATGTAGTCATTTTTTATCTGATCCTTTCCCAGGAAAGACTGGGAAACATTAAACACGGCAAGAACTAGAGTACGCATGATTTAGAGGAACACCTACAAGTGGGGACTCTCGCTCACCAGTGAGTGCCATTGTGGCTATCCAATGCAAAGGATGTATTACGTCCTTTGTGAATGTGAACTGGTACCCACCCTACAGATCAAGACCTACTATAGTCAATTCTTTTTACTGAGGCAGATTTGCACCGACTCTCAGGGGTGCCCTTTTCGCTCGGAAAAGTTTCCTGATCGCTGATTGGTTGGACGCGATAATGCTAACCAATCAGATTGCAGGAAACTTTTCCGAGCTAAAGGGGCACCGCTGCGAGTCGGTGCAAATGCTCCTCATGAAAAGAAATTGAGTATAGATGCTAACAAAGCTGTCAAACAATTGATTTAGTACTGGGGCAATAAGATATAATGGTAATTTTGGGTTAAAATTATTTTTCAATTTCTTGTGTATAGAAATTCACATTTTAGTTATAGGGTGTTGGAATATATATAAATAGGTAATTAGAGTGAGGTAAAATTTAGGGAAACAGTATGTGAGTTTTGTATTCCAAAATTTAACTTGAGATGGATAGTTACCAAAATATATAATATTACAAGTTAATCTAGATTGTTAGTTAATTTTATCATTTGAAGGCTATAAATCTTTCTTTAACTGGTGATCCACCACTATCAGTGTGATAGTTGGCAGTATGAACATCTTGGAAGGTTCATAGAAATAAATTGAATATCTTCTTTGTCTGCATCTTTTCCCACTTCTATGTGGGGTCGATGTTTCTGGCCAGCTTTCTCCATCTACCTCTGTCCCACACTTCATCACCGGTTAATCCCATTGATCGAAGGTCATCCTTGATACAGTCCATCCACCTTCGCTTTGGTCTCCCTCTCCTTCTCGTTCCCTGTACCTCCATTTCCATCACTCTCCTCCCAATATACTGTTCATCTCTTCCCATGTCATGACCATACCACCTCAGTCTACTTTCTTTGATCTTATCTGATAGTTTTCTAACTCCTGTGGTACCCCCTAATTACCTCCTTCTGTATCTTATCTCTTCTTATCACCCCACACATCCATCTCAACATTCTCATTCTGCCACATCCAGTTTCTTCTCTTCTGTCTTCTTTATTGCCCACGTCTCCGCTCCATACATCATTGACGTCACAGGTCAGAGTGGGGAGAAGGATGGGGATGTATATGAGCATCAAGTGAGAATAGAAATGAATGGAATTTCTATAATAGAATTTGTTATTTCTATTCTCAGTCGATGTTCATTTACATGCCCATCCTTCTCCCCACTCTGACCTGTGACGTCAAGAGGATAGGGAATAGTTTCATCTATGGGTTGAATTCCATTAACTGCTAGATTTTCTCTTCACTATCATAAAGACCTAAGTCTATTGAAAGGAAGGAAGACAGGGATTTTTTAGTTGTAGGGGTAAACGTAGATACAAGCAAACTCAGGCGAGTGTAGAAATAACAAAATTTATTATCAGAATTCCATTTTTCTCAATTTTATCTTAAGGCTGGTTTTCGTGGTTGAGCAGTTCGTCGAACGTGGTTCGACAGACAAGTGTTTGAGGTGATGTTTGAACATATGAAAGGGGTATTTTGTCGGTGAACCCGTTCGTGGAATGGTTCAAAGAAAATCTGTTAACACCTGATAACATCTGAAGGACTTTGCTTAACAGGAGGAGCACTACCCACATCAACATCATGCTGGAGAAGATTTATTTCAGGATTCTCCAGGTAGAACTAATCTTCTCCAGCATGATGTTGATGTGGGTAGTGCTCCTCCTGTTAAGCAAAGTCCTTATCGGCTGAATCCCGTGAAAAGGGATCTAGTCAGTAAGGAGATTGAGTATATGTTTGAGCACGACCTCATTCAGCCTTCTGTTAGTCCCTGGAGTTCTCCGGACTTTTGTGGGCGGGGCTTCATTGTCCCTATGCATTTGTGGCCAACTCCACCTCTTCAAACCGTTTAGCAAGCAGGTTCTAAAACTAGGTTCGATGAACCGTTCGACCGTGTTAAACCCCGCTTTATATTATCCTTTTTCTTTAAGGACATTTGCATAAAAGGGATTTTCATTTCAGGCATCTCTTGTTGGAATCCAGCTTTTGATGTTACCCCAGCTGCTCTGGTTACTGGCGGAATTGTGACCGAGTTGGGTGTGTTCAAGCCGTCCGAAATGTACGAGAAGATTAAATCGCAAGCTTCCTAGATTGATCATGTCAGCCAATTTTGAGAGTCCATTGAAAATTGTGTAATGTAATTGAATATTTTTACAGTTTTACATAAATTTTGGATATTTGGTTTTATTGTATTTGTATCCTTTATCAATTTCAAGTGATATACTAATAGTATCTTCTTAGTCTGTTTTGCAATATGTATTTAGATTATCCCTTTAGATATCAATAATTTAGGTCATTTGTAGGTATAGAAGATCGTCAACTTACTAACTTAATTGGTTTTAACCCTTTTACCCCCAATATACTGTTCATCTCTTCTCATGACATGACCATACCACCTCAGTCTACTTTCTTTGATCTTATCTGATAGTTTTCTAACTCCTGAGGTACCCCTAATTACTTCCTTCCGTATCTTATCTCTTCTTGTCACCCCACACATCCATCTCAACATTCTCATCTCTGCCACATCCAGTTTCTTCTGGTACGTTTCACAAAACTCATCCCTTTACCCCCATGGACGTACCGGTACGTCCTTGCAAAAAAATGCTATTTAAAATTTTATTTTCATATTTTTGTCAATTTTTTTGAGAAACTTCAGGCATTTTCCAAGAAAATGAGACCAACCTGACCTCTCTATGATGAAAATTAAGGCTGTTAGAGCAATTTAAAAAAAATATACTGCAAAATGTGCTTGAAAAAAAATATAAGGGTTGGAAAGTTCCTAATAGCCTGGGGGTAAAAGGGTAAATGATGTAATATTATTTTATTATAGTATTTCTTTATCTTATATATGTTATTTTCAGTTAGATTTGTATTTGTATCTGAATGTTTGCAAGTTAAAGACCTTCTACAACTATAGTATAAAATCTTACGCGTATACTCCCCACAGAAAACCATTACCTAAGACTATATTTCAGTATGGAAAAATAATTCAGGTAACCTGTTCAAAGAAATTAAAACACCATCACTATAGCCAATTCTTTTTAGTGAGGCAGATTTGCACCGACTCGCAGAGGTGCCCCTTTTAGCTCGTAAAAGTTTCCTGATCCCTGATTGGTTGGACTAGGTAATTCTAACCAATCAGATAGCAGGAAACTTTTCCAGGCTAAAAGGGCACTGCTGTGAGTCTGTGCAAATGCGCCTCATTAAGAAAAATTGAGAATATTTAACCCTTTTACCCCCAGGCTATTTGGAAATTTCCAACCCTTAACCCCCAAGGGGTTATTTTTTTCCCAGCACATTTTGCAGTATATTTATTTTAAATTGCTCTAACAGCCTTAATTTTTGTCATAGAGAGGTCAGGTTGGTCTCATTCTCTTGGAAAATGCCTGAATTTTCTCAAAAAATTATCAAAAATATGAAAAAAAAATATTTTTATAGCATTTTTTTGCAGGGACGTACCGGTACGTCCATGGGGGTAAAGGGATGGCTTTTGTGAAACGTACCAGTACGTCCTTTGGGGGTAAAAGGGTTAATAGATGCTCTGGTGGTTTTGTAGTCAATTTTGTATTTGTACTTTGTTAATTATTGGTGTAGTTGTTTTTGATTTACATTTGTTATATTACTCTACTCTTGTAATTTCTTTTGTATACCAACTATTACCACATTACTGTACATACATAACTTGATAGAGGTCAGATATATAAGAAGCAATACTGCATACAGTACAATGATTATATCGGCAATGCACAAAAGATTATCCCCTTGAACCTGCGTTTATAGCAGAACCATAGATAAAACTTGTGGTCCTTTTCATATGAATGCTGGTTTTCATAGGTCTTCCTGATGAACTAAAGCTATGAAACACTGCCTGACTTCAAGTTTTGTTTGTTCACACTTCGGAATACACAGACTCTTGAAACTTATGGGTAGATTATCCCCTTGAACTTGCATTTATAGCAGAACCATAGATAAAGCTTGTGGTTCTTTTCATATGAATGCTGGTTTTCATGTCTTCCTGATGAACTAAAGCTATGAAACACTGCCTGACTTAAGTTTTGTTTGTTCACACTTGGGAATACACAGACTTTTGAAACTTATGGGTAGATTATCCCCTTGAACTTGCATTTATAGCAGAACCATAGATAAAGCTTGTGGTTCTTTTCATATGAATGCTGGTTTTCATGTCTTCCTGATGAACTAAAGCTATGAAACACTGCCTGACTTAAGTTTTGTTTGTTCACACTTGGGAATACACAGACTTTTGAAACTTATGGTGTATTCAGTGTCAGTTTTACTTACAAGTATTGAAACTTTGGAGGGATGTAAGTAGGAAAATATGAGGTAACAACCTTTTAATACAAGTACTTAAGGTTTTTGTGAAGAATACACAGACTCTTGAAACTTATGGTGTATTCAGTGTCAGTTTTACTTACAAATATTTGAACATTTGAGGGATATAAGTTGGAAAATATGAAGTAACAACCTTTTAATACAAGTACTTTAGGTTTTTGTGAAGAATACACAGACTCTTGAAACTTACGATGTATTGAGCGTCGGTTTTACTTACAAATATTGAAACTTTTGAGGGATATAAGTAGGAAAATATGAGGTAACAACCTTTTAATACGAGTACTTAAGGTTTTTGTAAAGAGCGAGGCTTGCTTTTCTATTCAATTTTGGGATTGTAAAACAAATGACAAGTAAATCAGAGGAGACAGAATTAAGAAAATATTAATGAAATAGACTAAATTTTTTTAATATATCATCCTGCATTTTAAGTTATTTTTTCAAAGTTTGGGGCTTAAATGCACTAAATAAGGTAAAAAAAAAAAGTACTAAATTTTGTTAGCAATATATCATGCTGTATTTTAAGTTATATTTTCAAAGTTTGGGACTTAAATGCACTAAATAAGGTAAAAAAATAAAAGTACTAAATTTTGTTAGGAATATATCATGCTGTATTATAAGGTGTATTTTCAAGGTTCGGGTCTTAAATGCACTAGATAAGGTAAAAAATAAGTAATAGACAAGTTATTAGCTAAAACCTCTTGGCCACAAACAGTAAAATAGCGTGCTGTATTGTACTGTGTGTTTGACGGAACCTTGAGAGAAGGGAAGCACAAAAAAATACTCTTTAAGTAATAGACAAGTTATTAGCTAAAAACTCCTGCCCACAAACAGTAAAATAGCGTTCTGTATTGTACTGTGTGTTTGAGGAAACCTTGAGAGAAGGAAAGCACAAAAAAATATATGAGTCCCAAAGCGTGATTGTGGCTGTAGCATTTTTGCCTTGTTAAGTACGAAAGGCAATTGAATGCCATGATAACTTACATGTTTAGTGAAGAAAGTGTAAGTAATTTGTGCATTTCCAGGATGTTTGTTGAAGTTAAAGTTGCGGGTTTTAGGTCTCTACAGAGACGATTTACATCGTCCTCCTCGGGCGACCATTAGCCAGCAGGGACTATCACTAGTCCCCTCTAACCTCCTCCCCAGGCGCCACCCTGGGAGTACTCCCCGGTAGAAGGTCTCACGGTATTCGCGTCCCTGGCGGGGACCGAACTCGGGACCTCCGTAACAGAAATCCGTGACGCTACCAACCTTGCTATCCTTGTTGTTTTTAGATAGTTGTGTAACCTCCTAAAGACATTCTTTCATAAGTTATATGCGCATAAAGCACATACTTGTTTCTTTTCTTGTTTTTTTAATTTTTTACTATCCTATATTTTATGTAACGGATTCATGATTTGTTTTCATACTAATCTATAGCATTCTTTTATAAGTTATATGTACGTAAAACACATACTTGTTTCTTTTCTTAATGTATTTTATACAATCCCATGTTTTGTAACATGATTCATGATTTGTTTTCACACTAATCTATAGCATTTCCAAATTCATCTGATTATTTATATCTTCTAAAGAAGCTTTTGATTTTCATTATTCTGCTTAACCCTTTTACCCCCAGGCTATTTGGAACTTTCCAACCCTTAACCCACAGGGGGTTATTTTTTTCCCAGCACATTTTGCAGTATATTTTTTTTTTGAATTGCTCTAACAGCCTTAATTTTTGTCATAGAGAGGTCAGGTTGGTCTCATTCTCTTGGAAAATGCCTGAATTTTCTCAAAAATTTTTCAAAAATATGAAAAAAAAATTTTTATAGCATTTTTTTGCAAGGACATACCGGTACGTCCACGGGGGTAAAGGGATGGCTTTTGTGGAACGTACCAGTACGTCCTTTGGGGGTAAAAGGGTTAAAGTATAGACATCGTTTCATGCAAGTTATAGTACAGTTACATATGTTAGTATTGGGATGTTACACTTAATTACTGTATATTTTTATTGCTTAACAGATTTGTTTAAGAAGATACCTCGGCACACTTTCACCTCCTGTGAAGAATGCTGTGTAAAGGTTTAAAAGCCACTTTTGAATGGCAGAGGCAAGGGACAGTGACATTGCCCTATCAAGCAGGACAATGCTGTAGAGACTGACCTTATATACATATGATCAGTGCCCAATACCCCTCTCCACCCAAGCTAGGACCAAGGAGGGCCAGACAATGGCTGCTGATAACTAAGCAGTTACACCTATAGGCTCCCCCAAACCCCCCATCCTTAGCTCACAAGGATGGTGAGGTTGCAGCGACTAAAGGAACTAACGAGTTTTAGCTGGACTCGACCCCAGTCTGGGACGTTACCACATATGCCACCACAACCCTAGTTTAAAGCAGCCAAGGACAGGTAGGCTAATGGCTTGTACATTTTTTTTCTATGATTTTGTAAATATTTATTTTATCTATAATAAGGTGTCATTGGCGTAGTCCAACTGTGTTCTCTAGGGCCTTTCACGGCCCTCCCCTTTGATGAAGGGATTATCTAAATGGAAGACAGCCTGTGAATAGTGGTTTTCACACGCCCCTGTTGTATACACGACACCCACAAGGTGATCGCTCGAGGGTAGTAACCTCTGCATTCCATGCTTTTATCTTTCTCTAGTATATTTGGAAGATTTATATTAGAAAAGTGTAAAGAAGGACTTCTTTCACCGGCCGTCACAGGTCGCCCCAGAAAAAGCTACTTATACCGTATACTTCTATTTTAGTATAGCACCTTACAATATATACTGTAGGCATGTACTGTATGCATTGCACAGTATTCTTGCAATCTCTTTTAATAATTGTCTTTTCCTTTCTATCCCCAGGTATACATTGTTTTTGTATGGCAGTGCCGCCGGTCATCTTATCCTGCCTGGCATCATATACAAGTCTGCCAATAAGTGCCGAAACAAGAACTTACTCTATTGGAGGCACAGCAAGAAAGAGCGAATTACGAGCGACCTCTTCCTCAGTTGGTTCTACTATTGCTTTGTGTGGTGCATGCAGAAGGAAGGTTTGGAGTTCAAGGTTCTGTTAATCTTTAACAATGCTCCAGGACACCCATCATCCATCTAGGTACTTAACGATAATGTGGAGGTGGTGCTCTTTCCTCCCATGACTGCATCACAGATTAATGGACCAGGAAGTTATCTATGATTTACGATACTGTGGAGGTAGTGTTCTTTCCTCCCATGACTGCATCACAGATTAATGGACCAGGAAGTTATCAATAATTTCAAGGCTATTACAACAAAGATGATTTGAAGTGACTTTGATTGGCAATGGAGGACAATCCCAACTTGAAAGTCATCCAGCGCTGCAGACTATCTCTGTGGTAGAAATCTTTCAAAGATATGAAGCAGAGATAATGAATGTTAGCTAAAAATGTCTGTGGCCCAACTGTGTGAAGGACATAATGGGGTCTCTGTTTGAATGACAATTTCAATTAGAAGATAAAGAAAATCAGGGCATATGTACAGTAAGTGACAATTGCAGGCTTCCAAGAAGTAGCTGAGGGTGACGTCTTGAAATTACTTGATTGGCACTTACTTACTTACTTTGATGGCTGCTTTTCCATTCCCATACAGCAGGAGAACCCTACTCTCTACAGGACAGAAGAGAAGCTACCGTAATCTTGGATGACTTCTGATTTAGTTTGCTCAGCCAGTGATGAAGAAGAGAGCAAAAATGATAAAGTGATTAAGAGGATCAAGGCATCACACTTGTGATGTTGATAGAAGCATTACAGCATATGGAGGAAGCCAAAAATTTTGCTTACATACACACCGTTAATGAGTCCTTTGTTCCATACTTGAACATAATGGAGGAGATGAAGCAAAATAGGAAGCAGCTGTCAAGTACAATGTTCTTCAGCCTGTTAAGGAAACCCGTTTATCCTTCTCTATCTGCTGATATCCTTCAACCTCGGACCCCTGAGCTGGTGACCCCAATGGATAGCCACACCAGCGATGATGTTGATGAATCCCTTTTTGCCTTTCCTTGCACAAGACAGGTAAGGTATTTTTCAGTATCTATGCAGCATTTATAAAATACTGTCTTTCATTACTATACATACAAAGCTTAACCCTTTTAACCCCCAGGCTATTTGGAAATTTCCAACCCTTAACCCCCAGGGGGTTATTTTTTTCCCCAGCACATTTTGCAGTATATTTTTTTTAAATTGCTCTAACAGCCTTAATTTTTGTCATAGAGAGGTCAGGTTGGTCTCATTCTCTTGGAAAATGCCTGAATTTTCTCAAAAAATTATCAAAAATATGAAAAAAGAAATTTTTATAGTCTTTTTTTGCAAGGACGTACGGGATGGCTTTTGTGAAACGTACCAGTATGTCCTTTGGGAGTAAAAGGGTTAATACAGGTCATTTGAAAAGTATGTAAAAGATACAAGTAAAAGATAATTTTTCTTTACGTACTTCTTTCTTTACATTGCAGTTGTCAGGACGAGTTCTTGTAGAAGTGTCATATCAGACAATGAAGTCCCTTCACTGCTCATGGTTATTAACTGCATGGCTTTTCATCCTTATCCATCTCACCAATTATTGCTCCTAGTGGCATAGCTGGTAAGTTACCCTTACGTACAGTACACTATTCATGTATGGTCATTACTTTTTTATTTGAAATACAGTAGTGCCCTTGTATAGTACATAGTACCTTTCCGTATGAGAGAAAGAGAGAGAAAATTTTACAGCAAAAATACATATCAATTTTTTGTCTTTACAGCTGTAATGACGAATATACAATACATACTTTTATGAATAGAACTTACCTGGCAGTTATATATATATAGCTTTAAAATATATATATAACTGCCAGGTAAGTATTCATAAAACTTTGTTTTATCATAAAAACTCCATTTTTATGAATAGAACTTACCTGGCAGTTATATATATATTTTAAAGCTATATATATATAACTGCCAGGTAAGTATTCATAAAACTTTGTTTTATCATAAAAACTCCATTTTCATGTATACTGTACTACCAATTATTGCTTAGTGGCATAGCTGGTAAGTTACCCTTACGTACAGTATACTATTCATGTATGGTCATTACTTTTTTTTTAATAATGCCCTTAAACAGTTTTCTCCATATGAGATAGAGAAAATTTGACAGCAGAAATACAAATACATTTTTTGTCTTTACAGATGTAATGGCAAATATAGGCTACAGTGTATATGTACATGTATACTACAACCTCAAGGCCTATGTACGTACGTACATCATGGGATAACAACTACAGTGCAACTCATGACCTCTTTGCTGCGTACAGTAATCGGTAAGTGTTATTGTACATAATTTTTCTTAAATTGAATACTACAGTACTGTAGTTATATTATTATACGCATTACAAAATTATACACTATATCACGGTGAGTGACTCACACAAGAGCAACTGTCCACTGTATTACAATTGTAGTTAATGATAACCGTGATTTGTAATGTAGTTAGGGTGTTGAGTTTGCACGATCTCTTAGTAAAAGCGATGAGTTATCTTACCTTGGATAATTGTGCTTGGTACTAAATTTATATTGTTCAAAGTCACAGTAATTGTCACTACACTACAGTGAGTGAACTACAGTATGCGAAAACAATTTAGCCACTTATTTAGGGTGTTAGTCGACCGAACGGAAATAGCGGTCACTTGGTAAGAGCGGAGATTAGCCATCTTACCCCAGGTATGACAATAAACAGTCCTACAAATACCTGTATAATATTGGTGTATGATACCAACTGGCAAAACTTTCAGTATATTCTAAGTCATTACAGTTTTATCTCGTCTAATTCAATTTATTAGGAAAATAAGATGTTCTTAGGGCTTTAAACGTATAATAGAGCTTTTCTTGGTTAACACCAACCCGTCTGTTTTTCACTCTTGTTTATCAAGTAAAGTTCAAAGTTATCATTTGGGCAATGCAAGGCAAGTATTCCGTGGAGACTTGTAGTATAGTATTATTATTATTATTATCATTATTATTATTATTATTACTAGTTGGAAAAGCAGGATGCTATAAGTCGAAGGGCTCCAACAGGGAAAAATAGCCCAGTGAGGAAAGGAAACAAGGAAATAGATAAAATACAAGAGAAGTAATGAACAATGAAAAAAGATTTTAAGAACAGAAACAGCATTAAATTAGATATTCCCTATATATATACTATAAAAACTTAAAAAAAAAAAAAACAAGAGGAAGAGAAACAAGATAGGATATTGTGTCCACAAGGCACAAGAAGAGTTGGAAGACCCAGGCCTACATGGCTGAGGACTATGAAGCATGAAGTATGAGATGATGAATGGAGAGGTATTGATTTAAAAGCTCAAGATATAGACGACTGGCGAAATCTAACTGAGGCCCTTTGCGTCGTTAGATGTAGGAGATGATGATGGTGATGAACAAGGAGACTCCGTTAATGAAACCTTCACTATTTAGTATTCTTAACCCTTTTACCCCCAAAGGACGTACTGGTACGTTTCACAAAAGCCATCCCTTTACCCCCATGGACGTACCGGTACGTCCTTGCAAAAAAATGCTATAAAAAATTTTTTTACATATTTTTTTTTATAATTTTTTGAGAAAATTCAGGCATTTTCCAAGAGAATGAGACCAACCTGACCTCTCTAAGACAAAAATTAAGGCTGTTAGAGCAATTTAAAAGAAATATACTGCAAAATGTGCTGGGAAAAAAATAACCCCTTGGGGGTTAATGGTTGGAAATTTCCAAATAGCCTGGGGTAAAAGGGTTAATATCTAATATATATAATTATGGGTTAAAATTACACAACTTCGAAGTGCCAATAAATTTATTTCATATATGGAACTTCAAAACCAATGATATTTTGAAATTTAATAAACTTGCTGGACCATCAATTATAACATCTTTAGTTTTGAAAAATATGTTGCTAATAATTTTTCATATATGAAATTTTAAAAACAAAAATATTTGGAAATTTGATAAACTCATTGGGACATTAATTATAACATCTTCAGTCTGGAAAAATGTGGTAATAGATTTTTTTCATATTTGGAATTTTATAAACAATGATATTTTGAAATTCAATAAACTCGTTGGAACATCAATTATAACATCTCTAGTCTTGAAAACATGTTGCTGATGAATTTATTTCATATATGAAACTTTAAAACCAAAGATGTTTTGAAATTTAATAAACTCGTTAGAACATCAATTATAACATCCCTAGTCTTAAAAAATCTGTAATTAACATTGCAGTTTTAGGAGTATGAAGAATATCTCCTATTCAAATTTTACTGGGACATTTCAGTCTAGAATTAGGATGTTTATTGGAGAGCAATTATGGCCCAACCCTCTGCCTAACAGACGCCGAACGGCTACTGACTCTTAGGGAAGATTGCGAATTGGCACCAAAGAAGTCATCAAATATGTTACCCCCTTGTGAACTGACGACTGCGGCCCTGGAAAGAAAAAACAAATACTTTATTTCTTGTCTGGAATAGGGTCTGGAGTAATTTGGTCTTGTCTGGAAAAGGGTCTGAAGTAATTTGTTTTTATCTGGAAAAAGGTCTGAAGTAATTTGGTCTTATCTGGAAAGGGTCTGAAGTAATTTGGTCTTATCTGGGAAAGGGTCTGAAGTAATTTGGTCTTATCTGGGAAAGGGTCTGAAGTAATTTGTTTTTATCTGGAAAAAGGTCTGAAGTAATTTGGTCTTATATGGAAAGGGTCTGAAGTAATTTGCTCTTATCTGGAAAAGGGTCTGCAGTAATTTGGTCTTGTCTGGAAAAGGGTCTGCAGTAATTTGTTCTTATGTGGAAAAGGGTCTTAAGTAATTTTCTCTTATCTCAGAAAGGGTCTGAAGTAATTATCTCTTATCTGGAAAAGGGTCTGAAGTAATTTGCCCTTATCTGGAAAAGATCTGAAGTAATTTGTTTCTTATCTGGAAAAGAGCTGTGAATAATTTGCTCTTTTCTGGAAAAGGGTCTGAAGTAATTTGGTTCCTATCTGGAAAAGAGGTTTGAATAATTTGGTTTTTATTTGGAGAAGGGTCTGAAGTAATCTGGTTCTTATCTGGAAAAGAGTCTGAAGTAATTTAGTTCTCTAGAAAAGTGTCTGAAGTAATTTGTTTCCTATCTGAAAATGGTCTGAAGTAATTTGTTTCCTATCTGAAAAGGATCTGAAGTAATTTGCTCTTATCTGGTAAAAGGTCTGATGTAATTTGCTCTCATCTGGAAAAGACCTGACAATTGTCAACTACATGAAGTAATTTGGCTTCTATCTGGAAAAGGGTCTGAAGTAATCTGTTTCTTCTCTAGCAAGGGTCTGAAGTAATTTGGTTTTTATCTGGAAAAGAGCTTTGAATAATTTGGTTCTTAGCTGGAAAAGGATCTGAAGTAATTTGCTCTTATCTGGAAAATGTCTGAAGTAATTTGGTTTCTATCTGGATAAGGGTCTGAAGTAATTTGTTTCTTCTCTGGAAAGGGTCTGAAGTAATTTAGTTCTCTGGAAAAAAGTTTTTGAAGTAATTTGGTTCTTATCTGGAAGAGAGCTTTGAATAATTTGCTCTTACCTGGAAAAGGGTCTGATTTTCTCTTATCTGGAAAAGGTCTGAAGTAATTTGTTTTCTATTTGAAAAGGGTCTGAATAATTTGCTCTTATCTGGAAAAGGGTCTGAAGTAATTTGCTCTTATCTGGAAAAGGGTCTGAAGTAATTTGTTTCCTATCTGAAAAGGATCTGAAGTAATTTGCTCTTATATGGAAAAGAGGTTTGAATAATTTGTTTTTTTTTTTTCTGGAAAGGGTCTGAAGTAATTTGCTCTTATCTGGAAAAGGGTCTGAAGTAATTTGCTCTTATCTGGAAAAGGGTCTGAAGTAATTTGGTCTTGTTTGGGAAAGGGTCTGAACTAATTTGCTCTTATCTGGAAAAGGGTCTGAAGTAATTTACTCTTATCTAGAAAAGGTCTGAAGTAATTTGGTCTCTATCTGGAAAAGGGTCTGAAGTAATTTGTTTCTTCTCTGGTAAGGGTCTGAAGTAATTTGGTTTCTATCTGGAAAAGGGTCTGAAGTAATTTGTCTATTCTCTGGTAAGGGTCTGAAGTAATTTGTTCTTATCTGGAAAAGGGTCTGAAGTAATTTGCTCTTATTTGGAAAATGGTCTGAAGTAATTTGTTTCCCATCTGAAAAGGGTCTGAAGTAATTTTGTTTCCTGTATGATACTATAAATAAATCTATGATTAAAGGGTTACTCAGTAGAGCGCAGACCTGACCTCCGCTGCGCAGCTTATTTCTCGACCTTGACCTTGACCTTTGACCTTAACATTATCAATTGGCGTTGATTTTCATACACTCAAATATGATCCAAGTTTGAAATCTCTGAATTAGATGTCCAAACTTATGGCTGATTACGTGAATTGGAGATTTTGCTTGACCATGACCTTGACCTTCCAAAAGACCATGACCTTGACCTTCCAAAAGACTGACCTTGACCTTCCAAAATTTTATCATTTCCAGCTTTTTATATAACATTTAATCCCTACAACTTTCATTACTCTACGATTAAAATTGTGGCCAGGAAGCTGTTCGCAAACAAACAAACAAACACTCACACACAGAAACAAACTCACAAACAGAGGGTAAAAAATAACCTCCTTCCAACTTCGTTAGCGGAGGTGGATAAATAAAAACTTACTTTGTTTTCCCTTTCTTGGTGACACTGCTTGAAGCCACGGATTTTCGACCGTCGCTTACAGACCTAAAAAAGGATAGTGATGAACGTAAAAAGGATAGTAATGAACGTATAAAAGGATAGTAATGAACGTGAAAAAAGATAGTAATGAACGTGAAAAGGATAGTAATGAACGTATAAAAGGATAGTAATGAACGTAAAAAAGGATGATAATGAACGTAAAAAGAGATAGCAATGGACGTAAAAAAAGATAGTAATGAACGTAAAAAAGGATAGTATTGAACGTAAAAAAGATAGTATTGAACGTAAAAAAGAAAGATATTAATGAACGTAAAAAGAATAGTAATGAACGTAAAAAAGGATGATAATGAAAGTAAAGAATAGTAATAAACA